>NC_133774.1:27445571-27583984 GCF_003597395.2 Chelonoidis abingdonii
CACTACCTGCGTCTGACGAAGTGGGTATTCACCCACGAAAGCTCACGCTCCAAAACCTCTGTTAGTCTATAAGGTGCCACAGGATTCTCTGCTGCTTTCATAGTTAATGGTTGTACATTTAAAAATGTAAAGCAATGGTTAAGTGCCATCAAAGAAACCTTTTATGGCTTTGTAATTACATTTATTTAGTATACTGCCCTAAAATCACTGAATAATCAAATTTTAGGGATGGAATATGGCTCTCGAAAGCTCAGGGGACTGGTACTAGAATAGACACCAAAAGATAACATCACCTATTAACTTATACAAAATTAGCAGATGGTCTAAGTCCAGTTCCCAGTACACTGGATCCACAGCAAAAACAAAACGTTGAGTTGTCTCAACGATAGAGACCAAGACTCAAATAATCATATTTAATCAATCTTTCAGCCGTAGTGGGTATGCATGAGGACCATGCATGTGAGTTTGGAAATATTTAGTAAGCAGTGTCCATTGGTCTGCGCATCTGTAGTTTTTCTTCTCATGCTCTGAAATGATGGTGTAAGGGGAAATGTGGACCAACGTCTCTTCATTTCCTTCTACTATGAATGCAGTCATGATCCACAGCAATGGGAATAGAGGATGGGTAGTGGCATGGGCAGCAGCTGAAGATTCCCCTAGGGAAGACTAGCTCCCTGTCCTGCCTCTTCTGCCTGCAGCCCCGCCCACACTTTACTCCCGCTCTGTGCCCCACGCCACCACTCTGTGTTCCTCCTCTCCTCCACCCCCTGCTTCGAGAGACCCCCACCACTCCCCATGTCCCTCCTGTCCTCCACCTCCACGCTCTGCCACATGCGAGGCCCAGGCAGAGGAGGGGAGGTAGAGTGGAGGAAAGGAGAGACTCACCAGGCAGTGGTTGGCACCTCGGGGAAGGAGCAGAGTAGGGATGGGAAGACGTGAAGCACAGCCAAGGCCACCATGACCCAGGCGTCCTGCGGTGGGGCGGCGGCGGTTGCGCCAGGGGAGACGTAACTTCCCCTGGCCTATTATACCAGCTGCCTACCGGTAGTGGAATAAAGATAATGACCACACATCTCAAATAACCTCAGTTACAGATAAGTAATCTTCATTTAGCCTTCGAGTGAGGATCCCTCCCTATGTGTATTCCACACATGGGACATTAGTAAGCAGCAGTCAATCAGGAAGTGACGTGAGGGGATGGATGGTATGGTTCTCTCTAATACTGCCATCCCCACAGCTGTTTTTGCAGTATTAGTCTGCAATATATAAAAGGTGTGGATGCGGTTCATGTGGGCTCCCCAACCTAATAGGGATGCGTCCATAATGATGGTACTGTCCAGAGAGGGAGTGAGAAAGGGGTATACCGGACAAGGATTTGTTTGGTACAGTAGGGAAGTCAGTAATTTGGCCAGAACTGTCACCATGAGGTTCATGGAAGGACAGTTTGTGGAATATACCAATTGCAGCCAAGCGTGAAGGCAACAAAAATGGAGACTTGAAAATGGGGTGACATAGATGCACAAGACCATATGACCTAGGAGCAGAGGTAACGTAAACCGATAAACTAAAGTCAGTACACAGCCAATCATACTGGCAGGGAGCAGCTTCCCCAGGGCAGCAATTTAAAAGGGCCCCGGGTTCCAGCAGCGGCTGGAACCCCTGGCCCTTTAAATTACTGCCAGAGCCCTGCCGCCAGAGCCCTGGGGTAGCGGCAGCAGCGGCCGGGAGCCCCGGAGCTCCAGCGGCAACTTAAAGGGCCAGAACCCCAGGGCTCCCGGGGGCTGCTGCAGCTACCACTACCATGGGGCTGTGGCAGTGATTTAAAGGGCCCGGGGCTCCTGGCTGCCACTCTGGCTGAGACCCTGCCCTTTCCAGTTTAGCCCCTGCCCCGCCCCCCAACCCTTGCTCAGGATCCCGGCCCTGCATACTGGTAAGTCCCTTATGTTACTTTCACCCCTGCCTAAGCGAGACAGATATGTCTTGACTGGCACTCAAGGGTTGCTTGTGACATGAGCTATGATTTTTTTCATATAGTCTGGAACCTGTCCTTGGCAGGTAAGCTCTTGCAGTGATAGAATTTAAGCGGACCCGATGAAATCCAGAGATTACATGGGGGTGAGAACAGATTTTTCTGTTTATGCTGACTGCCAGTGAAGAGAAGAGATGTAGCATACTGGAAGTTGACACCGAAGCTTCCTGGTGGGATTTGGCACCCTCGAGATAGGAGAAGACAGTAAGACCACAACTGCTACTACCAGGAATATCTTGGTAAAGACTCTGGAGGCAGTTGCTTTTCTGAAGGGGACTACTCTATACTGAAAATGGCCAGAGACTATCATGAATCTGAGAAAGCATCTGTGGGTGGGATGAATGTCTACATGAAAGCAAGTGTCCTCCTTATTGAGAGCTGTGAACCACATGCCCTTTTCTAAAGATGGAATTATCGCTGCCAACGTGACCATTCAAAATCTGAGTTTGTGAATGAAGCAGCTGAGATGGTAGAGATCGAGGATTGGTCTCCAACCACTTTTCTTTTTGGACATAAGAAAGCAGGTTGAGTAAAACCCTCTTTTCTCGGTAGTAAGGAAGGCCGTGCTATCCTCCTTCCCGCAGCAAGAAGTTCACCTCATGTGAGACTACTGTCATCAGAGTGGTGAGAATGAAGGTTTTGGAGGAGGTAGGGATGCACACTATTATCTAGCCAGAGTAGAGGACATTCAGAAACCATGTGACCATTGTTATCGCACTCCAGGTGTTGAAAAAGAGTGCTAGACAAAGGCCAAATAGTGTGTGGGAGTCGGGAGGTGTTGGGCTTAGTGCTTCATGGCTCTCAAGCTCCCATAAAAAATACGTTCTTGGGGACTGAGATGCCAAGCCTGTTGCAGATAGCTAAGGAAATGGGACTTTTCAACCCTCTGTCTCTTACATGTTTGTTCATAGGGCCTCTGATGGAAGAACTACTGAGTAGTTTATTTAGATTTGGTTGATGGGCAATGAAACTTCCTCTTAGGGGCAGGCATGTATATCCTGAGCGAGTGTAGGGTGGTATCCTTCAGGATATGGAGGGATTGTCGGTCTTCTGATTGAAAATGTGCAATTCATAGAAGGGAAGATCCTCGATGGTATTCTGGATCTCCCTATGGAACCTTGATGCATGAAGCCATGACTCCTTGTGCATGATGATGTCAGTAACCATAGCTATAGAGAAGGTATCAGTGGCATCGACTGCAGATTGGAGGGCAATCCTCACTATCAGTTTGTCCTTACCAGTCAGAACTTGAAAAAAACCTCTGTCACGTTGCAGAAGGCTGTCAATAAATGACACAAACTTGGCATAGATAAGGAAATCTTATTTAGCCGGTAGTACCTGGTAATTGCCTATCCTGTGCTGGAGGCTGGATGATAAGACTGTTCTTCCCAGCAGATCTAGGTGTTTGCCCTCTGTCAGCAGAAGTAGACCAGGGATGTTGTTGTCTAGCCCTTTCGGAAGCAGCATGGACCACCAGTGAATTGAGATTGGGATGAAAAAATAAAAATTCCACATCCTTGGCTGGCACATAACACTTCTCCGCCCTTTTGGGGATAAGTACAGGGGTGTGCCAAACTGTTCCAGTTGGTTCCAGTATGGCTTCATTAATGGGGAGAGCTGTTCTGTTGGATCCAAAAGCATGCAGGATGTCTAGGAGTTTGTGCTGGGAGTCCTGATCTTCTCAAGGGGATCTGAAGCTCTGCAGCAACTCTGTGGAGAAGGTTCTAGAACTGCCTGAAGTCACTGGCAGGAAAAGGGGATTTAGAAGTCACTGCTTTGTCCAGTTATGACAAAGCAGTCTTGCTAGTTCTGATTGAGCTGCCAGATCTGGAGCATAATATTCCTTTTTCTCTGTCAGATATGGGAGCAGAGCTGAATGTCCCCGTAGAGGGGAAGTAAGGGGTGACTTCCTGGCAGATTGGATCGACTCTGCAGAGGTCGCAAGCCTCCCAATATGTTCAGTAGCAGAGGCTAACAGGTGGTTGCAAAGGCCCTCATGTCATGAGGTACCAGCGGCTTCAAGTTAGATGAGGTGGAGGCTGGTCTCAAACCTGTGTGGGACTTTTGGGCAGTGAAAGATACGTAGGGCAGTGCAATTGGACTGGATGTTTATTCTATATATGAAAGAGGTGATAAGCTCCTTCCAGCAGTCAGTTCTCTCAGAGGTGACATTATCTCCCTGGAAACAGAGGGGCCTGATCGAGAGGAGGATTCCACAGCCAGAAGAGCAAAAATACCCTGTAGGGTGCCAATAAATTCATATTTCCCCAGAGTGAGAGGAGTTCAGCCTGTCTGGGTCACTGGAGTTGGTAAGGAGGGTAGTATCTGAAGTCAGTGATGATCAGACTTTCTTGGTGCTGATGGTTCCCAGGGTTTGGGAGGAGCTGGGGATGATGGTACCAATGGAACATGGTCTGGTACCAACAGACCCCAATGCTTATGGGCTTTCTTCTCTTGCCTCTGAGACTCAGAACATACCAGATCCTCATGAGCCAAGCTGGAAGGCTTGCTTACAGCTGAGTCCAACATCTTTGATGTGGACTTTGAGAAAGACTTAGTCTCATGCTCATGAGAGTGCTTCCTGACAACACTACACCGTCTGTGGGGGTAAATTCTCCCACACTAAAGAGAGACTTCACAGCAGCGGGTGACATACATGTCTTACGAACCTCACAGTAAGCAACTACCTGCCTCTATCAGGACACACTCCATAGGATCGCTCGCAACCTCCCCTGCATTCCTCAATAATGTTCCCATAACATAGATGTACGCAGGGCTGCCACATGGGTATCCTCTGATACATTCGCCCAACATTATGCCATCTTGCAGGATTCTTCAATGGACACCATTCTTGGTCCTATCCTCGGCAATGACAGCCGCTCTGAAGCCCCAACCCTCCAGCTAGGGGTACTCCTTTATAGTCACCTACAATGAAGCACTCATAGGGATGATACTCATAGAAGAGAGGGTTACTAACCGTGTGCAGTAACTGAGGTTCTTTGAAACGTTTGTCCCCATGGGTATTCCACTACCCCACTCCTCCCCTCTGCTTCGGAGCGTAACATTTGGGCTCTGCAGCAGAGAAAGAGCTGAGGGCGGTTGGACTGCACAGGGCTATTTATACCACCCACGCACAGCACAGAGATGGGGAGGTACACATGTGCAATCCGACAGGCATTGTTATTGAAAATCTCTTGGAAGGAGCGCAAGTAAACATAAGTGCACAACATCCGGAGTGTATGCCATATGCCTTGCCTCTATTACAAGCATGGCGACAACAATGGGGAGACGTATAAGAAATAAGAGAGGTATAAGGGAATATATCGTAGATAGTACTGGTGCTGGAGCTGGAGTTTTAAACTGATATTGAGAGGTTACAAAGGAAAATGTCAGCTTTGGGTAAGATTTTGGGCTATACAGACACATGACAAAATTTTGGCGCATTATCAGAATAAGGAATAAGAAGTGTGGAACTC
Organism: Chelonoidis abingdonii; assembly: GCF_003597395.2. NCBI lineage: Eukaryota > Metazoa > Chordata > Testudines > Testudinidae > Chelonoidis > Chelonoidis abingdonii. The sequence continues at coordinate 27,451,077 of NC_133774.1, forward strand.
CAACTGAAACAAGCCCAAGCCTTGAAAATGTCTCTACGTGTAAATCTATTTTGTGTGTCCGAAATTGACAATAAAACTGTACTAGCAATACGATGTGTACAGATGCAAACTTCTGGGATACAATAAATAGAGAACATGGTTAATCTGTTAAGTAATGGGCAATGGCCTTCTAAGTGGTTCAAAGATCTTCATATATGGAATCAACGAATTGCAGGATGGAAGAAATATATGGAATTTAATTGGGATCAAGCCACTCTGAGGGGAGAGTAGGAAGGCAGAATGCTGTTACACAACACAGGGAAGCAAAGAAAAGCAGCAATGGCTTGGGTGTTGCCAAAAATTATTGAAGAAGAGTTATGGCAAATAGAAATAAGTGGGACACACTTGATTCAAGAAGGGGATTAGAAAGTAGTAGAATTAATGAAATATTGTGAAGAGTGGGGACAAAGTAAATGGGTGTGCCCACAACTAACTAGGTCCCTAGAGGGATTTGAACCATTCATTTGAACCATTCAAACGGACAATAAACCATGCAATATTTAGCCTCTAATGGCACAAGAGTGTTTAATTTAGGCATCGTGTGTATTTGTGTGGTAATCACTGAAAAACATGTATTTTAGGGAAGTATGACAGAAAAAGGCCCAACTGAGTCATATAAATGTACTGTAACACAGATCATTAATGGGATTATTTACCGAGGTCCTCTATTTAAAAAACAAAAAACAAAAAACAAAAAAACAAAAAAAGGAAATTGTTTGGGAACCAAAAGATATGGATGGTCCTTTGATTTGGGAACAATGGGAAAAACTGACTGATGAAAGTGAAAAAAAATCAGGCAATATGCAAAAGATGTATCTAAGTCTGCTCAGCTGGGAAAAATAAACATTTTGATCCACAATGGTCAAATATTTAAACTGGGGAAAGGAGGAGGAGAATTGGCAATTTCTCATTGGTATGATGTTTTTAAAGGATGGTCTCCCAGTGTCACAGCTCTTCTAAATTTAATGCTACATCCTATTATCATAATATTTGCATTAGATTTTGTTAACTTATTATGCTATGTTTATACTGCCAAATAAGAAAGCGAAAAGAAGTTTTGGAGCAAGTGATATATAAAATTTAATTGCTTGCGAAATTCTGAAGTGATACAATAATTAATGGCATTAATCATGAATCAAGAGGGAGGAATGTTGGGAGATATATACACATTGTGATTCATATATCCATGTAATATGTTATAGGTCACAGAGGCCTGGTATGAATGACGTGTGCTTGACATGAATATGTGCATTGCAAGTTGGCAACCAAAGCAAGAACTTAAGGTCAAGAACTATTAGAACTATTTGTGCAAAAACCATCTTGTTATGTTCAGAGAAAAATACAGAGAATCAGCAGAAAAGGAAAAACCCCCAGTTGGACTGAAATAAAATTGTATAAGAATTAGAGGAAATGGAATGCTTGGATCATGGCAGCCCACCCAGGATTGTCTCTTTGGAATTGCGTGGGTAGAAGGCCTAGTAAACAAAGGCAAAGAACTGATGACATGACAGAATGGACTATAAATGGTTGCCTATGATTTCTGCAAATCGGAGTTGTTAATTTATCCAGAGATCTGTTTGGATATAGATGTGGTTTTCACCAGCTCCCAGCATCTTATGACTGGAAAGAATCTCGACTGGCCATTGGGACCATTCTGACCTTTGGACTCTGGTATAATATGTTTGGGGTGTAAATGTGGAGTGAGTAAGGTTTGTTTTGTAATCAATAAAGAGCATTTAGAGTATTATATACCTACACTATGTCTGGTATCTGGCTGCTCCCCATCCCGTAGGGAAATCTCTATTGCGGGTCTAATACTGGTAACAGCACAGGGTCTGATCTGGATGTTGACAGTAATGGCAGTGGATGCTTGTTTTTTTGTTTATATGTCAGAACCAAGATGGGAACAAACGGATCCTTACTCCTGCATGCCATACTCTCCTGCAGGGACCTATGTTCTTAGAGCTCATGTGCTAGGACATACCTGACTTGGAAGGAGACTGAGATGGATATTCTATCTTCAGGACAAATTTAGGGGAGGATCCGTGTCTGTGATTGTGAGAGTGCCCCTAATTCTCAGAAAAAATCTTGGAAATTATAGCTTTAGTTCCTGAGTTTGAGCATAGAGTTGCGCTGCCCTCTGATTGAGACCAATGCACAGGGGAGTCTCCCCAACCTGGATCTGACTGGAGTCTTATGACTTTCTTCATTAGGTGTTTTCTAAGTCTGAGTTCTCGACCCTTACATGTTCAGGGAGAGAATTAATGGCTGATGCTACACTTAGCAGAGACATAAGCTTCGCCAAGACAGTAAAGGCAACGTTGGTGTGCGCTGCTCAATCAAAAGGAGCAGGGGCATGAAACACAATTCTTAATACCCAAGACTCTGAGCACAGTCCCTGTCCTCAGGTGAGAACTTCCCCAAGACAGGAAGAGAACTAACTAAGCTACACTATACTAAGTTCCAACGGCTATAAATCTAAGAGTGAAATACTAAAATACTAATAATTATTTAAAATTTATATATTTAAAGATTGAAGTAATGATAGAAGCTGTGGACAGAAGATTCCAACTTAGGCCATGAGGCACCAAGAAGGCACTGGAGAGGCATCAGTCTGCGCTGCTTATACTTATACTCTCATTTCAGAGCACGAGGAATACAACTGCAAACTCTCTGAACTAAGGTGCATGCTTCACATGTGTACCCACGTGTGGAATACACATAGGGACCATCACTCAAAGAAAAACACTAAGTTTAAATTAGATACTTTTAAAGGATGGATATTGAACTTGAGTTCTAAGTATGAAATAAAGCAAGCATGTGGTCCATCTGGAGTAATATCTTTTGCTGTTATTTGTAAGGACGATTCTTAAAAACAACCAACAAAGAAATTTGAAAGTGGCAGTGTTTATATGCAGTACCGTAAAAACTGATTTAACTATTCTGCCATCATATCAAAAAAGTTTTGTGGGCTTTTTTTTTTTTAAAACATCCCAGAATAATGGAATAGTACTTTCCTTCTACTGTTCTTATGCAGCATCTTTCAATTCATGATATCTGAAAAAGTGTTTATAAATATAAAATAAGGAGATGAATACTGATAGCCCAATGATCACGTACACAAAATGAGCAACCATTAACTCAATGATAGCTCAAACAACCTTGGTAGAATTTTCAAAAGAGAGTTCACAGTGTTTGGCTAACACTGCTTCCACTGAAGTTGATAGGAGTTTTATCACTGACTTCAGCAGGAGAAAAGTTAAACCAACACTGAGCTCTTTTGAAAATCCCACCCTTGAACTTGATTTGTTGGCAAGAACACTACAGTTCTCATTTCAAAAGCACCATAGTGACAGCTACCTCCTAGACAAAAGGCAATAATTCAACGTCTCATCTAAAGGATAGAAATGTTACCAGTATTACTGTTCATAAGAAAAACTTAAAAGCAATGAAGTCATTGAGCCCATTTATTACTTCCTGAGGAAGAATGTACATTACCTCTGACAATACAGTGTCTAAGTCGCTGCTGAAGAGCATGATATTTATCCCTTAGTGGAACTCTTACATCTTCAGAATTAGGAAATGCTTTCACCAAAATTTCTGCCACCTGTACAAAATATATCAGTTTCAGGGTTAATTTTGATGGAAAAATGAGTTATAGCAAAACTCCTAACAAAACTTATATTATTCAGAGCTCTAAATATAACATTTGAAAGGAAGCCAAAACCCTGTCATTCTCAATATCTTTTGTGGTTTTAGCTTCTTTTACCTTTCTGATTGGTGGTAATTCTCCAACAAGACTCAGAATTATATCCTGAACAAGTTCTTCAACATTCATAAACCTAGCAAAAGGGAGCATTCGACAAGCCCATTCCACTGCACTGAGACAATGCTCAACTATACAGGCATCATACTCAGCCTTCTTGCAATCCTAAAAAAGAAATGGTCAGACAAATATTAATTCCAGCTAGACTATATACTTATTGGCAATTTTCATGCTTTCATCTCAATGCATACTGAGAAGACTAGAAGCAGCTAGCTTAATGGTCCAGAATAGCAGTTTGTGCTAGCAAGTTGAAAACCATTGACTGTCTTGCATTCAAAATCCAAAAATCTGTTATAGTTTTGGAGATAATTTTTTGGCTCTGTGCTGGAGAGAGCCTTGAGTCACTCTGCAGCAAATCCTGCACGATGAGTTGGATTGGTATTAACCAGTTCAAAAATACAGTATATGATTCATGCATGATTGGTAGTACCAGAACAGAAAATACTTTGGCAAACTTTCCTAGTTGCTTGTAACTTCTACTTTCTGAGATAAGATGCTGTAGTAAATAACTGGAAGGCAACTAAAATGGATCAGTTTTGTTTTGAAGCAGCCAGTATCTTCTGCCTCACTAGGGCCCCTTGCACAAAGTAGAGATATTCTAGTTATATTTACTATTTTATATAAATTATCTTTTTAATATTTAACTTTTGTTTTCTTGTGCAGAGAACATCTTGGCCTCATTTATAATATGGAAATGATCTACTCCTGCTAACGAAGATCACAAAATATTCAGGTTGCTCCCAGTCCTAAGAGACTTACACTAAGTCAATATGTAACCCAGATCTCACACTGTAGCGGGGTGGACCCCCGCTCCTGTCCTGAAGGGTTAAAAACAGCCCTGGGAGGGGGCCGTAGCTGGAGAAAACAGCTTTTAGGCTGGGCTGATTGGGGGAAGTGGCTGTAGCTGGGGCCAGTCCTCAAACAGACTCAGCTGACCCTATAAAGGCAGAGAAGCCAGAAGCCCAGACAGTCTCTCTCTAGCTATAGAGGGAGATGGGCCTGGCTGCAGGGAGCTAGACATAGGGTACCTGAGTGAAGCAGGACTGGGGAAAGGCAGAGGAGCCGGGAAACTCCAGCCTGGAAAGCCCCAGGCTGTGGCCTAGCAGAAGGCCAAGAGGTATTAGGGGTTGCAGAGGGCAACCCAGGGGTAGGCCAAGGCAGCAGGTCCAAACCCAACCTTACCAGTGATGAGTAGGCTGATACTGCAGTCTGCCTTGGGCATGGGGCTAGACAATGACTGGCAGTAGCCATATACTGAGGCAAGGTGGGATAGTGGGTGGGAGTTCCCTGGGAAGGGGAGACCCTGAGAGAAAGGGGTTACTGCCAAGGAGGGTAGCACCTCAGATAAAGGGGCACGGGGTCCTGGGAAGGACACGGGGGCCAGACGACAGGCAGATCACCGGCCTGCAGAGGGCGCTCCAGAGCTGAATCGAGCTAATTCCCAGAAATCACCAGCAGGAGGCGCCACAGGGGTGAGTCTGCTCGTCTATACACACCAAAGACAACGCTTGTAGCCAATCCTATCGTAAACTAAGGATTTATTAACTAGGAAAAAGAAATTAAGAGAGTTATTTATTTACAGATTAAAGATGACAACATATATACACAAATGAGTTACAGCCTATGGTTCCAAAAAGTGACAGAACTGTAGTAAATCATCAGCACTGAATAGCTTTTAGGGCTAACCCAAGCTGACCCTGGGGATCTCTGCTTCTGTTTTGCAGTTTCAGCCCTATGAGAATCCAAACAGTCAAAGAGACAAAGTTTCTCTTTGTCAGGTATTTTTATCCCCTCCACCCCAGAGTCCAAACTGATGGGATAAGCTCAGGAGTAGGTCTCTCCTTCCTGGAGGGAGTTCGCAATGCAGTCAACATGGCGTCTGTCCTTTGATGCTATACAATTCCTTATTTGCCTTCAATTGGCTATCTTAATTAATGCTTCTTTTCCTGTTTGGTGAGAAGTATATAATGCAAACACTCAATACACCTCTACCCTGATATAACGCTGTTCCTGTGAGCCAAAAAATCTTACCGGCATTATAGGTGAAACTTGCTTTTATCCGCCACAGCGCGCAGCCCCACCCTTTCAGAGGGCTGCTTTACCGCGTTATATCTGAATTTGTGTTATATTGGGTTGCGTTATATAGGGGTAGAGGTGTATATGTTTATACATTAGGCTTTAGAGCAGTGGTTCCCAAAGTGGGGCCTGTGAACCCCTGGGGGTTCATGAAATGTTACAGGAGGTTCTCTGGAAAAGAATTCCCTAATGGCGGGCAGAACTGTCCCCATCGACCTCGGGCAGCATGGGGCCAGCAGCCCAGAGCCACTGGCCTTCCAAGAGCTAAGCATATCAAAGCAAACATATCTATCACACTGAGGAGATTTAAACTTCAAGACTCCTTATAAGAAATGGAAAGAGAGATGGATATTTTTGTTGTTTTTAAAATTAAATAGGCAGCTAGTATTGTTCTTCACAATAATTTTAAATACAAGTTTAAGCTTTGTTGTAATGTGTGTTGTTTGCCTGGACTGCTCAAGATCTGAATGCTTGTGTCGGAGGAACTCTTTGAATTGGCTTCTTAAATACCTTCATGCTGTTTCAGATCTGATACTCCTTGATGAAACGTAGGAGCCTTATCTTACAATAGGCTTATTCAAAGTAATTCAAGTTACAAAAGTGAGATCTTGGAAGAGTGTTGCCATTGTCATAATGTAATAATACTGTAAGGATTAATAATAATAGTGTGTAATAAGCATGTCATAAAAACAAATTTTATATTTCCAAGATCACTGCTTTTATATTTCATATTCAGGTAAAGGTGGAAATCCCTGGAAATATTCACTTTTAGGAGGGGGTTCGTGAGACTTGATATTTTAGTGAAGAGGGTTCAAAGGTTGTTAAAGTTTGGGAACCACTGCTTTAGAGCTTATAAGATCAATATATTCAGCATCCTACAAGCATTTCATACAGACTAAACACATTCTTATCAACTTAACATCTAGTATCTATTTTGATAATGCACACAGGTAAGCAAGACTGGTTTCCAGCTATGCATTTGTAAGTGTTCAGTAAGACCTGAGGCCTTGGCATGAGCTAGCACCTGCTCTGCCAGCATCACAGACACCTTTTAGAAAATGTATTGTAGCAGGATGGGTGAAGATCAAGAGATTGGTAACAGGCACTGATAGCTGCTAAGTCCACCCATAGGGAACAAAAGGATAGTAGTGAAATCTTTAAGAAAAATGTCCAAAATGACAGGGATGCCAGTATCCTGATGATATCTACGCTGTTGGCATCAGACAGTAAACCTTTTTCATTTTGCTGTGTGGCACTTCCTTGTGGAATTCTTCCTGTTGGGTTTGTTTTTTCATGTGTGGATACTGGGTAGTGTTGGTGGCCTGTGATACAAAGAAGGTCAGACTAGATCTGGTGGTCCCTTCTGGCCTCACACTCTGAGACTTAATTATTGTTAATAATGGATTGTTCTGCTTCCCAGAATGTCTTTTCTAGGTTAGTCATCCACCCAAATAGCAGGCTGTGATGTGGAGAGATGCCAGACTGGGATGTCTGATCTTGCCTCTCTCCTGCGGCCAACAGGTCCAAGAAGAGCTGGATATGGACGCACAGGCATGCTGATATCTGTAAAATGCTTGGAAACCACAACTGTCTGCACCATCCAGAAGCAATCAGGATCACCAACACTCTCTTCCTCTTGCTCAATCTTCCTCAGAACCTGAGCTAAAAGCAGAATGGGTGGGAAGGCATGTCATTTGCCCTAATCATGAAACTAGAAATGTGGCGCCTTTGAAGCCCTGACCTTGAGCCCCCCGGAACAGTCATTTGGGCATTTTTTGTTCTCTTGAGACACAAAGAGGCTCCAAAGTGGGAACCCCCACTGCTGTAATAACTTCTGAATAATACCACCGCAGAGTCACACAGATTCCACTTGTGGTTCTTCAAGAAGTGCCTGCTGAAGCTGTGGGCTAACATGTTGCGTATACCTTGAGGCTGGTACTGCCAAGAGGATGATCTGGGATGTGAATACACAAGTTCTAGAGACTGACCCCCTATTTAAAGTGGGGTGAGCTTTGCTCCTCTGTTTGTAGATGTAGTTTGTACATGCTACCATGTCATGCATGACTTGGACAGGAGGAAGCATTTGCAAGCCTCATCTACTGCCTGTAGCTCCAGGAGGTATATCTGCAACGTGGATTCTTGGAGCAAGGGGAGCGGTTCATGTGCCTGGTGCCATGTTCATCCAGTTGGGTTCCCCAACCTAGCAATGAGGCATCTGCAATCAGTCTTTCTGTGGATGGAGGAGTGACACACATACTTCCTCCTGATTCTCCCACCAGCAGAGAGAAGCCCACACTGTGTGTGTGTGTCGGGGGGTGGGGGGGTGAGACTACTTTGCCCAGGCTGTGCTTGAGTGGCACATAAACTGTTCATAATCAAGCCTACAGATATCAAAGGTGAAGTCTCACGAAAAAGGTCACAAGTACATGAAGCCATGTGACCCAAAAGGATGACACGGATGTGACCAGCTGAACCTGAATGATGATGAGATGCTTTATGGGTTGGAACAGAGATAGGGAAGCTTTGGCTCAACAGCCCAGGGTCGTTCCAATAAAATCAAGTCTGAGTTTGAATAGAGTCCCACCCTACAGATTTCCAGGAGAGGAACATCTCATGGATGGAGCAAGTTAAAAATCACTTAGAAAAGTTAGATGCCTGCAAGTCACCAGGGCCTGATGAAATGCATCCTAAAATACTCAAGCAGTTAATAGAGGAGGTATCTGAGCCTCTAGCTATTATCTTTGGAAAGTCATGGGAGACGGGAGAGATTCCAGAAGACTGGAAAAGGGCAAATATAGTGCCCATCTATATAAAGGGAAATAAAAACAACCCAAGAAACTACATACCAGTTAGTTTAACTTCTGTGCCAGGGAAGATAATGGAGCAAGTAATTAAAGAAATCATCTGCAAACACTTGGAAGGTGGTAAGGTGATAGGGAATAGCCAGCATGGATTTGTAAAGAACAAATCGTGTCAAACCAATCTGATAGCTTTCTTTGATAGGATAACGAGTCTTGTGGATAAGGGAGAAGTGGTGGATGTGGTATACCTAGACTTTAGTAAGGCATTTGATACGGTCTCGCATGATATCCTTATCGATAAACTAGGCAAATACAATTTAGATGGGGCTACTATAAGGTGGGTGCATAACTGGCTGGATAACCGTACTCAGAGAGTAGTTATTAATGGCTCCCAATCCTGCTGGAAAGGTATAACAAGTGGGGTTCCGCAGGGGTCTGTTTTGGGACCGGCTCTGTTCAATATCTTCATCAACGACTTAGATGTTGGCATAGAAAGTACGCTTATTAAGTTTGCAGACGATACCAAACTGGGAGGGATTGCAACTGCTTTGGAGGACAGGGTCAAAATTCAAAATGATCTGGACAAATTGGAGAAATGGTCTGAGGTAAACCGGATGAAGTTCAATAAAGACAAATGCAAAGTGCTCCACTTAGGAAGGAACAATCAGTTTCACACATACAGAATGGGAAGAGACTGTCTAGGAAGGAGTATGGCAGAAAGAGATCTAGGGGTCATAGTGGACCACAAGCTAAATATGAGTCAACAGTGTGATACTGTTGCAAAAAAAGCAAACGTGATTCTGGGATGCATTAACAGGTGTGTTGTAAACAAGACACGAGAAGTCATTCTTCCGCTCTACTCTGCGCTGGTTAGGCCTCAGCTGGAGTATTGTGTCCAGTTCTGGGCACCGCATTTCAAGAAAGATGTGGAGAAATTGGAGAGGGTCCAGAGAAGAGCAACAAGAATGATTAAAGGTCTTGAGAACATGACCTATGAAGGAAGGCTGAAAGAATTGGGTTTATTTAGTTTGGAAAAGAGAAGACTGAGAGGGGACATGATAGCAGTTTTCAGGTATCTAAAAGGGTGTCATCAGGAGGAGGGAGAAAACTTGTTCACCTTAGCCTCTAATGATAGAACAAGAAGCAATGGGCTTAAACTGCAGCAAGGGAGATTTAGGTTGGACATTAGGAAAAAGTTCCTAACTATCAGGGTAGTTAAAGACTGGAATAAATTGCCTAGGGAGGTTGTGGAATCTCCATCTCTTGAGATATTTAAGAGTAGGTTAGATAAATGTCTATCAGGGATGGTCTAGACAGTATTTGGTCCTGCCATGAGGGGGCAGGGGACTGGACTCGATGATCTCTCGAGGTCCCTTCCAGTCCTAGAGTCTATGAATCTATGAATATGGTGAGGCTACCAATGCAGACTGGGCTCTCGTCAATTGGCCCCCAACATCGTGTGGTAGGAGTCACCATTAATTCATAACACAGCAAAATGCAGCCCAAAATTTGGAAAGTCACCTTTGGGATTAAAAAGTACTAGGAACAGAACCTCTTGTTCCTGTAGTCAAGAGGAACTTCTTCCACCGCACCCAGCTGTAGTAAACCCTTTACATCCTGCACAAGGAGACTCTTGTGAGAGGGGTCCCTGAAGAGGGAAGGGAAGGCAGGTGGGAAGGGAAGAGTAGAAAGGAACTGGAGGGTATAACCCCTTTCCACTATGTGAGGACCCTGCGGTCCGAAGTTATAGCAGTCCACGCCAGGAGGAAAGGGAAAAGGCTGTCAGAGAACATTGGGAAATATGGATCCAGGGAATACTCTGGTAGGTCACTCTCAGGCACACCCTCAAAATGACTGTTTGGCCCCCTACTTATTATGGGTTGTACCCGACTGGGCAGAGAGTGGAGGTGGGTGGAGCTTGTAACTGTTGGCTCATTTATGGGGCTGGTCCTGCTGAGGCTGGCTTCTCTGGCCCTGAGGCTGCTGGGGTTTGAACTGCTTACACGCCGAGGCTGGGAAGTAGAGACCCAAGGTTTTCAGGTACGGGAGTCCTTGACGCCATGCAACTTGCTGTCTGTTTGCTCCGCAAATAGGGCCCTACTGTCGAAGGGCAGAACCTGTAATGAATGCTGGGCCTCGGTGGACAACCCACAGAGGAGCAGCCAAGAGACTCACATCATAGAGAAAGCGGAAGCCATGGTGCAGGCAGCAGCATCGGCAGCATCTGACATCTACTGGAGGGCCATCCTGGCTGCAGTCGTACCTCATTGAGGATCGCTCAGAACTACTTCTTGGAAGCCTCGGGGAGTGATCCTTCGAACTTGGCCATGGCTTGCCACTATTAAAGTCATATCAGCCAAGGAGGGTTTGGTAGTTGGCCACTCTCAGCTGAAAGATGAATAAACCTTTGGGGGTGACCCCGGGTTGACCTTGCCTCTCCTTCTGGTTAACTGCCTCAACCACAAGAGAATTAGAGGCTGGGTGGGAGTATAAATCCTCATGCCCTTTGGCTGGCACAAAGTACTTGCGTTGGGCCCTTTTAGAGACAGGGGCCAGGGGAGAGGGGATCTGGCACAGGGTCTTAGTGATCTTGGAAACCCATTCATGAAGGGGTAGAGCCACCCTGCCAGGAGTCGAGCAGCAGAGGTTGTCAAACAGAGGCCAAAGGCTCCTTTGATTTCTTTGCCTGAAGCCCCAGGTTAGAAGCAACCCTCTTCAAGTTCCTGGTGTGCTTTGGCATCATCCTAAGGAACTGGGTCAGGGGGCCCCCATGATAGCCTCATCCGGCAATGATTAGGACCATGCCGGTGCTGTGGGAAACTCCACGTTCGCTGGTGGTCCAAAAGCTTCCTCCCCTGGGTTCTCCTGGACCCACAGAGTCCTACTCCTTGAAGCCTTGTGTACCGGAGGAGGATGGGATACCGAGGCCGCTGGCCTCTCCAAGCTCCTGACACTGACTGGGCAGCCCGAGAAGGGTTCCACGGATACCATGGCGCCAGGGGACAGGTTTTGGTGCTGATAATGTAGTTTGCACCGCTGGTACCTGGGCCTGTCCCACAGTCAGGGAACCTTGCTCCAAGCCAGCTGAGTCCTGTTTGGGGACTAATGAAATGTTTAGAACTACTAACTATATACAACTATATTAAAGGTTTTCAAAGTTCACAAGAACAGAAAACGAAACATTAGCCAAAGCAGCAGACGTTCCAGCAGTGTCACTGGTGGCAAGAAGAAACTGATGGTGGGGGGTGCCCGCAGTGCCCCTTATACCACACCATGTGGGCGCTACTCCAGGGGGTGCCAAAGCCGGTCCCCTACGGATACTGCTGAGGGAAAAACTTCCAGCACCAGTTCATGTGGTGAGGACACGCACCTAATATGGAATGGACATGAGCAAACACTCAAAGAAGAATCTCCTGTGTGCAGGATGCACATCTACATGCAAATAAATGTGCTTCAAATGGAGAGATGTGTACCAATTGCCTTTGTTTAAAAAAAAAATGAAGGAATTATGGAGGTGAGGGCAATCATCCTGAACATTAAGCTTAAGATAAAAATGTTCATCCATCTGAGATTCAGAATGGGTTTTCATCCTCCTTTTTGGGGAGCATGAGGAAGCTTTTCAAGTAAAGTCATTTTCCCTTCTGTTGAGGAGGTATAGGTTCTATTGCCCGTAGATGCAACAATGAATCTAACTCTTGACAAAGCATTCTTTTGTGAGGGGGCACCTAAAGAGGGACGTGGGGGGGGAGCTTGAAGGGGCAGGGAAAATAATTCCATGGTGTAATCACTAGTGATAATTTCCACAACTCATTTGTCTGTTAAGATGTCAGGCTTGTGAAAAGTAGGCTAGGGAGCCACCAAATTGGGTATGTTGGATATAGCAGAGGGATTGATTCACAGTTCTCTAAGGGCCTATCAAATGTGTTTTCTGGTGGGATGCTGGGGTTGGAAGGATGACAGAACTGGCAGAAGAGGGGGGTGTTATGCTTGCTACTCTGCACCCTCTGTTGCTTCCTGGGTGGCTCATAACCCCTTTAATGATAAAGGACTGAGGAGCTGATCATTGCTTTGGGGGCTGAGATCTGTGGTGTTCCATCATTGGCACTGCAGCGTAGATGCTCAGCGAGCAGAGTGTTCCCGTTGAGTCCTTTAAGTAACATAATGACTCCTGTCTTTTCACTAAAAGAATTGTTTCCTTCAAAGCTCAGATCCTTCGCCATGGATTAGACTTCTCTGGTGAAATCCAGAGGACTGGAGCCAGAAGGCCAGATATATAAATCATAGAAGTCGCCACCAAGCGGGAGGCTGTCCACACTGCATTGACTGAGGCCTGGAGGGACAATCTGGCTAGCAATTTACCCTCCTCAATGAATGCTTTGAATTGGAGCCTAGCCTCTTGTGGGACTTTTAGTGTGAATTCCACTAACTTAGTACAATTAAAAAAATCATATTTTGACATTAATATTTGACAGTTTGCAATGCAGAATGGTTAGCTGTAACATTATTTCTCTCCTGAAGAGAGCTAAACATTTAGTTTCCCTATTGGAGGTGGTGGATCTAGGCTGTTGTCCGCCGCTTTCAGTGACAGTTTGAACTACTAATGAATTAAGAGAAAGGTGTGTAAATAAACATTCTGCTTCTTTAGTTGGCACGAAATATTTCTTCTCCATTCTTTTCAGAATGGGGACATAAGTGACCGAAGTCTGCCAGACAGTCTTAGCCAGTTTTAAGATGGCTTCATTAATGGGACATGCCACCTTACTGGGACCAGTGCTCTGGAGAATGTCTAAAAGTTTATGAGGGGAGTCCTGTACCTCCTTCAGGGAATGTGTCAGCAATCCTCCTGTGCAAGTCTTGAAACTGCCCAGAGTCATCAGAAAATAAAAGTGAGGCTGGTGTGACCACCTTATCTGGAGATAATGACGGACCATTGGAGCTGGTGGTTCTACCTGATCCAGTTCTTCCTATTCCTCCATTAGTTCTTAAGGAAGTTCAGAATCCTCTTTGCAAGGGGAGGCTTGTGTGGATTACCCGTAGGACTGTGTAGATTCAGGATATTGCATGTATGGGTCCCCTGGACCCCCAGAAAGGCCCTAGTGGAAATTAAGCCAGTGATCCCAAGGTGCATCTCTTTTAGGAGATTTGGGACAGTGCCCAAGAGACTCTGGATGTTCTCTCTGGGCTGACCCACTGTCTTAGTGGGAAAGTGTCACCACTCCCATTAACATCTGACTCAGAGGAAGTGGTGGCTTCAAATTCCATGAACAGTGCTATCTGTACATGGGAGCCTTGTTATTCCCTGGCTAGTATATGATACCAGTGAGCAACTCTCCCTTTTTTTTTTTTTTTTTTTTTACACAAACTCTGGACCAATGGTGAGGGAGAGAATGTGTTTGGGTAGGAGGCGACCCTGCCCCCCCCCCCCAAACTACACAAGTATAAAAATGGCCTAAAACTATTATCTAAAAACTATTTACATAATATTACAGTTAGATCTAGAAGCAGCTAGATAATGCTACAAATACTGAAGAGGCTCCATCTCAGATCATGGTTAGTAGAGAGGCAGTTGGTCTACACCACCCCTTATGCCCTCGGTTCAGGTCATGATGAGGTAAGGGTTGCAGGTGTGGATCAATGGACACTGCTAGCAAGAACCTTCTGGTCTCAGGCACATGGAGAACATGTGCACCCACACTGGAATACACATAGGGATCATTACCCAAAGAACTATATGCTGTTACAGTAAACCTTTACTGTAACGTCACTGTAATTACCTTTTGATTACCCACACTTTCTCTTGCAGTTTGGTAGTGTCTGCAACTGTCAGACAACCTTTCACGAACGTGTAGCATCCAACACAATGCACATAATTCTCTGAAGCAACCTGCAAGATAAATAACACAATACAAGTTACTTAAACGTGAAGTAAAGGAACAACTTGTTAACTAAATTACAGGTAGCAGTAACTTAGAGGAAAGGTTTTAATTCTTGATTTTTCATCTTAGAATACGACTGTCGGACAGATTTTTTTCTGTACTTCGACAGATTCAGGACAGGGAAGCATCAGGGTGCAATTACATTTACCTGATCCTCAAGCTATTACAGTCACAGCTCTGACCCTGATTCAGGTTAAGGCAGCCTAGTGGATGCGCTAATTTAAAACTGCCAGTTATAGTCAGTCACTAACAGAACACATTAGTTGTATATTATCACTCTGACACCTTTCCCAATCCTCTCCGCTCCCCCTTAATGCCCCACAGGAGACTTATTTCTAGCATGAATGTGCCCCATGTGCTTGAGCTCAGATTTTTTTTTTGACTGGCAGCACCTGTTGGGTATGTACCTATGCCCTAAGGGTCCTCATACACCCACAAATGAGGGCATAAAGGGCAGAACAGGCCCAAGTGTCCCTCAGTTCCTTTACCAATACAAATTGCAGGAGTTATAAGACTCTGCAGTACCAGGGAAGGAGGACAGGTTGCAGAATACATACAAACAATGCATTTCAAAGAACCACAGTTACTGCAGAGTAAATTACAGTTTGAGTGATTGTCCATAGGTATTCCACTTCTGGTGACTTGGATGATTAAGAAGAGGGTGCTTGGTGTTTATTTGAACAGTGACTTTAGGACAGGTCTGCCAAATCAGACATCAGATCTTGATGCCTCTACAAGGGAGTAATGTTGTGTAAACTTATGTGCTGAACCCCACATAGTCGCCCTACAGATCTCAGAAACTGACACGTTTCTTAAAGAAGCCACAGTAGCTGACTAGGCACTGATGGTGCTGGCTCTAATCTTTACCAGTGGATCTAAATCTGTTAATTCGTAGCATATTCTGATGCAATTGCAAATCAAGTTAGATAACTCCTCAGTTGATACTGCCTGACTCATCATAGTATCTGCAAAAGTTCCAAATAATCATGGGGAATTCCTGAAAGTTTTAGTCCTCTCTAGATAGAATGATAGTGCTCTAAGCATATCCAGGGTGTGCAGCCTGGCTTTCCCTTAGTTGGAGCTGAGTTTAGGAAAAAGGAAGATTACTTGATTTAGATGGAAGTCAAAATTATTTTTGGCAACAATTTAGGGTGAGGCCTAAGGAGCACCTTGTACTTATGAAATATAGCATGCAGTGGATCAGCCTTAATGGCCTGTATTTATCTCCTCTCTCTTGGGCAGATGGGGTATAGTCAGTCACGTTCTGACAATTCTAAACTGTCAGTCCTCTCAGTATTGGAAGGAATCTCAGGTATGACCTGTGAGATGGATGGATTGTTATGTGAAAATAAAAAAACTTGAGAGCCATAAACCAATCATGGGAAGCCAAGGAGAGGATTAGAGAGGCCAGTGCTTTCCCATCCTGATCTTGAAGTGGTAGATTAAGGCATTTAGCAGCTTGAAGTCTAAAACTGGTGCCAGCCCCCCACCCCTCTTCTTTAGATTTAGACAATCACAGCCGTAAGGAAACTTTGGATCTAAGAAAATTATAAGTACTAGAATCATTATCTAAAACAAAGGATCATGAGATCGTGACCTTTCAGAGCAGCTAGGTGATGCTCCAAGGCTGAACAAAAGAACGAGTATTCCTCTTCTAGGGGTGGAACTGTGTTAACTGGGGTTTCAGGAAGAGTCACAGTCTCTAACGTGACCGGTATCAATGAAGTACTGAGTATTATAATGTTACCTGCAAGCAGGACCATGGAGGATAATTTCACCACAGAGCACAGTGATGATTTGGACTGTGTTGAAATCATAAGATTGCTCAGAACCATAGAAGTTTTCAGCACCAGGAATGATGGTACTGTGGGAGGACTAATTGAGGCCATCAGTACTGGTAATTAGAACTTCAATACCAAGGGAGTGGTATTGTGCAAGCGCAATTACTGGTACTTCTGAGGGTGTCAGTGGGACCCATTCTGGGCCTTGAACAACCTTTTAAAGAGGCAGGACGAGATTTCTGCCTTTTCATAGTGGGACCCAGAAAGGGTGATCTAGTCTTACACTCCTTAGAGTAGCAGTTCTCTTTCTTCTTTCTAAACCTCTTGGTTTTACTAGTATCAGTCTCTTAGGGTTATGTCTACACAGCAGCTGGGAGATGTGATTTCCAGCTCAGGTAGATGTATACGTGCTAGCTCTGCTCATTCCAGTGCTCTAAAAATAGCAGTGCAGTTGCAGTGGCATAGATAGCAGTGTAGTAAGGTGAGGCCTTGAAACATAAACCCTTATCAGAGACCCGGTATGAGGCCTAAGGCCTGAACTAAAGTAATGGTCAAGACTTTGCTAACATAAAGAAAAAAGTTAAGGTGTGAGCCAGAGGCATGCCCTGCTCACCGAAGATGGCAAGGAAAGGGCTGATGCTGCAAAAAGAGACGTATCTAAAAGGTACTGGACACCAGATATCAGAACATTTGCATAGTTGTACATTTCACACAGATAACAAGGAACAGGCTGACCCATTCCAATGACAGGGCCAAAAGGGTAATATGATGGATAGAGTTGTTTTGCTTAAACCAACATGCACAAGCTGAGAGGCGGCACCTTGCTATGGAGTGGGGTTGCACCTTGCCACATAGAGGGGTTGCACCTCAATACGTCAGGAGTGATGTGTAACTTGTTTGTACCTGTATATAAGAATGCATCCCTGCGGCAGTGTCTTTGTCTGGCCAAGGGGGCAGTGGAAAGTCCCACTACTGACTGAGCCAGTCCATTGTCAGGGAGCACATATGTACTTGCTAGCAGCACCTTGGATATCTGATTTGGGGAGCTGGAGACTGTTTCCCTTCGACAATAAACCTGGCCCAGATGCCTTTATACCTTACAAGAGTCTGTGGTCACTGAAGGTTCTGTCGGAGTCTGCTGTGTCAACTATCTGTGCAGAGCTGGGGCAGCACACAGAAGGAACACACACATGCAGCTGACTGATCTCAACATTGAATAGAGCAGAGTACCACACCAGTAGCGTCTGACAACAAACAGCATGGGTTAGTCACCTGAACATAACCCTGACCGACGTCCTAGGTGTGTAGTCAGATGGCTATCCTGAGCTGCTGCAGCCACACTGCTATTTTTAGCATGCTAGTTCAAGCAGAGCTTGCATGTGTACATTTACCGGAGCTGGGAATCACACCTTACATGCATAAGGTGAGGGCTGTGCCTGAGTTTGCATTCAATAAATGAATACTCTGCAAATGGCACATTTATCAGGAATGTGCACCTCACTGATGTGCCATTAAACAGCATCACCACATCACAAGAAGGGCAGGTCTTCAAACTACGAGATTTCAGTTCAGTCATAAGGGCTAGTTACCAAATATGAAGGAAAAAAAAAAAAAAAGGGCAATTTTATTTTTTCAGGGGGGGAAAAAACCCTAACTACTAACCAACACTAAACTAACACTAACTACCAACTAATATTTATATACAAGGGAGAAATTAGCTGCTTGGTGTGTAAGAGGTGTGGAACCCACTAGAGTTCCAGCTCCTTGACCTTGGCAGTAAGAAGGAACTGAAGGATGGTTGGGTCTGCTCCTTTTTTTATGCCCTCAGGTTGGGAGCAAGTGGACATTTAGGGCACAGTGTGGCCCCAACAGACACTGCTGATCAAAAGAATCGGAACTTGAGTGCATGTGCACCAGAAGTGGAATACATATGGACAAGCATGTGAAGAATTAGAGTTGAGAATCTAGCCTTTCCATTCTGCCAAAAGAATACGTCAATAACTATTCACAAGTTAAACAAGATTCCTCTTTATAGGGTCAGATTCTCATTTCTCTTGTCTCTTAGCAAAACACAGAACAAGGAAAACAAAAATCTTGGTATCTTTATATTCACGTAGTAAAATTTCCTAATCAGTTAGAATCTTTGAGGAGAGATATTGTAAGTTTTAAAGAACTGGGAGAGCTCTAAAACAGATCAGCTTGCTTCGAAGGAATCAACAACATCACCACCAATTCTGATTATTTTCACATTCATTTGCCCCCAATTTATTGTCTATGGATTTCTTTATACTATAGTACATTTGATTTTCAGTAGCACAGATAGCTTTGACCGAATTTTCTCCCACCACATTTTTATACACTTAAAGAAGTCTCTAACATAAGATCTGTTCTAGTAATTTGACATTATGAAATTTCTTAATCTTCAAGTCAGTACATTCTCTGAATAATATGAGAAAAAGGTCATCTCCCGTCCCCAGAAATAATCACAACAAAACACAGAAGTTGGAATAAGAGCTGAAAAGCAGTGTGCCCCAGTATATGCCTCAGTTTCTATAATTTTAGTTAAAAAAATTAAAATAAATGGATAGATATTACTAATTCATTTTTAGTCTTTAAAAAACAAGGCTTAACTCATTTTCTAATAAATTGGAAAAAATATATAGATACAACTTTATTTTAGTAATATACTAATATTTTAAAATTATAGCAAAATATAAATATCTGAGTTACCAAAAACTGCAAAAATTTTGAAAGATTTACTACAGCACTGCAGAAGACATCGTATCATATTTTCAACCAAATACAAAAATAAATAAATAAAGCCTAGAGAGTTCCCTTGCACATGCAGCTTCTCATCCCTTGTTCTAATTTTTCAACCATAAGTTACTTATTCAATTTTATTATACACAAACCTATTGTTTTACAAGAAACATCATCAAAGCGATGGTCTCCAGAAGATGCAGGTCTAAAGAATACTGTACTAAATTTTGAATAATGAAGCAAACTTTCAGGAAATGAACTTAAAGAAGGAAGAGTGCCTTTCATTCGAATCTATAGGCAGGAAAAGAAAACAAAAGTGTTATAAACTTAGAAAAATTTTATTTGTGACAATTTAGAAATTAGAAAATTACCTTTACAAGTGCTTACTAATTAAAAATTTTATTCTTCATTTCATCTGTATGTAAGAATCCTAATGAAATCAACTGAAGTCTTTCAGGATTGAATGGCCTCTAAGTTATTGACAGAATATTGCCATAATCAACTATATTTCCATAGGCCTGCTTTCTATTTCCTGTAATGCAATGGACCTGAAATCCACATTAATTTTTCTCTCTTTTTTTTTTTAGGAACATATTTTCATCTAATAAATGTACAAGCTGTGACAACTACCATGTTTTATTTAATATGATGATAGAGTGAATTAGCAGGGTGATGGAACTTTAGTAGAACTACTATATAAAACGGCTAAGAAAAACCTGAGTTACTGTTTCAAAACCTTTATCATTATATTATAAGGCTTAATTGTAAGTCAATGAAATTTAAATAGCTGAGATTAAAAGACTTATTACAGGTGTATCTTGTGCTCTAGATGGCTGAAAATTTGCAGCCAGTTGCCAATCAATTATTGTGGGGAACTTCTATGGCCTGTTATTCTGGAAATCAGATTAGATGATTATAAAGGTCCTTTCTGGCCTTGGAATCTATCTAAATCCATAAGGTGTTAAGTATCAGAGGGGTAGCCGTGTAAGTCTGGATCTGTAAAAGCAGCAGAGAATCCTGTGGCACCTTATAGACTAACAGACGTTTTGGAGCATGAACTTTCGTGGGTGAATATCCACTTCGTCAGATGGCATGTACTAGGAAATTTTCAGGGGCAGTTATATATATGCTAGCAAGCAGCTTAGAGATACGAGTTAGTTCAATCAGGGAGGAGAGCCCTGTTCTAGCAGCTGAGTGGAAAACCAAGAGAGGAGAAATTGGTTCTGTAGTTCGCAAGCCATTCACAGTTCTTTGTTTAATCCTGAGCTGATGTGTGTCAATTTGAGATGAACTGATCAACACGAGCCAGACGGTGTTACCCAGAAGCCTTCCTACTGCAGACAAACCCAAAGAAGAACCAACAGGACTCCACTGGCCATCACTTACAGCCCCAGCTAAAGACCCCTCCAACGCATGCATCAGGGTAATCTACAACCCATCCTGGACAATATCCCAACTTTCACAGGTCTTGGGTGGCAGGCCAATTCTCGCCCCACAGAAACAGGCCAACCTGAAACGTAGTCTCACCAGCCAACTGCACACCGCACCAACTAAGTAACTTCAGCTCAGGAACAATCCATGCAACAACCCCGATGCCAACTCTGCCTCAGCATATCTACACCAGCGACACTCAACAGGATACTAACTAAGATCAGCCAACACCATCACCGGTTCATTCACCTGCGTCCGACCAATGTAATATCGACCCATCATATGCCAGCAATTGCCCCCTGCTAATGTACATCGCAAAACTGGACAGTCTCTACCAAAAGGATAAATGGACACAAATCAGACATTAGTAATGGCAAAGTATAAAACGTGGAGAGCACTTCACCTCCCTGGCCACTCTATAGCAGACCTTAAGGTGGCCACACGCTGGCAGCTAAAAAAAAACTTCAGGTCCAGGACTTCAAAGAGAAACTGCTGAGCTTTCAGTTCATCTTGCAAATATTGAACAGACCATAGCTCAGGGATTGAACAAAGACTGTGAATGGCTGTGCCACTACAGACCAGTGTCTCCTCTCTTGGTTTCATCACCTCAAGTGCTAGAACAGGGCCTCATCCTCCCTGATTGAACTAACCTCGTTATCTCTAGCTTGCTTGCTAGCATATATATATATCTGCCCCTGGAAATTTCCACTACATACATCTGACGAAGTGGGTATTCACCCACAAAAGTTCATGCTCCAAAACGTCTGTTAGTCTATAAGGTGCCACAGGATTCTCTGCTGCTTTTACATAAGGTGTTAATAATTATTTCTAAAGCTCCAAGTGGTCTGGAACCCAATGGTCACTTCTTTCCCACCTCCAGTAATGGCACTAGTAATTTGTAAGGCCAAAAGCTTGGACCCCTGTTGTTTAGGCTCCAGTTTCCTCTGGAGATTAAACTATGAGAAGAATATAGAAAGCCGCTGTCTGAGACTGAGAATCTATCAGACTAGGAAGGCCGTAGAGTGGATGAGGAGGATCTCTCTCCCTCCCAGAGTTAAAATTAAACAAGTTTATTATTTACCTTTTGCATTACTTTTCTTGCCCATTTCAGTTGTACAATATACCACTGTGCTACTGGGCAGGAACAACGAGCAGCCCGGAAGAGCAGCAGAATTCGCTGAAGGACCCCAGACACCTTTTGACGATAATCTCTCTCAATTTTTAAAGCAGAGTCATTGCAGTCTTTCTGAGAAATGTAAAGTTTAAGAACATGACAATAAGGCCAATAGTTTGGGAGGATATAAAGAATAAAGGAATTGAGCTACACATGGAATTTCTGCTCTTCAGAACATTTATCTTCTTTGTCTTAAGAACAAAGTAGAAAGAAAAATTGAAAGGAGCTTTTCAAAGAGGCTTCTTGTTATTACGATGCCACACAAGTAATTGGCTGAAGTTTTTTTGGAAGAAAAACTGAATTAGAAAGTTCAAACTAACATTCATGCAACTTCCACTAAATAGGCTTACTTCACTGAGAGAAGCTGGCTGTGGACAGTATAATGGTGGTGCAGGAAGATACAGCCCATCAGGCACTAAACCACACAATTTTCTGGTGAGGTCCTTGGCAGAGTCTATCAAAAGTTGAAATGTTTCTGAGAGAATGTCTGCATCTGCCATAACAGCTGCTTTCAGTATTTCTTGCACTGAACCAAACAGGACATTTGAATCTTCCTCTTCAATGGGATCTAAAAAATACCAAGAATTGAAACGGATACGGTAAATGCATCAATTGATTGCAATGCTTTCTTCTGAAAGTAATAATCAGCATTACAATATTTTGCATTCATTTTTCCAGAATTTATGAATAACTCACACATTTACTTTAAGATTTGAAAGTGTGAATAAATGTAGAGTTAAAAAAACTCCTTCTAATGCTTAATCATCATCTTTGGCTGTTTTTTGTTACTCAACATCTCCCACAAATCTGGATGTCTGGACTGTTCTCCTTTCTCTGCAGCTCATGGAGGTGGACCAGTGTTTTAGTGTTTAGATGCTGGTAGACCAGGTGCCAGGTCTTGCCAAGGCTGTAGGCGTCAGCTAAGCATTGAAATTCATAGCTGGAAAACAGACCAGCTCATCTGTATGCTAGCAGTGTTTAAGATAGATGTTAGACTTGTAAGGATGTGTTTAGACTCTATAAGATGCTTGTAAAGTTGCTGCATGCATTAATCTTAACTTGCAATGTCTATCCCATGTTATAAGTTTTGCTTTACAATTATAAAAATGCATGTTCTGAACTTCTGAATTGGCAGGAACAGTAGTACCCCTGCCCACCAAGGAGGATTATCAAAATTAAGTGAGCCATGGCGAAGCAACAAGATTTTTAAAAATGGGCTAATAGACCTCTCACACCCATAAAGGTGCAAGGAAGCTTGTTCCATCAACTTGAGTTCTGGAAGAGGAAAATACAGATAGATGACATGAAAATTTTTCATCTGTTTGCTGTTTGGACTTTCACAGGGATGGAGCTAGGAAGCAAAAGCAGAGATCCCCAAGGTCAACCTGGGTTAGCCCTAAAAGATATTCAGCGCTGACAATTTACTACAGCTCTGTCCCCTTTTCGAACCATAGACTAGAACACGTGTGTATATGTTGCCTGTTTTAACCTTTATTTAACTCTCCAATTTCTTTTTCCTAGTTAACAAATACTTAGTTTACTACAGGATTGGCTACAAGTGATGTCTTTGTTGTGAGATCTGGGGTAGAAACTGACATGGGATAAGTGACTGGTCTCTCAGGACTGGTAGCAATCTGAACATTTTGTGAACTTTGGTGTAAATAAACATTTATCATTAAGCTTGCCTGGGTGGCAAGAAAGACTGGAGTGTCCAAGTGAACAGTCTGTGACTTCATGTTAAGACTATTACAGTACTTCAGTTCACATTTGTTACCTAGTTGATAAAATCTAATGACAGAACATAGCACCAGTTTCGGATGTCCGCACTGCTTTTCAACACTCTGTCCTAAGGTTGGAACTCATGGTCATGAACCACTCCAAACAGCGTGACAATGATTAAGACAAAGAATACAGTAAATTACAACTGCAAACAAAGCCTTGAAATATGGACTTCACAAACCAGAGCAGAATAAGGGATATGGATAATTTTACTACAATGAGACTTTCTGGGACACCGAACCAAGGGCAGTCTGATCTGGCTATGGGAGCCATCTTTGGAGCAGTGCAGAAAGATGACATTTTGTGTCTTGCTATAGGATGAAGTAATACTTCAGTGTTCTGTAACTTTAGTGCCAATGCAATGATGCTTTCCAAACTGTTCATACATCCACATTTATTTCACTGTCTTATTTTTATTATACTCTAAAAATGTACATTTGCTAATAAAGTATTTTATAGTCAAACAAAACTGAAGTGAATATGTCTAGATCTTCCTCCCCCAACAAGAAGGAAGATATGAGCCATCCTGGGCATGGGAAAAGCCAAAAGACCAATGGGATACTACGCAGTGTTGTTGTAGCCTTGTTGGTCCCAGGATAGTAGAGAGACAAGTGGGTGAGGCAGTATATTTTATTGGACAGTCTGGGGTGGTGGGTGGGTGTGTGTGTGTGAGAGAAACTTTTGAGAGCTTACAGAGACATGAAAAAACTCTGTGTAAGCTCAAAAGCTTGTCTCTGTCAACAACAGACCTTGGTCCAATAAAAGCTATTACCTCACACACCTTGTCTCTCTATACAATTCTGGGCACTTACAGTAGCTATCTGCATATATGGTGATAATAACTATCTTCATAATGCTAAAGACAAACATTTATTTTTAAAGTGAACGCCTAGGATTTGTGGAATCAACTGGAATAAAGTTGATAGTAAATAGGATGAAACTATATTTTTAATATACCTGTAAATTGTTTATATTTAGTTCCTTCATTTGATGTTTCAAAACTGACTGGCTGTCCCAAGAAAGACTGTAGTTTTTCCTGAAAAATTTGTGTTGGAGTCAAGTTCAAAGGCAGATGTAAATCCATTTTCTCTGACCTGAAAGCATATCAAGAAACTATTAATTAATGACGAAGTAAAAAAAATCAGTGAAAAAATCAAAGAAATTCTGTGGAAATATCTTTCCTTTTTCTGAAGGGGAAAAAACCCAAAAACTTCCACAGATAAAATTATTAATCTGAGGCACACTGGTTAAATGCACATCTATTTAAATCTTTTATCTATTAACCTGGAAGTGTCTTAGGGGAAGGACACTACCTGCTCTGCTCAGTAAAATACTTGACAATACATGTTACTATATAATAATGCATGATGATAATCCTGAGTTCCCTTATTTGAACAAGCATAACTCACCTCAAGAAGTCACCATCACTTTGACAGTACAGATTATAGGCCACACCTATTGAAACAGACATTTTCCAGTCTCCAAGTTCGTGTGCTAGCCACACAGCCTCTGGAATCAGTCCACCCACAAAGAGCAAGTCAAGAGCATATTCAGCTGTCCATACAGAAGAAAGGTTCTGGTCTCTAACAGCACTGGTGACCAAAGAGTGCTGCAGTGGAACAACTCGAGGGAACCGGTCTATGAAAGGAAAATATGTTTTTAATAATGTTAATTACATAACGTGCAGGTTAGTTAAAATAAATCCAGAGTTTAAAGTGTGGCATTTGATCACACCACTTTGTTACGTAACTGATGTTTTTTATTACCTTTAAAACATGGTATATGATTTTTAAAGGATAATATGGGGCAGATACTCAGCTGGGGAAAGTTGTGATAGTAGCTCCATTAAACTCAGAACTATGACAATTTTCACAAGCTGAGGATCTGCCCCATAGGCTTTCCTCTACTATTAAGTATGTTCTCTCTGTCAAGCACTTACAGATGGACAGAACAAGTTGCTTCTTAACTTTCTCTTTGCTAAGCTAAATTCAATGCCCAAAATCATTGTTAACACAGGATCCAGGCTGACCAACAATGCCTTGCACCCTTCCAGAATGTCGAGTACACCTATACTTAAGCCTCTAAAAACAAGAACATAACTTAAGATACATACCAGCCCCACCCCTGCAACTTTACTCTACTCCCTGGAGTAGACAAGAGCCACTGGGGACATATGGTAAGTACATTTCAGCCAGGACTGCCCTATAATGAGCAGATATAAGGAATGACTACATTAAGTCATTTTATTTGGTGCAAAGTGTCCCATCGAATTGTATTCTCTCATTTATTTCCATAGACTCCAACTGCCCTTCACTGTATGAGAGAGAGTTGTATTGACTGGTGCAGGGATTACTTGCAGCAGGTTGCCATAGCTCACTCTGTGATATGAAGAGAGGTACATCTGCACCCAAAGGTATCATGGACTGCTCATTTCTGTGCTGAGTTAGGTGGGTTGTGCAAGCCACAAGTCTAGTCTTGCCATGGAGATTTGTAGCATAAGGGAAAGGGGCACTGCACAACCTGCTGCAGCACGGGAAGATTGCAGAAGTAGAAAGCTGCCCATTAATCTTAATCGGGTGTTCTCAGTCAAGGTGTTTAGAACACCATGTGGAGATGAATACAAACTGACTCAACCTGACAGGTGTGAAGTAATTCATTCACCTCATGGGGGTGCTTTTCTCCCCACTCTCCCAAAGCCGACCCCATTGTACCTATTGTTGAGACAAGGTATATGAACTTTACAGCAATGTGAATATAAAGATCAGCTCCTTATTCTGAGGGACGTGGCTGAGGAACTAATCTCCTGACTAAATGACTCCAAAGTAGCACCAAGAAGCATACCCCTGCAAATGTCATGGCATACCAATACTCTAAATAATCTCACTGTGCACATGACTTTTAGAGCATTTTTAAAATTACAAGCTCATAGCATAAGGAGCATGTGGTATGATTACATTACCCTAATGTTGCTTACTAGAGCTTTTCATCTTCCCTTTAGTTAATTAAAACTATTTTCCTTGGCAATACTTCCAAACTGAAAACAGAGGATACACGCGAATGTTAGAGCACTTTGAAATATCAGCTCTTAAACCAGAAACTGCTCTCAGGGCAAAACTTCCAAAAGGAACCCTTGCAGAATATAGGCAGAGAGCACCTAATGTGCAAACACACATTCCCAGAAAGCTGCCAAGAATAGGACCAAAACACACACTAAAAGATGCTGCTTGGATTTAATAGATTGAACAGCATGTCAGCTTGAGTCACCCAGTTACTCTAAAGTCAAGCTGCTTGGAACACCACCGCTCGCAACAGAGCCCCAGTCCTTTTGCACATGCACGAATTATTTTCTCAAAACACACTACATATTCAACTTATATCCTGAATAAATTTTAACATACTGCTTCTTTCCTCAAAAGGGTAGTGTGCATCAGACAATAGCTGAGATTTACCCTGAGTGGGTGATATCAATTTGAGGCGTGGCAACACCAAAGTTTGAGCCCTAGATGTGTGTAAAAAAAGGCATTGTAAGAACTGTACAATTTTGATGTCACATTATTATAGTTTTTAGGGAGGGCTGTATCTTGGGAATATCTTGTTCAAACAACCTCAAATTTGGATCACTAACTACTCTGGGTCCCCATGAGGCACAGCAATTTTCAAAACAATCCAAGTATGTGGATTATAGAATAAACTGAGAATACTCTGTACTATACTTTTTAATTATGACATGAAAGATTAAATATTTAAACATGAAAATATTCTCAGCAATTACCACAGCTACAAAATATTTGTTTTGTTGGCACAAAAAAAAATTTGCAAAAATATCTTAATAAAACCAAGTATAATTTTATCCTTAATACTAGAATTATAAAAAATAAAAATCACATATCTAAAAACAGAGGACTTACCTCTTTAAGGTAAGATAAGGCAAGGCAACACTGCCACACAAATCATAACACTGAATCAGAGCCAGTTAAAATATTTTTTGTTTAACGGAATACCTTGGTTGATGTGAAGTGGAGGTAGAATGTCGACTTTATGTGGGGGAAGTATATAAAGCAGATGATTAGTGAAGTAGGCAGCCATGAATCGTGCCATGGACTGTATTACTGCCATTGCAGCTTCAGGATGAACATCTCTTATCATCCACAATTCATATTGAGAATATTCAGCATCTAAGAGATAGACATCTAATTAAAATGTTTTTGACAATAAAAAATTGCTATAAAAATTGAGCGCTAGAACTGTTTAATTATAGTCAACACAACTGTGTGCACAGAACAAACTGTGGCCCTACTCATTTTCCCTGACAACATTCCTGAGACTTTTAAAACAGAAAACATAGAAACCTCATACTATTAATTACTAGTTAGTAACAATTCCCTTTGAAGATTTCTTACAGCTATAAACTAGAGATGGGCCCAAACCACTAAGTTTAGATCCAGGACTGACTCTGAACTTTCCCAAAGTTTTGGTTATTCAGATCTAGGGCTTTGATTCAGCCCTTTATAAAACAAGGAGCTTAGTCACAAAATTTGCATCTGTATAAGAATACAAATGTTTCCAAAGTTTGTGTATTTGGATTTAGAATTGCAACCAACAATATGTCAACAGAAGTCTTTCCACAGACTTCAGTGATTTTGGACCAGGCTCTAAAAAAAGGGAACTTAATCAACTCACAAACAAACCATAAACTATACAATTAAAACTGTCTTCCAAACACTCACTCTAATTATTACAGACTAGACAGAAGTTCTGCAGTCAAATTTTTTTTAAGAGACAGAAATACTGATGATTCAGAAGTGGGAAATTAAGGAATTAGAGGCTGAAGAATGGAAATAATTAAGGAACTCTAAGCTTCTGTCAGAGTTACACACAAAACCCATTTTCCATCCCTTAAGAAAAGGATGTATTCAATCCACAGGGAGCTCTTAGAATTTTTAGAAAAGGAATCATGGAGTCAAGTTCTTACAGGGGCATAAAAGGTAGACACCAGGTTATCGAAACAATGTCAACATACATTAGTAAACGGATTGGATTTTTTTTTTTTTACACTACAAATAAACATACCAGAAAAATCTTCTGTCTGTCTTACAGACAGCTGAGATCGTCTTAGTATCTCTCTCACAAGATGGTCACTCAGCCCCTGAGCCTCAGTTAAGTTGTAGTGATACAGGTGGCAATATAATATAGCAAGATAATACCTAGTTTGAAGAAACTGTGTCCTCTTTTCTCCTACATTACAAAAAAAAACAAATGCAGAACTGAATATTCAAAAGCAAAGGAAGATTAATATAGGTTAAAAGGATCTCTCTCTCTCTCTCTCTCACCAGGATGCAGAAAAACAAATGAGCATAAAAAAAGATTCAGAAAGGCTAAACATAGCAGATAACCCTCACCTGAAATTGACTATGTAAACATGATACAATAAGGATCCATAAGTTATAGAAGGAGCAGCACTGGAGAGCAGATATTCTAGAGGATGAGAACCTATTGCAAATCAGTGCATTATCAGTCAGAAATCTGCATGGGAGTTAATTCTCCTCCTCCAAGTTCCACTTCTGCAGCCTATATACATTTCAAAAAGGGGGTTAAGTGAGCAGTTGTGATGTTACAAAGGCAGCACAGCTCAAGTTAGACATGATGCCAGGAGAGGGTGAACAGAAAGCAGCAAGTAGAAAGCAGATGCATTGTGCC
The DNA here is from genome assembly GCF_003597395.2 of Chelonoidis abingdonii. Classification (NCBI taxonomy): domain Eukaryota; kingdom Metazoa; phylum Chordata; order Testudines; family Testudinidae; genus Chelonoidis; species Chelonoidis abingdonii. The sequence continues at coordinate 27,480,377 of NC_133774.1, forward strand.
TCAAGATCCTGATTTGTCTAGGTATCCTCAAATACCAACAAGGTTTCAAACATCTCTCTCTTAGTGACAAGTTGTAAAGTTGTGTAACTGCATAATTTTATTGGATATCCTGTGAAATGTGCAGTATTTGGTGACAAATACAAGCAGTAAATAATTTACCTTTTTGCATTTTTATTGTTTCTTTAGGAAAATTAATTTAAAAAATCATAAAACCTCCCATATAACCCCTGTCCACTCAGCATACCTGAGGACTACTCCTCCTCCTAAGACGTGAGTGGCTGTCCCTAAAAGGTAGTCATGTAAAGATTCTGGAGTACTTCTTTCCTCCTTCCTAACTCTCTATAAATACGTCAGGAGTGAACATCAGGGGAGGAGAAGAGCTATTTAATCTAGACGACAGTGCTGCTACAAGAACAAATGGGTATAAATGCGCCATACATAAATTTAAGCTGGAAATCAGAAGGAGGTTTCCAACCATCTGAAGAATGTGCTTTGGAACAGCCTTCCAATAGGACTAGTGGGGGCAACCTAACTAGTTTTAAGATGGAGCTTGATAAGTTTATGAATAGTATTATCCAATAGGGCTGTCTACAATTCTGGGAACTGGACTCAATCAACCAGGAAGTCCATTCCAGATAGTCTACTAGCTAATCAAAGGGATTTTCAGCTAGGATTTTTTATTTAAAACAAAACAAATTCCTCCTTTAACTTTACAACTTCTGAAATAATTGTCCTTTGGTTTTTCAAATCTATTTAAAAGTCTTCTGGACTCAATTTTTATTGCTGAGCAAATTTTGATTTCAAAATAACAGCTCTGAAAAATAGGTATCTTCTACAAATGTGCTAACAGTATGTTAACTACAGCAGAGAAGTATGAACATCCTTGCCAGAATACTGTGCAAACATCAGAAAACTGAAAAGATGAACACTGCACCATTTTTCCCTTGCCTTTTGCTTTGGTTTCTCGAAGAGCCCTCTTCCACAGATCCACAGATTCTTCATACGAGCCTAAAAGAAATTGCTCCTCACCTTTAAAAAAAAAATAGTCAACAAAATTACAAGGTATTCACATCTTTTCACACATACAAACACACAAATCTATATCTGTTTCTATTTCAGTTCAAATCTTTGCCTGTTATTAAATACATGATTTTTAACCACAATATCAGAAAGCTGTCATAAATGGTAGCACAATTCCACAGCAGCTGCTACATGTGCAAATTTCTCAGTCTCTGGAAAACCACTCTTATTCCCGCCAAATGCGTATTTGGCAGCAGGAGTGAAAATAATAATTCTGAATTACAGACTTTTCTGGGTTAAACATTTCTGACAGCTAAATCACTATTAAAGTAGAATTAAAACTGGTTACAACCTCTTTCCACAAAGCTTTCATAAACTGTCACTTTTTAGCATACTAACAGTAAATTCAGACATACTAAGTGTAATTAAAAACTTTATGGTTCAAAAACATATCTTATTCACTGTGATAAGCATTTCCTGTTACTTTTTCAGCTTTCACATCACCTTCTTTGTTGTTTTAGCAATAAATAATAACAGCTCAACTTTATATAATAGTCCCTTTCATTCCAAAAGGCGCATCTCCCAATCAAATAAACTGTATTTTGACTGCATGAGAATGATAGCACCCTATTTAAACATCATTGAAATGTTGTGGGGTAATTGGTGGAAGCCAAGTGAACAACCAGCACAATAATGGGAGGATGGAACCTTTTTGCCAAAGACACCATCAGCAAACTCCTACTCTGGGGGAAAGCGGAATGGAACTTTGAAAACAATCTCTGTTTGTAAGGTCTCAGCTGAGAAACAAACATACAGTGAAGTGCCCAGAACTCCATTTATCTACCTCAGAAGAGACAAAGCTGTCTCAACCTTGTCAGGATTCAGATTTGTGGTACCAGGATGCCTATATATTTCAAACTTGATTCAGCAAACTTGAGTTTCCATTGAGTTCAACGGGTTTTGGATGAAGCCTGTAATGTTTAAGCCACTAAACTATACGTAGAAATACTGTTAACCATAAAATATTAAGACACTTTAGTTGGAAGTGCTCAGAAGTTCGATTAATTCCTACTATAACTATCTCAGCAAATAAATTAATTACAAATAAGTTGTACCTAATCTAATATTCAGTCCATACAATTGTCATCTGATTACAGTTCCTTCCAATGTACTAACCAATCACAGAACTGAGCTTCCAGGTTTGTTCCAAGGTCTCTCCTGAAGACTGCAGGACTGCCTGTATATGACCTAGAAGTTGTGCAACAATGGATTCTTCATGTTTAATCTTCCTTTCAGTTAATGACTTGCCATCCTTAGATATTTTTCTGTTTAGTTGAGTCTGATACCAAAGCACTTGTTTATATAATAACCGCCACAATATCATCAACCTGCGTATCAAAAAGTAGTATACTATCACTGACAAAAAATACAGGTTAGTTGAAACAGAGGGATAATTCTGTCTTATTCCTCAAACTTACTTGTTATTTTGTATATTATATTACAGCTAAAGTAATGTTTTTTCAATATTTCCACCATAATTTTATTTTTAGCTCTACATTTCACCAATGATATTTATAATTTTTTTCATTAATATTTTCATCTATTTTCTTGGATAGTCTTAAGAACCATATTTTATGCTGTTGTTTTCCTTTTGTCTATTAAACTTATTATTGTACAGAACCTTTATTAAGAATTTACAGCTTTTAGTGTTTAGAAGAATCACCCTAACTCATGAACCCAGGTGTTGCTCCCACACAGTTATCTGTTTTATTGAACTTAGTACAAACATAATAGTACCTGTGTCAAATAAACAAATATATGACACTGTATTTCACTCTAATAGCATGGAATTACTATGCTTGCTTTAATAAATTACCACAATTTTTTCAGAGTACAAAGCGGTGATGAGATAAAATGCTGCTGTAATTCTTCTCTAATAAAACAATGAGAAAGTAATTAAATCCCGTTTTTTAAAAGTTTTTAATGCACATTAACAATCATACCTGTTGTCTGGCTTTTCACCAAGTTTTACTGCCTGAGGAGGTATCTTAAGCAGAGAATTCAGTGAGCGAAATTTCTGAGCACTGCTCCCATCAAGAACTTGAAAAATAGGCACAATCAGGGAGTCAAGCTCTACAGCACTGTTAACATCAGAGGATGTAGACATTATTTCATAACAAGGTGTGAACTTCCCATTTAGACTATGTGCAACCATCTTCAGCAAACAGAAGCACCCCAAAAGGTATTCTGAGAATAACTGATCTTGGTGCTGAATAATCATCAGTTTTACAGTCCATGATGTCAGCTTTACCAAATGCCCAACTGTCTGTCTGTCTCTCACATCCCAGTACAGGACAGTTAAAAACTGCTGAAAATGTTTTAAGATAGCATGCATCCATAGTTTATATTTTTCAGACTTGTTTAAAAATGCATCATGGGTTAGTAAAGGGCTTTTAATGAACTGGAGAATATTGAAAAGGTGGGTAATGCAACCTACTGCGTAATTCAACAGCATATCTTTTTCTTGCACATTTTTTGAAATCCCTATCCCCCAGGCTGCAAGAAGGTTTTTCTGAATTGAATTTAGTTCCATAGTTAGATCATCTTTTGCATCAGTATCATCTTTTGCATGAACAGTGTCAAACATTGATGCAAATTCCAACCGGCCTTGATCAGCTCTACTGAAAAATGAATTTGGTCCATGGCTGCAGAAAGTAGAAGAGTTATTTTGAAATTGCTTGTCATGATCATATTCGTCTTCATAATCCTATATCAAAGGGAAAAAACACATATGTAATCTGATTTGGGTTTATTTTCTTGAAAGCAAGGCTAGTGAAAGAGGCACAGTGAAGATTAACAGGTCTTATATATGAAACCTCTATCCATTCTAAATCATCTAACATTCAAAAAGCAATTACCATAGAGTGTGTATCTGTTTCTGTGGACTCTACTCCCACCTCATTTGCTGCCCCAAATAGTAAGGCTCAGAATGCGAGTAAAGGGGAATTTTTGCTTCTATAGAAGAGATCCTCAAAAGCACAAAACACAGCAGATTTGAAAGGCTGCATGGCAAGTTTAACATACACCCATTCTTCCTAAAGAGATTTTAAGATCTATGAGGTATACAAATAGCAGTACATGTCAAAGATTAAAACTCAGTATTTTGAACAGCAACAGAAGGTGACTTAACATATATTTTATTAGCATGCATTTTTGGAAAAGTAAATTAATTTCTGAAAAAAATCATTTGTTTTAAGATGTTTGAAAACCATTAACATCCTGCTAAAATGACTGATAAGAAAATCAGTGCATTTTCTAGAACCTATAAGCCAAAATAAAATTAAAATTCTTCCTAAGAATTTGTTTAATGTAAAATCATTTAAGCAAATTTAGTAAGAGTATAATATTCAGAATATGACTTAAAATAGAGCTCAGGATAATTAGATTTTTTTTCCATATTCAGAATTACCTAAATTAGATCAGATGCATTAATTGTACAGTAAATAGAAAACTGCTGTTAAATACCTGTAAATCTGCTGCTTTCTCCCTCAGTTCTGCTGTTTCTTCTTCTTGCAGGAATTTTGGAATGGTAGAAAGGGTAGAATTTTGGTTTTGATGTTGTTTCAATAGGCTAGCTTTTAAAGAAGCCAAGGATCGCAACTGCAGCCTTTTCCCTTTAGGCTGTAAAAGATAAAAGTAAGAGAAACTACCTTAATATCATTACATATTTGTCTGTCTCCGGTAACACCTACAACATGCTAGATACTTTCCAAGCATAAAAGAAATTATTCCTGACCTAACCAATTTACAATCCGAGAGCAAATATACAAAGGACTAGGGCAAGGGTAGGCCACCTATGGCACATGTGCCGAAGGCGGCATGCCAGCTGATTTTCAGTGGCACTCACATTGCCTGGATCCTGGCCACCGGTCTGGGGGACTCTGCATTTTAATTTAAATATTAATGAAGTTTCTTAAACATTTTAAAAACCTTATTTACTATACATACAACAATAGTTTAGTTATATATTACAGACTTATAGAAAGAGACCTTCTAAGAATGTTAAAATGTATTACTGGCACATGAAACCTTAAATTAGAATGAATAAATGAAGACTCAGCACACCGCTTCTGAAAGGCTGCCGATCCCTGGACTAGGGGAAAGGGGCATATCCTAAATAAACTGGAGATGGTATCTGGCCATGTTTTCACAATGCAATGTTGTAACACCACCAGTCAATTGTTTTTTTTCTCTACTTATCATGGCAGAAGTGGGTCTTCAGGAGGGATTTGAATGCATGGAAGTGACAGACTGACAGACTTAGCATGGATAGTCTATGCATACAAGACAGTGGGCAAGAAGGTGCAGAAATGCTTGTGGGACAAGTGGACCATCACAGATCACTGTGCGTGCTATGCCTTGTACCCCTCCACAGTCCCTTGTGAGTGCATCATTCCTAGTGATAGAACTGGGGCTCCACTTCACTCAAAAGAGACTCCTGCAGTTCTGTCACTCGGACTGCATACCTAGGCTTCAGCAGGGCCTGTTTTGCTTGGCTTCTTGTACAAGTCTTCTCTCAGGAGCTCTAACAAGAAAATATATGCAATGACTCAGCTCAACCTCTTCAAAATGAAGTATTATTTATTAGCCATCAGGAACACAGTATTCAGAGAAATGGATTACAATAACCAAGAAGGCTTAAACATATGACTATTAACCAAACTTAATTCTTTCCTTGTAAGTTGTGGGTGAGACCCACTCAGCCTAGACATTCCTACTCTTGGGCTGAGACAGTCAGCCATTGCAGCATTCTTTCAGTCTCTCTCTGTCACAGACTAACCTCCACCACTTCCTCTCTAGGCAGGGGTCTTTAATGGATTAGAGTCTCTTTAATCCTAGACTCAAGCCTGGGAAAATAAACCCGCTAGTCTGCCTTGGGGCAGGCAGATGAGGACTTCCCATTTAATAGCTCCCCCACAGTTCTGTTGAAGACCCTTGGTATTCCCTCTGGAGGGATCTCATCTCTGCCATTGTTTCATTTCCTGTTTTGATTAAATCCATGCAGTCACATAGAATAATATCAAATAGATAAACTGAGACACAAGTAATAGTCATAGAAATAATACAGAAGTCTCCCATTCTCCACACAAACACCTGTGGGAGAAGTAGTGTGTCAAGGCTGCCAACCTTAGCAGTGCGGATGAAACGGGGGCAATGAAAAAAAGAGACAAGGATTAGTATTCTAGGAAGGATAAAGTTATGTAGGCACCTGGATGGCATGGGAGGGAAAAGTGTGAATTTCATGTAATATAGGAGGAGCTGCCAGTGGAGGAATTGAAAGAGATGGACATCATGGTTAGAACAACAAGTAAAGAAATCAATCTGGTAATTGTATTTTCTAAATACTGGAGATATCAGGAAGTCTGAGAGGAGAAAGATGTTACAATAATCAAGATGGAAGATCATCAGACAAATGTTTTAGTTGTAGGGATAGAAGGAAGAGATCAGATCCCTGGAACAGACAGATTTTTGGGAGAATAATTGGCAGAATTTCTGTACAGCTCGCAAAAGTGGGAAAATGGAGAATAAGTGGTCAAGGTTGATCTTCAGATTCTGGGCCTTACCCTGCATCTATGATGTAGGGTCTTTTTTTTTTTTAAAAAAAAATTTTTAAGATCTCAAATAACAGCTCTACTTCTGATTCATTTCTTTTAATATGTGCTTTCCTATTCAAGAAATGTAAACTGAAATATTAAAAAAAAATCTTGACAATTACAAGGTCTCAGTAATGTAATAGTTCGCTTTCTATGCCTCTACATGGTTTTGTGTGCGGTGTATCCAGGTTGACTGCACTGCCAACTAGTTTGCCTATAACTTCACCTCCCTACTGGATACGCTCAGTTTATCAAACCGCAATGAACCTATACCACCACATATTCAACCTAATTCATTTCAAACTCCTCCTCTCTTCCCACTCCCAAATCCGTCAGCAATCATTCTCTCATCCTATTTGATTTTGTTCTTCCTAAACAACTGTCTTCTTCATTCACTAACATACATGGTGCCCTTAATTTTCTTTCAAAGAATCTTTCTCCTCTTGATCTCTCAGTTGATCGCATAGATAGTTTACCGATACCTATAATTCCATCCCTTCTTAGGCTCTTAACAAAATTGCACCTCTAAATTCTCACATCCCCTCCCACTGTTCCAATTTATCCCAGTAAACAGATCATCTCCATAAACTCAAGTACACTTGCGGGCACCTGCAAGGTGGTGACGCAAACTGGTTTCAGTTTCCACTGGCATATATATAAATCCCATCTCATGCTTAACATCGAATGAGTCTCTGTGCGGGGGGTGGGCGGGCTGGAAATAGAGCTGAAAGGTCTGTCAGATCTAAGTTTTTCATTCAAACTTAGGCCCAGTTGCTCGTGACTGAAAATTGTTACCCTCCAATAGCTGTTGATCTATGTAAAATGAGTTGATGGTTTCAATCCAGTTGCTATGGAGTTCAATGGAGTGATTATGTTCACAGTACAACTAGAAACTTTGACGACTGTCTTGACAGAGACCAAAGACTGAAAATGATAAGGAAGCAAAATTACCCTCTTACTTACTAGAGATGGTCTATCCAGAACAGGGTTGAGGTATAACAAGTCACTGTACTGCCATTTTTTGTTTTCCAGGGGCACATACGAAAATTCAGTTTCATTTAAATTCAGAGCCTGTTTTTCAAATCACTGCCATTCTAAGTCTGTCTCAAAACCTTCCTCCACAGAGCACTGAAAGGAATATATCATGTTTGTCCTTTCAAAGACTAACAGGTACATGACTCCACTGTTGCCTTTGAAAGCATTTTCTAATACTCTGTTTGAAAGAGATTAGAGTGTTTACGATTTTCTCCTTTTGACTAAAAATTCATCATTTAAAAAAATCTCTAACGTAAAAAAAACCCCACACAAACAAAGAAAACAACTGCCACCCAACCAAACAGTACCTTAGGTGTCATCAGACTCTGATGCATCTTTTCAAGCCTCTGGGCTGAATCAAGTAGAAGTGACCTCATAACTCCAGATGGTAGAAGATTATCAGAAAACTTAAGTACTGTAACCATATACCCATCAGAGACAATAAGGTAGGGTAATCTTGAGTGTGATGTTACAGAAAATCTCTGTCTCATTAGATCACTTTCAGAGGCAGATGAACCAAGAGAATGACTAGAATCTTGAGAGAGAGACTGCTGCGGTCTAGCAAATAAAATAAAAATATATCAGAAAAAATAAACAAATATCATATGCAAAATAATTAAATGAAAATATCAAACATACATATTTTGTTAAAATTTTTTTGTAATTTATATAACTTTTCTTGAAGGGGAAAGTTTAAACAAAAAGTTCACAAATGCAAGATGACAAAATAATGTAAGCAATTTAATAATATAATGACATAATACAGAAGTTAAGCTTAACAGAAAAATGTGAAAATATTAATGGGCCTTTTTTAACCTTAATTAGCTACTATTACAGCAAAATATTGACATCTTGAATTCTGTTATGTAGACCTATCATATAGTAACATATCAATTTATGGTCCTCTATATGGCTCCAATTCTGCAAAGATTTATGCAAATGCTTAACTTTATACATTATCAGTAGACCCACTGAGACTAATCAGAAATTAAGTCCCTGATAAATCTTTGCAGGATGGAGTTCTAAATGACTACTAATAAAAGTCATGTATGTTAAGTAATATAGAATATTAGTATTTTGTATCTATTTTAAAAATAAACTCCTCAGCCATTCTACAACAATAATTTTTAAATACAACACACGGGACCTAGCCTTGTAGTCCTTACACAGAAAAGATTCCCACTGAAGTCCATGGGCCCTGTACTTGCACATGCATTGTAAGATTGGATCCATAGCATTTCCAAATTATAAGTGAAACATTTGGTTACTCCCAATTCTTGACCTTTAAAATGTTAGGAAGTTGTCTAAAATTTAAATAGCTGAATGTGTGAATAAACAGTTGTATTACAATTAAAAATAGTCTTTCACATATCATATCATCACCTAGCTCCTACATAGGTTTCCATCAGCTGATCTTAAAAGTACTTCAACAAAGGAGATCAGTATTACTATTCCCATCCTACAGATGGAAAAACTGAGCCAGAGAGATGTAGTGACCTGTGCAAGGTCATCCAGTAGTCTAGTAGCAGAGTCTGGAATAGAACCCAGGTGTACTCTACTCAGTAGGCCACTCTGCTTCCCCTATATAAAAGATTAAATTCTGATTTTTAAATCAGCCAACGAAAGTGTCCACTGCAATATCATTTGCAAATATGTAACTCCAAATTCTTTTAAGTTATTGGCCAGCAATTTTTTTCTACATCTATACGTAGAAAGTTACAAGAATGCCTGAAACTTAATTGCTAGTATAGATGTTTTTAAAGCCAGTAGCAAGATACTAACGGATTTAGCATAGGGAGCTCAGTAATGTGGCGGATTAATGTGCTATCTTTTCATGTGTGGAGATGTGGGTTCAAAGTTAAAGTCATAAGAGAAAAGGAGTTTGTTGGTTTGAAACGAATCACTAAAAATGATTCACGTCCTGCCACAACAGAGACACCGCTCAAATAACGACAAAAACTGGAACAACACAGTTCATCTTAGATGATGATGATGGCAGGCACTTAAGAAACACTATCCATAGACTAATGTAGAAAAGGATTTAAATGTACTGGCAGAGCAGTGTGTGACAATACCTCACTATAATCCATCAGTGCTAACAGTCAGGATATTTCATTAAATTAATCAGATTCACAGAAAAAGTATTTTAAAGATTCTTATATGCATTGACATTTTGTTACTACCTGTAACTTGTAATTAAGTTTAAATAAAATTGTAAATTGCACGTGTGATTTCTTGTTATAACACATTAGAAGTGCCTTTTGTTCATTTTCAAGAAGCAATTTTCAATAGTGATACAGACTACTGAATACAAACGCATGCACAACTGCACTTCTGATATGACTGAGAAACTGCCTGTGAAAAATAAGGTTCTGAGCTTGCAAAAGGCTGTTTAAATATAACTAGCTGCTTTGTTTAGATACCCTACTTTCCCATACAATTGCTATAATTTCATATTCAATCTTGAAACTCTCACAATTTGAAAGTTACAGTAAATTAAATTCTTGAGCCACCAAAGTTATCCTTGCATTAAAAATTAATCCAAGTTTTTAACATTTACAAAAAGTGCATTTCTTCCATCACGATAAAACAACAGGTTTTAGGTAATGTTAATCTCTGAAATATCTAAAAATTTAACCAGTCCTAAAAATCACAAATAATTTATACTTACAGTGCCACAATGTCAATTTTTCAGCAGGACAAAGCCATTATAAGAAACAGAAGAGAACTATGAATGAGAAACAGATATTGAGAAAAAAAGAGAAACCAAAAGACTTAATTTGAAAGGTGAAATTTATTTTAAACAGTAGAAAACATGTAAGAAAGGAAGATATGATCAAATGATAAAGAAAAAAATTTAAACTTTCAGGTTGTCTCACCTGTACGTTATTAGTGGATGAAAGGGAATAAACTCTGCTGGTCCAAATTCTATAGAGCAACCAGAAGTAACCAAGGTCAGCAATTCACCCATACAAGTCAATAATATCAAGGAGCCACGTTTTAACATGCAAGCCAGAAAAAGACTATCAGGAGTCCAGCTCATGTCACCTACCCAGTATGACCTAACAAAGACAGAAAAAAATAATAGCTTTACAAGTCTACTTTCCTATCAAATCAAGGCATCAATGATTTTACTTCTTAGAATAATGTAAATTCTACTCTTCAGATACTGACCTGACAAATTTGGATGCAACCACATGATTCTTGCTACTACAACCTTTAAGGATACCAGAAACAGTAACAAAATTCAAGGTATTTATAAACAAAATCTGAGTTGCCTGTGTAAAAAAAAAATAAAAGCACAAAAAAAAATTAATAACGGACCATAATAAAGACTTCTAATACCAAGTTATGCCTTAGATTTGTTGTACTGAAAACATTACTACATGCAGAAATCTTGTCTGCATTACCACATGCAGAAATAATGTCATGCTTATTAATATTCAAAGCACATTTTTACCTTTGAAACTTTGCAAATCATAAATTGATTAAAATTATGTCTTTATATTGGCCTATAATATCCTCAGTATTCATTAAACAGAGAGGTTAATCATAGGCAGAGATGATAGCGCAGCCCTATACTTAGGCTGCCTAAATTTTCTATTTCAAGACCTTGTTTTCCATTGCTTGTTAAGTCTGGCAAACTTTAATCATTTGGGTTGAAATCATCTGGTATCTGCCTCAGACTGAATTTTTCTGGAAAGTTTCAGATAAAACAATACAGCCACATCCAGGAAAAATATTTGAGAATCTTTTCCCAACAATAAAAAAATTCTCAAATTCAATAGCTCTAGCACACCAACTTCTGTAGCAAGGTTTTGAAATTTGGCAGCAGCTTACCTGTGTGTCATGATGTGCCTTTTACTATTCCCATGAAACAGTACTTAAATTTGGCCAAATTAGAAGCCTTTAAAAATCTCATTTTCAGCATTGATTTGTTAGAGTTTGGCAGCGAAGTTCTCCAAAGATTCCACCTGAATTGAGCATGTTCTGTCCCAGGGCTACAGAGGCTGAGCTGGACTGACCTCTAATTGCTGCTCCCAGGTGTTGCAGGTCCCTCTGGTTCCAGACACCAAAACTAAGAGCAGGGAGACCGTCTCTCCCTATTGGCTCCCATGCGGCACGAAAAAGGAAGACTGACTTGAATAGAGAGGAATAGATGGTGGGAGGCTTGGACTTAAACAAGGGAGCAAGGAGGAGGGAAAAGACAGGACTGAAACAGGAACAGGCTGGAAGGGATAAAGGCACAATGGGATGAGGCTTGTAAGGCAACAGGGACAGAAGAGTCTGACCAACACAGCACACTCCCCTCAAGAACTTGGAATGGAAGGAGTGGTTCCTTATCTCAGAATAATTCAGTTCTTCGAAACAGTTTGACCCTTTCAGTGCTCCATTGTAGGATGTGTGCGCATGCGTGTGCTCTCAAATGGAGAATGTAAAGAGGTGTCCACGGGCTCATGGCTGTGCAGAACAGCAACTCATGCCTCCAAACAAAGGCATGTAGGGAGCCACAGCCTGCCACCACTCAGTTCCTTCTCAACCATGGAGCAGAGTCTCCACAGCCAAGGCAAAGAGGTTAGAAGCACCCACAGAAACAAAACATCTCAAAGAACTCAAGTTACTGTAAGGTGAGCAATCTCAACTTCTTCTTCAAGTACAGTACAGACCCGTTTATGCGTGAATCCGCTTAACACGTGGTAGCGCCATGCCTCCCAGTGCTACCTATTTAACATACGAGACTCGTTAACACGCGGTACAGGAACCTGCTATCTAGTGCTACAGATTTGCTCACTAACTCACTGACACAGAAATCGACAGGAAGTGCAGAGCAGAAACGTGCTGTACGTCTTTACCGCCGAATGGGGGGGAGGGGGAGGAAGCAACATTAAACAGTCCTTTGCCGCAGCAGCGCTGTGCCACCAACAGGAGAATGGGGGAGAGGAGATGGGCAGAAAAGTTAAAGCGCTGCTGCAGCAAAGGACCCTGCAGTGCTTTACAGTCCCTGGTCTTCCCCCCTGCTAGCCCTTGGCCACCAACGGGCGGGGGGGGGGGGGCGGGAGCAAAGGGAGCAGCTGCCTGGGGGCTGGTGATTTAAAAGAAACCAAGGCTTCAGACAGTGCTACCGCAGCAGCGGTGTCCAGAGTCCTGGGCCCTTTAAATCGCCATGGGAACCCCAGGCAGCACAGACCAGGCGGCCTAGAAGGGATGGCTGGGGAATGCTGATCCCTAGCCCTGCCCCTTCTGCTCGAGGCCCCACTCCTTCCAGGGGCCAGATCCACCCCCGCCCCATACCAGTAAGTGTCCTGAGTTACTTTCATCCTTACGTAGTCATAATAATGTTTTTATTAAATTACACATTTGAATTTATATTCTTGCAAAGGCCTGCAGTATTTGGGACGTTATGAATATGTATGTAATCTTAGATAATTATACATGTATAGGTAGATATCTCAGCAATGCCCTCGTAACCTGCCATCCGTTAACACGCGTTCGTGACGGCTTGACTCCTGACATCCATACGTAAATGGGTCTGCACTGGATGACTCTATGGATACTCCATCACATGAGACTCCCAACCAGTAACTCAGTGAGAAGGTAGCAGATTTTCCAGGTTTGTCCTGTCAATATAGGTGAGGGCTCTTCTGATGTCTAGTGTATGCAGGCTGGTCTCTCTGAAGATATGAGGTTTTGGGTATAACACTGTCAGACGAATCTCTTGATTAATGTGTAAAAGTACACCCACGAAAGCTCATGCTCCAATACGTTTGTTAGTCTATAAGGTGCCACATGACTCTTTGCTGCTTTTACAGATCCAGACTAACACAGCTACCCCTCTGATACTTGATTAATGTGGTTTTCCAAAGAGACTTTTTGGAGAAAGTGAGGATGAGGATGCAGTATAACTTTTATTTATAGAAGGCAGTATATGGCAGGTCAGCCATAAAAGCACCGAGCCCTCTCTCTGTCTAGCTGAAGTGATGGCTATGAGGAACAAAGTCTTGGGTAAGAAGTGAAAGTGAGAACAGGTCGCCATTGGTTCAAAGGGAGGTTTCCTCAGGGCATTGAGAATCAAATTTAGGTTCCACTAGGGGCCGGCTTCCATACAGGCAGAAACAAGAAGTGCAAGTCCTTGGCATCTGGACATCTCATGAGTTGCGGCCATATCTTCCATTGGAACAGAAAAGGTGACATGTTTGGACTGACAGAGGTCTGCTTTTATGAGACCACAGATTTGACAAATGCAGTGGAAGACAGGAATTGTTGAGCTACTGTTTATGGTCCTAAAGAAAGCAAGTGCTTAGGGAATCTGCACCTGTATTCTGGAGGCCTAGGAGAAAGAAATCTCAGTCTATCTGATGAGAGATGCACCAGTCCCATAGCCTTAGCAACTATGCGCATAAGGACATGGATCTTGCTGTGTCCTGTTGGTTGACAGAATATATTGTTGCCCTGTTGTCCAGCATTGGAGTGATGGAGTGACCCTGTATGGGTGAAGGAAACATTGGCAAGCATAATGAACTGCTCTCAGCTCCAGAATGTGGATGTGATGTGGACTGCGACCTCTTGTGCAGATCACCTGCTCTAGGCTGTGGCCCTTGGAGGTGAGTTCTCAGAGTAGGGGATGTGAGAATGGGTTTCCCACACATACCTTCCAACATCACCACCTGAGAGAGTTCAGAACTTACTGAGGTACTGTGGAAAAACTGTATCTGTTTGGAGCATATATAGACTTTAGCCACGTCTGAAAGCACCTAAGGTGCAGCCTCGCCTGAAGTGTGATGAACGCGGAGACTGTTATGTGGCCCACAAAGTGTAGGCAGGTCCCTGCAGTTGTTTGCAGGCTGTGTTTCTGGAAGGGTGGATAGCTATATGAAATTAGGCATCCTTGAGGTCAAGGGTGACAAACCAATCTCCCAGATCTAGAGATGGAATTATAGTGGCTAGTGTCATCATCCTGTAGAGCTGGAAAAGGATACAGGTGTTCAGGTTTCTTAGGTTGAGGATCAATCTCCAACCTCCACCCCTTTTGGGAAGGTGGAAATAGTTGGAATAGAATTCCCTTCTGACGAACTCTGGGGGAAATGGCTTGATTGCCCACAAGAGTACGAGAGACTGGACCTCTTGTTTCAAGAGATCTTCATCAGTGAAAGAAGATGGAATACCCCACATTGATCGCCTCCCAAATCCATCTTTCTAAGGTAATCTGTTCCACGGCAGTGAGGAAGTGTGTTACCTGATCTCCAAAAGGGGGTTGGATAGAATTGTTCAGCACAGGATCTGGGAAGGTACGTAGATTGAGGCCCTTGTCGAGGACATAAAAACAGTTTCTTAGAGGGAGGTGTAGATAAAGTTGCTGTAGAAGAGGGTAGGGTCCCCTTTTCTGGGGTCTAGATTTCCTCTGAAAGTCCAAAGGTCTGTGAAGGCTGTGGCTAGGGATCTAGAAGCCATGACTGTAGAATCTAGGGTACCTTGGAGGGAGGCTTTAGCTAGCAATTTCCCCTCCAAAATGAGAGCATGAAATTGTTCCCTCTGGTCCTGTGGCAGATGTTCAACAAAATGAATGAACTTAGAATATGGTTAGAGTCATACTTCACCAACAGGGTTTGGTAGTTTGCCACATGGAACTTGAGGGCCATCAAGGAGTAGTTCTTCCCAGGAGGACTCTTTTATCATAAGGTATGGCATGGGATGGATCCACCACCAGGGAATTGGGAGAGGGGTTGGAAAATTCCATTCCTGTGTCCAGAATATAGTACTTGTAACAGCTTGCTTACAGGCGGGCTAGATAGTGGCAAGTGTTTGCCAGACTATGTGACCAGGCAATAACAGAGCCTTGTTTATTGGGATGTCAATCTTTCCCTGAGAGGTAATATTTAAAATGTCCAGCAAGGAGTGTTGAGACTCTTGGACCTCTTCTAATGGGATCTGGAGGGATTCTGCCAGGCGTTTCATGCGGTATTGATAGGTCCAAAAGTCATCTGAGTGAAAAGGGTTGTGGAGGTATTACAGCCTCATCTGGGGATAAAGAGAACTTAGCTAATGTGGGTCAGATTCCCTCCATCTTGGGGTCCTACTCCTCTTGCATGTCTCCTGGTGCTGATGGGACATAAGGTACCAGACAGCGATAATCCAGTGCCAGCTGGTGAGCCTGTGGTACTGAAGGTTGGCCAGTCGGTGCCTGTGAAGGATGTGCTACCAGAGCCTTTCTGGTTGGAACCCTATAAAATTGTTCAGCAAAGTGACCCAAGGGATTCCAGTAAGTCCAATAAGGGAACAGATAAGAAAAGGGCCCCCAGGGAGTGTCATAATTAGCAGCTCTAGGTCATCTGATGTGGTCTGAAAGAGCTTCTTCCAAATACTTGTTCAGCAGAGTGTGATGGTAAAGTGGGGGAAAGAGCCTGTAGTGAGAACGGAGTTTGAAGAAGAATTATCCCCTGGGCTGAAGTGGGAAGCCTCAAAACAATCACCAGTATCGCAGACTGGAGGTTCGACCAAGGTTCAATCCACCTGGGCATTTCCAGGGAAGGGACACTGGTAGAGGATCATAGCAGGGGAGACTCTGGTATCTCTAGTATAAACAGGTTTTCCAGAAAAAGAAATCTGGAATATGCTAGAAGACTATGGCATTCAGAAGACTGAGTCAGTACCAAGGTTTGAAGGTGCAGGGATGGTAAGCATGGTACCCGCAAGGCTTGTGAAAGAGTTTCTCTGACCTCAGAGTCCTTATGCAAGGAAGATGATGGTACCAAGGCATGGGAGGGCTGTGCATCTCTCAGTGCCTGGATATGTCAATTGGTAACGAGATAGGCTGCTCCCTGTGTTGTCTGCTAGAAAACTTGTCTGCATGCTGTGATATTGGTGGCTTGCTACTGGATTCAGAAGGAGCCTCAGCAGTACCCCAGAAGGACATGAGATATCATTAGAGTGGAATTTATGGGGTGACCTACTCCTCTTCTTTGGCTTTCTAGAAGGAGAAAGGAGGCGGCTTCTTCTACTTAGAAGGTGCTGCTGCCACCACGGTGGGCTGGGTTGAGGTTGATGTACTGCTGGGGCTAATGAATGCTCCACTAGATGGAGCTTCAGTCTAGCCTCTGTCTTCCAAAGCCTTTCTTTTAGATCCCATACAGACCTTGCACTTAGACTGGATGTGAGTGTCTCTGTGGCCATGGAGACAATGCAAATACCCATCACTATGGGGGAAAAGACCTGTAGCAGGTCTGGCAGGGCTTAAACCCCAGAGTCTTAAGCATAACCTGGAGTACTGGTGAACCAAATAAGGAAAAAAACAGTGGAATAACCCTCTTTATAAAACACAAGTGTATAAAACTAAATAAATAAAATAACCAAGAAAATTAAGAAAACTTTAAGAATAAATAGTATATTAAGAAAGTGAGAAAGCTGTAAAAAATCAATGAACATGCAATCACTCTGTCTCAAGCTGCAGGCTGTCAAGAAACTGAATGGCAACAGGCCTACACCTCTCTCTGTGCCCTTACTTGGAGGCACAAGAGGCTGCTCTGTACAGGTGCAGGCCTGTGGACACCTGCATTCTCCAGTTGAGAGTGCACAGGTATGCGTTCATCCTATGGCGGAGTATCCATAGAAACATATACTCAAAAAAGGAACCAATATTCCTGAGTCTCACCATTCCTCTGCTGTCTACAAATATCTGTGAAACTCACTGGTATCTGATGAAGTGGGCTTTAGCCCACAAAAGCTTATGCTCAAATAAATTTGTTAGTCTCTAAGGTGCCATAAGTGCTCCTCGTTCTTTTTGCTGATACAGACTAACACAGCTACCATTCTGAAACCTGTCACTGGCAGAGTGTGTGTTTCCTTCCACTCTAGTGGTTGCTGCACATAGAGAATGACAACCTACTACTGGTGTCAATTATTCTGTTAAGTGTCAGAGACTATGATTTGGCTCTAAAAGGGTCCAACCCTGCTGATGACCCATGCAGGTGTCATTATGTTTCCACATATTCTATTTTTTCAATTTGTTGGTTTTTCTTCAAATATGTAGGACCTTACACACACACAAAAATACATTAAAAGAATGTTAATATTGCAAAGTTAAGCACACAGAAGTTAGGAAATGCCAAAATTAAGACTGCCTGTACACTTAATTAAGTCCTTTTGTGCATATTAATTATCACATTCTTTAATTGCATACTATTTATTTCTACATGATCCCTGCCTCATCAGTGCAACCCATTGGTCAAAGAGGATAAAACAAAATACTGAACAGCTGTTCATTCAGTGAGCTCTGTCCGTCCTGTGCACTGAATGTGACAGGGATTGTATAGGAAAAATAGTATGGGATCATACACACAAGGAAACAAAATTAAGGCTACGGGGCAACCTTAATTCTGGCATTTCCTAATTTTTGAGTGCCTGGCATTTTTTAAATGTAGTTTGTGTGCACCAGTATGAACATACATAAGAGAGGCCATTGCTAATGACTGCTCTCTGGATCCTGTTTGTGAAGAGTGATTTGAACATTGCAGTGTCGCAAAGTGCACTTCAGCTATGTCACGTGAGCTAGCCAACATTACTTATGGTTCAATGCACAGAAAGCTGCAGAGAGGTCAGGCAGAATTATCACTGAGATGTGTCCTCTATCCATTGGCATGAGGAGCTAATGAGAAGTTACTGAACTGTAACTGGAGGCTCATCAAGTTGTATGGTCCCAATCTGTATTCCACTGTGGGGAGCTATGCATACACACCACGTGCCCAGAGCTGAAAAATCTGAAAGCAGTGTTCACTAGTTCACACATGCACTCTGGCAGATCTTAGGGGCATGGCCTCTCTACCACATGGATGGAGGGACAGCCACAACCGTCCCCTGGTGGACAGAGCCAGGACACCTACGCCTGCCCCGCTGGAAGCAGAGACGTGGAACCAGAACTGGAAATATAGAAGGCAGGCACTGGAACCTGTCCTTGAGAAGATGCACTTTTTTGGTGACAGAATTCAAGGTGGCCCCAATGAAGTCAAAATTATGTGGGAGTGAGAACAGATTTTTCAGAGTTTACTCTGACTCCCAGTGAAGAGAGGAGGTGCAGCATCATAAGAGTTGATGCACAGGCTTCCTGGTGGCAAGGAGAAAGTCGGTAAGATAGTGGAAGACAATGAGACCATGACTTCTGATGTGAGCTGCTATTACTACTAAGAATATCTTGATCAATACTCTGGGAACGACAAATATTCCAACATGATCTTGAGAAATCTGAACTTGTGAATGAAGCAGTTGAGATGGTGGAGGTTGAGGATAGGTCTCCAACTGCCTCTCTTTTTGAGAAACAGGAAGTAAGGAGAGGAAAAACCCACTCCCTTGGTATTAAGCAGGGAAGAATTCTATCAATCCTCACTACAATAGGGAGTTTGCCTTGTTTGAGAATATTCTCATGAAAGTGGTCCCTGAACAAGGGTAGAGAGGGTTTTTTTGGAGGAGATAGGGATGCAAACTGTCATTTAGCCAGACAGGATGATGTTCAGCCCCCACTTGTCCACTGTTATTGCACTTCAGGTGTTGAAAAGTGCGCTAAACAACCACCAAACAGTGTGTAGGGGTCAGGAACTGTTGGCTTAGTGTTTTGCGGCTCTCAAGCACTCATCAAAAATAACATCAAGGCAGGGGCTGAGATGGAGATACATAGCCTGTTGCAGAGGGTGTGGGAAAACAGGTCATTTGAACTTCATGTCTCTTGTGAGGCGGTTCATAGGATCTCTGATAGAAAAAACTACTGAGCAATATGTCCAAAAGAATAAATCTAAAATAGATCTATAAAACACTAAACTGTAGACTATAAAAACTGTATGACTGTTAAAACTATTTACAAAACTAAAACTAATTCTTATTTTGTAGGACAAAGCTGAAGCTATGGACACTGGTGGTCCTGAAAACGAGCACATGGTGGTGAGAAGGAAAAACAGAGGTGGTCTGCCCGCCCTTTATTCTGTCAGATGGAGACATGAGGTGAGTCAGGTCGCACACGCAGACCAACAGACGCTTTTCAAATTCACCAGCTGCGTGGATACGGTGCACATGCATAACCTCCCACAGTGGAATACAACACGGACCATTACTCAAAGAACCTTTCACGCCAGGGCTGTGTCTATTCTGCGCTTCAGGCTGTAGCCTGACTGTGAAGCATTCAGGATAACAGCAGATGCAACATGTTGTTTGAGCTTAGTTGTCACTGCTTTCTCAATGACTTTTCCTAGTAATGGGAGGTCAGATATAGTGTATTAGTCGGAGAGAATTTCTATATCAAGTTTTGGTGTTTTGAGAATCAAGCAGATGATCCATCTTCCTGAGAGCCATGCTTTTCTGAAGAACTTCCTAGCTATAAATATGGTTATGATTAAATAGAAAGCCTATCCGAGAGGCAAGTCTAAAATAATTTAATAAGGTCACTTTTAAAAAATTGTATTCTATTTGCAAGATTAGCTTTAGTGATCTACTTTCTACCAGTCATACCTTTGGATCATTTTGATTAACGGCTACTGCCAGTAAAAGTCCATCCCTTGAAAATGCAGTAAGCAAAGCTCCTCTCGACTTTACTGACGCACACACTGGAACCAGAGTGAGCAGGGAACATGCTTGCTGTGCCCAGTGGATATGATAAGGTAAAGAACTGTATAAAAAAGAAAACTGTATTAAATGCGAAATAATGGTGCATAAACAAACTAGGGAAATACAACCTAGATGGAGCTAATAAAAGGTGGGTGCACAACTGGTTGGAAAACCGTTTCCAGAGAGTCATTATCAGTGGTTTCCATTCAAGCTGGAAGGGCATATCGAGTAGGGTCCCACAAGGGATCAGTTCTGGGTCCAGTTTTGTTCAAGATCTTCATCAGTTATTTAGATAATGGCATACAGAGTACACTTATAAAGTTTGTCAATGAACCAAGCTGGGAGGGGTTGCACGTGCTTTGGAGAATAGGATTAAAATTCAAAATGATCTGGACAAACTGGAGAAATGGTCTGAGGTAAACAGACTGAAATTCAATAAGGATAAATGTGAAGTACTCATTTAGGAAGGAACAATCAGTTGCGCACCTTACAAAATGGGCAAATGACTGCTTAGGAAAGAGTTCTGTGGAAAGGGATATGGGAGATCATAGTGGATCACAAGATAAATATGAATGAACAGCGTAACACTGTTGCAAAAAAAGCAAACATTCTGTGATGTATTAGCAGGAGGGTTGTAAGCAAGACACAAGAAGAAATTATTCTGCTCTACTCTGCACTGAATAGGCCTCACCTGGACTACTGTGTCCAGTTCAGGGTGTCACATTTCAGGAAACGTGGACTAACTGGAGAAAGTCCAGAGAAGATCAACAAAAAATAAAGGTCTAGAAAACAAGACGTATGAGGGAAGACTGAAAAAATTGGGGTTGTTTAGTTTGGAGAAGAGAAGACTGGGGTCGGGGAGGGGGGAAGAACATGAGAACAGTTTTCAAGTACATAAAAGGCTGTTACAAGCAAGAGGGAGAAAAATTGTTCTCCTTAACCTCTGAGGATAGGACAGGAAACAATGGGCTTAAATTGCAGCAAGGGTGGTTTAGATTGGACATTAGGAAAAACTTCCTGACTGTCAGGGTGGTTAAGCACTGAAATAAATTGCCTTGGGAGAGAGCAGAATCTCTATTATTGGAGATTTTTAAGAGCAGGTTAGACATACACCTGCCAGGGGTTGTCTAGATAAATGGTTCTCAACCAGGGGTACTTGTAAACATTAAATAAAAGTAAATCTCAGAGTAAATTTAGCTGATGAACAATGTTTAATTTATTACAAGTTAAAAATTCTCTGTATTTATAAAAAAGTTTCTAAAATGACTGCTGAAGGTTGAGAATGAATTTGTTCATTTGTGTTCAACCATAATTCTGGCCTTGCATATAAATGCCCCAAATAAGCACACACTGAAGGAGACTGGAAGTCCCTTCATCCAGTCTGCCACTGCTACAAACAGGTGGTTAGACTTCCTGAAAGGCTTTGTGCGCTCAATGTCAAATGCCAATGCTCTCCGCACATCTAGCGAGTGAAGCCTCTGCCCCTGTGCATTACCATGTGGCTCAGGATAGAAAACTGGCAGAAAAATGTCCTGGCCAATATGGAATTGGGATACCACCTTGGGCAGGAAGGCTGGGTGTGGCTTGAGCTGTACCTGTTCTTGTGGAAGACTGTGTGTGTGTGGGGGGGGTGTCAGAGGTTAACACTTAACTCCAAAACCTTCCTGGCTGAAGTGATAGCAAGCAGAAAGGCACAGAAGGAAACATAGCTAGTGGCTTGAATGGGGCTCCCATTAGTCTAGCTAGGTCCAGGTTGAGGTCCCAAGCTGGTAGCAGTGGACAGGACTGTGGATATAGGCATCCCATGCCCTTAAGGAAACTGCCACCATAGGGTTCGCGAATAGTGAGCACTCTAACTCTCCTGGGTGGAACGCTGAGATGGCCGCAAGGTGTACTTTGATGGATGATCTGCCATGCCTTGCGGTTTCAGATGAAGTAGATAGTCCAGGATGAGCGATATAGATGCCTGAAGTGGGGGTACGTGACTGCAATTGCACCAGCATGAGAACCTTTTCCACTTGGCCAGGTAAGTGGCCTCGTGGAAGGTTTCCTGCTACCAAGCAGCACCTCCCTCACCAATCCTGTGCATTGGAGCTCCATTGGGTTTAACTATGAAGCTTCCAAGCCATGAGATGGAGAGACTGGAGGTCTGGGTGAAGCAGGCAGCCGTGGTCCTGTGTAATCAGATCACGGAGGAGTGTGATCAGGGTGTCCACTGACAGCTCCAGATGCATGGTGTACCAATGTTGGTGTGGCCACGCAGGAGCCAGCAGAATTACCTCCGCCCTGTCTCTGAGGATCTGGAGGAGAACCTTGTGGACAGGACGTATCACCGAGAAGGCATACAATAGACGGTTCCCCCAGGGTAGCATGAATGCATCTGAAATAGAGCCTGGACTGTGCTTTTGGAAGGAGCAAAATGTTGG
This sequence comes from Chelonoidis abingdonii, assembly GCF_003597395.2. Lineage (NCBI taxonomy): Eukaryota > Metazoa > Chordata > Testudines > Testudinidae > Chelonoidis > Chelonoidis abingdonii. The sequence continues at coordinate 27,503,094 of NC_133774.1, forward strand.
ACACCTCCTGTTGCTCCTGGTGGCGAATATGTCTACCAGAGAAACCCCTACCTTTGGAATATGGAATGTATGATGTCCGGCCAGATGGACCACTCGTGACTGCAGAACGACCTGCTGAAGTGGTCCACAAGCTCGTTCCATACTCCCAGGAGATAGGACGCCTCCAGGTGAATGGAGTGGGCTATACAAAAATCCCACAGGTGGAGAGCCTCCTGACAGAGAGGGGAGGAGCGGGCTCCATCCTGCCTGTTTATATAAAACATGGCAGTGGTGTTGTTGGTCAACACCACCACATGCTGACCTTTCAATATGGCATGGAAGATCTGGCAGGCTAGTCTCATCACTCTGAGCTCCTTTATATTGATGTGGAGCAGGATCTTGGACTACAACCACCTATCCTGAGTCTGTAGGTCTCCTAGTGGGGTCCCCCAATGCAGGTCTGACATATCCATTACTAAGGTCATGGATGGTTTAGGGGTGCTGAATGGGGCTCCTTCGCAGACCATGCGAGAGTCCAACCACAAGCCTAGGGTATTTAAAACTCGCACTGGTATTGTTACTATCAAGTTTAAACTGTCCCAACCTGGGTAATAAGCTGTGGCGAGCCATGTCTGGCCTGACCTGAGCTTCAGCCTAGCATTCTTGACCACACAGGTGCATGCCAGCATGTGTCCCAGGAGACTGAGACATGTCCTCGTGGTCTTGGTGGGGCATTGTCTGAAAGTCTGAATGACGTTTGACAGTGTTTGGAATCTAGATTCTGGCAGAATGGCTCTTGCCTGAACCGAGTCCAGCACCACCTCAATGAATTCTATTTGTTGGGTAGGTGACAACGTCAACTTGTCCACACTGAGACCTAGTCTTTGGACGGTGTCTCTGACTAACCGGACCTGGGAGTCCACCTGCTCCCTGGAGTGTCCCTGCAGCAGCCAGTCATCAAAGTAGGGATACACCTGCACCTGCCTCTTGCCAAGAAAAGCTGCAACCACGGACATGCACTTGGTGAACACCTGGGGGGCTGCTGCTAACCCGAATAGGAGCATTGTGAACTGATAATGTATGTGGTTGACAACAAACCTCAGGAAATGTCTGTGGGCTGGCCAAATGGGTATATGAAAGTATGCATCTTTCATATCAAGGGCGGCACACCAGTCCCCTAGATCCAGGGAAGGAATAATTGTGCTCAGGGAGACCAAGCAGAACTTCAACTTCACCATGAACTGATTGAGTCCTCGCAGATCTAAGATGGAGCTGAGACCCCTCCCCTCTTTTGTCTTGGGGATTAGGAAATAACAGAAATAGAATCCCTTGCCCCTTAGCTCCTGAGGAACCTCCTCCACTGCCGCTATAGCAAGGAGCAATTGTACCTCCTGGATAAGGAGTTGCTCGTGAGAGGGGTCCCTGAAGAGGGACAGGGAAGGAGAGTGGGAGGGAGGGGAGGAGCAGAATTGGAGAGAATATCCCACTTCTACAATGTGAAGAACCCAGCGGTCCAGTGTTATATGGGACCACACACAGAAGAAGCGGGGACAGATGGTTCAGAAGTGGGGGGAAGGATCCAGGATAGTGGATGGTATGCTGTCCTCAGGCATCCCTTGAAAATCCTTGCTTAGATCCCAACGATGGCTTGGTCAGGCCTTGCCTTTGGCCGAGAGAGGGTCGGAAGGTCTACACCTATTATTCCTACCCCTACAGCGGTATGAATCCTGCCTCGGGAGGGACTGGTATTGCTTCTGCTGCTGCTAGGGTTGAGACTTGAAGAGTTTTCTCTGGGTAGCAGGAGTGTTCATCCCCAGAGATTTCATAGTTGCCCTCAAGTCTTTTAGACTCTGAAGCCTCAAGTTTATCTGGTCTGAAAACAGACCTGCACCCTCAAAGGGAAGGTCCTGCAGGGTCTGCTGAACTTCCAGGGGAAGCCTGGAAGCCTGGAGCCATGTGGTTCTCCTCATGACAACTCTAGAGGAGATGATACATGCCATAGGGTCAGCGAAGTCGAGGAAGGCCTGCAGGGATGTCAGGCCACTGCCTACCCCTCCTCAACCAGGGCTGAGAACTCAGCCTTCGACTCAGTGGGGAGCAACTCCTTCTTTTTGGACATAGAGTCCCACAAGTTAAAATTATATCTGCTGAGGACAGCTTGCTGGTTAGCGATCCTCAGATGTAAGCCTCCCACAGCATAAAATTTCCTGCCAAGAGGTCCATATGTTTGGCCTCTTTAGCCTTGGGAGCCTGCACCTGCTGCCCCAGGTGCTCCTTCTCATTTACTGCCAAGATCACCAGGAGCAAGGGTGTGGGTGGGAGAATAAAAACTCATATCCCTTGGAGGGATCAAAGTGTTTTCTCTCTAGACCCCTGAGGTGGGCGGAATAAAGACTGAATCTGCCACAGGGTATTATAATTGTTGTAAATAGTTTTCATGACCAGCAACAGCACTCTGGAAGGACCTTCCAGGGTGAGAATGACCACCATCAGGTTCTCCAACTCAATGACTTCCTCCACCTGTAGGCCCACCTTACGGGCAATGCGGCAGAGCAGATCCTGGTGCGCCCTGCGGTCAATGGGCGGAGGACCTGAAGCTGATATTCCTGCCACTGTCTCATCAGGCGAAAATGATGAGGAAGCCAGTGGGGGTACAGGGTCCTCGTGACCCACTATGTGCCCAGGCTGTCCTAGGTAGCATTGGTGTCCAGTGTTTCAGCGTGGTCAGACGTGACCAGGCTATAGGTGTGTCATAAACAGATAGTAGGAGTTAATAGAACAGAAGTACTTTATATCTCTTTTGACTGTAAAGGGTTAACAAGTTCAGTAAGCCTGGCTGTCACATGACCAGAAGACCAATCAGGGGACAGGAAACTTTCAAATCTTGAGGGAGGGAAGTTTCTGTGTGTGCTGTTAGTTTTTGGTTGTTGTTCACTCTGGGGGCTCAGAGGGACCAGACGGAGCAACCAGGTTTCTCTCCAATCTCCCTGATACAGGTTCTTATAGATTCCAAATAGTAAGTACTGGGTAGATGTCGAGTTAGGCTTATGTTTGTTTTCTTTATTTGCAAATGTGCTATGGCTGGGAGGAGTTCAAATTGGATTTGCTGAAAGGTTTTAATTGTACTTGTTACTTAGGGCTGGGAGGGTATTCCCAGTGTCTGTAGCTGAAGACCTGACCTAACCCATCTTTAAATTTACAAAGATAATTAAAGAGAGAGAAAAACAGTAAAAAATTAAAAGCTTTTCTTTGGTTTAAGAACCTGATTGTTTTTTTTATTTCTTGGGTGAGACCCCAGAGGACTGGTTCTGGAATTCACCAGGGAATTGCGTGGGAGAGAAAGAGGGGGGGGAGAGAAAGGTAATTTTCTCTGGTTAGAATTACCGTTCTCGTCTTCAGGGACAGTCTGGGATGGGGGGGAGCGAGGAGGAAGGAAGGTGCATTTTCCTCTCTGTTTAAGATTCAAGGAGTTTGAATCACAGTGATCTTCCAGGGTAACCCAGGGAGGGGAAGCCTGGGAGAGGCAACAGTAGGGGAAAGGGTTTATTTTCCTTGTGTTAAGATCCAGAGGGTCTGGGTCTTGGAATCCCCGGGCAAGGTTTTGGGGGGACCAGAGTATACCAGGCACTGGAATTCCTGGTTGGTGGCAGAGCTACAGGTTCTAAGCTGGTAATTAAGTTTGGAGGAATTCATGCTGGTACCCCATCTTTTGGACGCTAAGGTTCAGAGTGGGGAATTATACCATGACAGGGTGGGTCTGGAGCCAGTTCCACCATCCCCTCTGTAGTATGACGGGGAGGTCTGGATAGGGTCACCTCTGCAGCACAAAAGGGCAGGTCTGTCCACTGGCAACCATGCAGAAGCATCCCCAATGCCACAGACCTAGAAATCCTGGAAGGGGTACCCGGGGCCTGATGGCAAGCCCAGGGGGTCCAGAAGGGTCATTGCACAGTGGGTGGCAACTGTGGCTGCCAGGTCAACTGGGCGTCTCTCTGGCACTTATCCAACCTGTGCCTACTGCACCATAAGTAGGAGGAGTTGGCATCAGAGTCCAAGGATCCTGAGAACGACAACGGGATGGTGTCCATGATCCCTGAGCCAGCAGTTGGTGCCGGGAAAAGGAAGTCAGGGATAAATGCCATGACAATCACATAGAGAATAGGTGCTGACTGTCCTGCAACTGAGAACGGCTCCTGTGTTCCGGTGCTGTCTCTCGGTTCCGGCTGAGAGTTACCGTAATCAATGCCAACTCCTCAGTGCCGGAGACACAGATCATTGCGCTCCCTGCACTGGGCAATCTTGTACTGGGGCCAGTGTCGAGGGGTGTTGCGGTGACAGAGACCAGGAATGGTGCCAGCCTGGCAATTAAGAGAACCTCATCATCGTGGGCTTGCCTCTAGATGGCACCCGCCTGGGCAGTGCTGCAGGCTTCTCTCTAACAGTAAGTGGCTGAGGCACAGTACTTTCTGTAAGTTCCTTTGCAGCCTCGATAGTGTCCAGAGTGGAAGGTGGGGGGTTCCCAATTCCTCCACCAAGCACTGCCCGGACGGAGAGTAACTGAGTGCCGGGCTCAACTGAGTGCCGGGCTCAACTGGGGTGCCAGAATCAATGGCACGAACTCTTGCTGCTTGGAAGTCAAGTCATTCCTCTGAGGCATCAAAGTCTCCCCGGATGGTCTTCCTCTCTGAGGAGAGCATCCTCTGTCTGCCTTCTTATGGTGTTTGTGGGGCACCGGGGATGTTGACCGGTGCCAGGGCACCACTCCCCGCTGTGGTGCTCTGGATTTCTGGTACCGAAGGTCTCCAGCACCAGAGTCCTTCCTTGGTACCAATTCATTGGCTGATGCCGAGGCACTCCACACCGAGTTTGGACCCGGGACTTGGAGGTCAGGTGCCACTGGATGGACCACGGTTTCCATTAACAGCTGTTTCAAACACAAGTCACATTTCTTCCTAGTTCTGGGCTTGAAAGCCTTACAAATCTTACAGTGCTCAGGCTGATGCAACTCCCCTAAACACCTGAGGCATGAATCATGGGGGTCGCTGTTGGGCATAGTCTTCTTGCATACACCGCAAGATTTAAAACCTTGGGCTTGAGGCATGCCCCGAAACCCAATGTGGGATGAGGGCAGAACAACCCACAAACTAAGTCTATCCTAACTACAAACAACAAACTACAAAACAAAAACTGGGTAGGACTAAGTAATAGCTAAGGGAACACTTGCAAACAAGCGAAACGCAGTTCCAATGCCACCACGGACGGTAAGAAGGAACTGAAGAGGGGTTCGGTTGGCAGGGTCATATATTGAGCGCCATGAGGGCACCACTCCAGGGGGCTCCCTAGCCGATCCAACAGGAGCTGCTGAGGGAAAAAGTTTCCAATGACCGTGCATGTGGCATGCGCACACCTGATCCAATCATTTGAATGATTCCAATCATCTGAAGAACTAATATTAACAAATGGACACGAGGTCAGAGAAAAGCAATACCCATGATTAGGCGGTGGGAGGAATAGATTTCTGAAGAAATATTAGAAGGGCTAAACAGGCAAAGCTTTATCTATACATAAAAGTTGTACCACTTTAATTCCCATATAGTTAAAATTGTACAACCCTCATAGTGTGGATGCAGTTATACGCCTGTTAGTGTGCTTCCCATATGGGAAGGGGAATAAGCTACACCAATATACAGCATCTTTATACCAGTTTAACTGCATCCACAAAGGGCTGTACTGGTATAACTACAACAGTAAAAAGTCTCAGTTCCAGCAACCAACACAGTTATTCTAATACACAACCTGTGTGGAGATCAGGCCTAGAAATGACAAACAGAGATACAGTAAAAACACAATTATAAATATTTGAAGGAAGTGAGAGAGGAGGACAAATTACCTAAGGTGTGTATGGAGGTGTATCACAGACTAACAGGAAGAAATTAAGAAAAGGGAAAATACAGGAAAACTATCAGGAACACTTCCTTACAGTAAGCTACATTAAATTCTAGGTTAATCTCCCAAAAAACTAACAGAACTTCTTTTCTTGGGATGTGGACAAAACACTAGCCAAACACTAAACAATATCTGTAGGAAACAATATAATTTTGGCTGGGAATGGACTGGACAATCTAATATGTCTAGGATCTCTAACTTTTCTGATCTTTTGCACAGGGGCATGTTAACAGCATTCATTTTCAGGTCAGGAGATGCATGAGTAAAAACTTATGGCCCACATTCCAAATCATTAGGCCCTAAACAGAAATTCCACTCTCTCTCTTCAGTTAAGTGTATGCAGTTGCTCTGTCACAAAACACAAGACTGGAGCAGAAAACCTCAGCTCAGAACTCCTATGCTTTATGCAAATTAAGTGACATGCATTTTGAGCAGCTTCTTCCCAAAAATCAACAGTAAAAACAGATCAATGTATACAGTAATAATTCACTCAAATAAAATTAATTGTTTTTTTCTTAAATTAAAGATTATGAGCCCTGTATTCAAAGTTAGGGAGGTGCATTTGTTGTTTATATATCTGAGCATGACTAGCTTTGTGTATATACAAGTGCTACAGGCTAGCCATGCACACTTGCAAATATCTGATTTGTTCATGCACCTTAATTATTGGTATTCATAAGCTAGTTTGGCATAAATGTCCATGGTTGTCCAATCATTACTCTGAAAACTTGACTTCAAAATGCTTTATCAAAAATGAATCAATGAATCCTTATAAAACTGGCAAAATTTCAAATATTTTGAACTCACCTAATGTATTTGAAGCTGTTTTCATGCCACCGCAGGGCCAAAAATGTCAGCATCAAGCATTCTCCAGAATAAAACACGAAAGAGCACATGCAGCAGTCACCTAGTATCTGCAAAAGAAACATCTTTTTCTCTTTTATCAGTGCAATACCTATTACAACAATTTTAAATTTAATACAATATTTTTCTCTTAGATCTAGAAGTTAGGACAAACCGACAAAAGCAATTTGCCAACCATGCTGCAACCTTGCTTAAACTATCCCAGTATCTTACGAGATACAACATTTTGGTTGCCTAAGAACTGAATATGAGATGGACTAGCCTGAGTAGGTAATAGATTACATAATCAATCTTACTATGCAACTTATCTTGTCACACTGTATTAATATTCAGTTGTGGTAATAGTTCAAATTACTCATTTTTTGTTTGTACAATTAAACTAAAAAGCACTACAGACCTCTATAGGGCCCCACACTTCCCCCACTTAGGTTTACTGCTTTGAGAAGCAAATTTCCACAGCAGATTGCTGAAACTTTAAAAAGCTAGGGTTTTTAGTTGTTAAAAAAGCATATTTGAGAGTTGCCTATACTTAAATCTTCATTTGCTACAAAAACTTTCCATATTTATTAAAAAGGAATTGCAGGGGGCTGTTTGTCAGAGAAGTGAACTAAAAATGGTGGCTGTGGGTAACGTGATAGAATTCCATGAATTCGTACATACATATTCTTACATAGGAGCAAGTTCACCACACCTACATCTGAATTTACACCTCTATTCTGCTGGCTTACTAGAAAATAGTAAACAAATTAAAACAAAAACATAATTCAAATAATTCTATGCATGTAGTGTAATATAGCAAGAAGTATGTAAGCACTTTAGTTTTATTATTATTAATTTGACAGTAAATCCCACAGATTACATTTGTGCAGACAAAAATGAATTGGTTGCAAAAATACATATATGATTCACGAACTGAGAGGAAACAAGACAGTTTTTCACAGAGTTTAGAATCCCATATAGTCTCCCTTAGCGAGAAGGATCAATAATGCAGAGCCTTAAACTGACGCTTGTAAAAAATAGGAAGAAGGGTAGTGGGAGATCTTCAGAGCTTTTGGAGAGACACAGAAGTAATCACCCCTCCCAAATCAATCAAGAATAAATAAATACATGGCTGGATTCCACAAGGAAAGGCCTTCCACGTTTCTGATCCTACAATAAGATCTGCCCAATCAGCTCCCCATGCCTGCACAGAGCCATATTGAAATAACTGCGGTTATCAGCAGATACAAGAAACCACCAATGCAGATGAGATTGCAGGACTGAGGCCCAAAACTGGGTTCTCATAACAAAAGTTGAGACAGTAAAAAACAGTATGTTGCAGCAACATCTTATCATTTTGATAATATTTTAAAATAAGGTCTCTCTTCTTGGTCTCTAGTTGAAAGGAAGGTTACTTACTTTATAATAACTGGAGTTCTTTGATATATGTGGTTCCTATAGATATTACATTGTAGGTGTGCATGCACTCCATGTTCCTAAAACCAAAAGATTTTTCACTAGCAGTGTCCCCTGGTCTGCACCTGCACCCTGTGTCTCCTTGTGCTCTTATCTCAAGGCATAAAGGAAGGCATGGACCGACCTGTTTCCTCAGTTCCTTTTCTATCACAAATGACTTAGAAAAGGATCCAAAGCAATGGGGTAGGAAGGTGAGTAGTGGAATACCCACAGAGACCACACATTTCAAAGAACTTCAGTCACTATGAGATAAATAGCTTTCCTTTCTTTTTTTAAATGGTCGTCTCTATGGGTAGTCCACTATAGATGACTTGCAAGCAATATTCATTGACAAGAAGGATGCAAGGAACCATGCAGGGCAGATGTATCAAAGGATGCATCTGCTGAAGAAGCGGGTATAATAGCATAATGTCTAGTAAAGATATGCACAGAGCCTCATGTAGCCACTCTACTGATCTCTAGGACAATACCCTGAAGAGAAGCCATGAGGCAGCCAGGGCTCTGGTCGAATGAGCCCTCATATTTTGAGGGGCAGGAGCCTCCATCAGCTCATAGCAAAGCAGGATGCAACTTGAGATCCATTTAGAATGTCTCTGTGAGGAGACTGTTTTCCCTTTTATCCACCCAAAAATGGAAATGAAGAATCTTGGAGATTGCTTAAAGGGCTTTGTCCTTTGCAGGCAAAAAGGTAAGGCTCCAAGTACATCCAGAGAATGGACCTTTCTGCCTACCCTGGCGATGTGAGGCTTTGAGTAGATCTATTGGAATTCAGAGAACACCTTTGGAATGACCTTGGGGTATAACCTCAAAGAAACCTTATTCTCGAAAGACATGTAAGGAGGATCCACTTAAGGGCCCTGAATTTACCTACTCTTCCAGTGGAGGCAACCAGAGTCAGGAAGGCCACTTCATAGACAGATGAAGAAGGTAGCAGGAGGCAAGGGTTGAAAAGAAGGATTCATGAGCATTGGCAACACAAGACTGAGTTCCCAAAGTTGGCGCTGGTTTCAGTATGGGAAGATAGATTCTCGAACAGCCTTTCAAGAACAGCCTTTCAAAAACATTACAGCCATTGGATGGGTGAAAACCAAACAATTCTCCACTGAAGGAAAAATGGAAGGTGTTGATTGCTGACAAATGATCAATGATTGTGATGCAGCAGCTGGAGGAGTAGGCTGTCATCTCCTCATTGGTCTCTGTGTTCGATGCTGCGGTTCATACTGCTGTTGTTCCTGTGAATATGGTGTATGGCGGTAGCATTGCAGGACACAGTAACTCCTCTGTCGCTTCTTGAGCTTAGGTATATAAATACCCAGGGATTGCAGCGTCACCCTTAAGTCTTTGAGCATATGGAGAGAACCTTCGTTCTTTGCAGTGGAGAGTCTGGGCCCCTTGAATGGTAAATCTTCGACCGTGGATTGCTCTTCCCCATGGAAGCCGGAGAAATGGAGCCATGACACCTTTCTCATCACCACTGATCTTGCTGCTGTATCTGTAGAGTCAAACGTGACTTGGAGGGCTGTTCTAGATATGAGTTGACCCTCTAATACAACTGCTGTAAACTGTTCTTATTTATCTTCAGAAATAAAGTAGGCTAATTCAGAAAATTTTGTGTAGTTATTATAATCGTATTTAACCAGCACGGCTTCATAGTTGGCTATCCACAGGTGTAGTGTAGCCGAGGAATAAGCCTTGCAGCCAAAAAGGTCGAGACTCTTCCAGTCCTTATCATAAAAAGTGTATTCTTAGGTTGCTGTTGTCTCTCCCATTCATGGACTGCATCGACTACGAGCGAATTGGAGAAGAGGAACTCTGTGCCCTTAACTGGCACATAATATTTTTTGTCAGACCTTTTGCATGTTGGTGAAACAGTTGCAGGGGTCTGCCAAATGGACTTGACAGGTTACATTATCATATCATTCATGAGAAGAGCGATTTTTGAAAAAGAGGATGTATTCAGAATGTTCACAAGTTTGTGCTCTGCCATCTTTCAGAGAGATGTCTAGAAAACTCGCCACCCTTTTAAATAGGTCTTGAAACTGTTTAAAATCATCCCCTATATTGCAGGGATAACAGTGTCATATGGGGAGAATAATGAAGGTGGGTAGGTGGTATCTCTTCCTGGTTTAAGGATTCTTCTTCATCTTCATTCCCTTCTCCTGTACCGAGGGGTGCAGGCGATTGGTGTGTTCTTAGTCTGGATGTGAGAGGCAGTCCTTGTTGTGGAGGGTATGATGCCCAAGGATTCCAGTACGCACATTAGGATGGAAAGGGCATCACTGGGCCCCAGAGTGTCTGAGATCAGTATAATATACCCCAAGGGGGTCCCCTTTTGAGCAGTGCTCGGTGGGAAGGAGATTGTGGCGGAGAGTCTATTTGTCCTTCCTCATCCTCCGCACTCGAAAGAGGTGGAGCAGAATGCGGTTGGGTCATAAGGAGGCTTGGTGCCAAACACGCCGGGGTCACATGAGTGCCACGAATCGGAGAGTTGAGCGTAGACTGAACCAGGAGACCTTTGTGCTGCAGGAACTCTCCTACGGCGTCTGCATGGTCTGCACCATAGGCTACATAGTTGCCAGTGCTGGGAGCTGCAGTATATATGTCAGTACCACAGGCTGTGCCGGTGTGTGCACCGAACGAGTAGTAGAGGTTGAAGAGTGAACCACAGTCTGCACTGGTGCCAAGCCACTCTGTGCTGATCAAGACTTCAGCTGTGTTAATACTAAGGCATGGGGTTTTGATTTTCCCTTACTGTCTGTCTTTGAGCTGGCTCTTTTAGAGTCCTTAGTTCTCACAGTACCAGTGGTGCTGGATGGTCCCGCTGTCTCTGCCATGGAAAAGGCTGGACCAGTTGGTACCGAGGCTGTTTGTCCGTTTGCAGAATGGCGTTTCTTGACCAATTCCTGTTTTACGGACGCAGGTACCCACTTTTTGGACACTTAGTGTGGGTGATCAAGAGCCTGGGCCACCAAAGACGGACCCTTGTCAGAAGCCGTGGTTGGCAAGGCTTGTCTAGGTGGAGTCTTGGCTTCAGGTTCAGATGCCAGTCTGAGAGGCTTCCCACCCCACACTCCAGCTGCTCATCTCACGCCCAGGACTCTGCACCCAACTACGGTTGCAGGCCTCGGCTCCTGGCCGAAGGTCTGCTCCCACCCTCAGCTGTGGCCCCAGCCTTGACCCCCTTACCCTGTCCGCATCTCCCCCCTTCCAGAGCTCCTGCTCCTGGCTCCGTGAGAGGGACAGAGACAGGGGTAAGGGAGGGCATGAGGTAGAAAGTTTGGGGACAACTGGTCTAAGGGGATTGTCTGTGACTCCATGGTAAGACTGTTACAATGATCCAGAAGTTCACATTTGTTACCGGGTTGGTGAAATCTAATTACAGAACACACCACCAATTTGGTATGTCTGCCCTATTTTTGATAGGCTGCTATGAGATAGGCACTCACGATGATGAGCCAGTCTAAGCAGCATGACAATGGGTCTTTTCCCTCACTTGGATTTGGGCATCAGGAAGTAACAGAAGTAGAAGCTGTGAACCTGGTGTTTCGGTGGAACTCTCCCCACCACTCTCAAAGCCAGCAGAGTGGACTTGCTCAAGAAGCAGCAACTCCTGAGAGGAATCTCTGAGGAGGGATGGAGGGTGGGGAGGAGGTGTGAAGAGGAACTGGATGGCATAACCCAATCTGCCCATGCTTAGGACCCAGTTGTCAGTAATGATAGAGTCCCAAACATTGCGAAAGCAGGCCAGCTTGACCCCAAAGGGGAGAGATGTGGAGGGAGGAACAGCAACTGGAACAGTGCTCTGGACCAAGGAGTCAAAATGGGCACTTGGAAGGCACCGGGGGAGAGGGTGTGGACTGACCAAAACCCAGCCACGACTACTTTCTCTAGTGGGACTTATCCCTCTTTCTGGGGTAGTCCCAATGCCTCAGAGGAGGGAAAGGCTGGCCCAGCATACACTACGGAAGATACTGCTGCTGCTGGACTCTGTAGTGGTGCCCCCAAGGAGCCCCGGAGTTCTTGAAGGAGTGCAGTGTCCTGTCAGCTGTGTTTGAGAACAGCTTTTACCCTTGAAAGGCAAATCTTCAATGGCTTGCTGGACATTGGGAACAATGCTCAAATTCTAGAGCCAGGAATTCCTTTTCATGATGAATGCAGAGGCCATCACCCTAGCCAAGGTGTCCACGACATCAAGTGTGGACTGCAAGGACATCCCAGCCATCAAGCAGCCCTCAGGGACAAATGCCAAAATTCCTCCCCAAGACCTCAGGCAGCTGGTCTGCAAACTTACATCGCTGTCCAGTTAATAAAATCATACTTGGACAGCAAGACTTGCTAGCTAGCAACTTCCATCTGTAAGGAGATGTAAATCATCTTGCACAGGAAGTCCAATCATTTAGAGTTCCTATCCTCAGGGGTGGACTGCCATTCACCACAGTTACAACTAGGGAACTGGAGCAGGATGGGAGTAAAACCCCTCAAATCCCTGCACAAGAACAAAATAGCGCTTTTCCAGGCGCTTAGCCATAGGCACTATTGAAGCCAGCGTGCTCCACAAGGTCTTAGCCAGTTCAAGGAGTTCATTGTTGATAGGGAGGGAGACATTCCCAGGGGAAGACAGCTATAAAATGTCCACCAGTTTGCAAATGTTCTCTTGTAAGAACTCCACTTGCATACCAAGTGAAGCAGAGGAGCCTCAAGATCCCAGAGATAAGGGCAGAATGAGAGTAGAGGGAGCAAACAGGAGGTCTGACTCATCCATCACCCAGAACCAGTCACTGCCACTGCAAACAGCGTTGGTCTCAGAAGCAGTTATCAGTCCTGAAGCGTACAGCAGTACCAGAGTGTCTGATGGTACCAATGTTGAGGGTGGTGAAAGCTGCCACAGAAGCATTTGCAGTGCCAACTCCATTGGTGCTGAGGAGGTTCCCAGTTCCGAGGTCCCCTGTACCAATCACAGTTTCACACCTACTTCCACAACCTCTGGAATGGAAGCTTTGGAGTGTAGATCCCAGGATTCAGCAGCTTGTTCAATCAAAGGGATTATAGCTGAGGCAACCCTGGCAAAGTCCTGGAAACAAAGGAGAGGTTGGAACTGAAAGGCAGAGGAGGTCTGCAGCTGCATGGTATGCCATTGACATGGAAAAAATCGGTAGCAGCATCTCCCCCATCAGTACCAGACTCCACGGACTCCTGGAGGTCAGAGCTGGCATCAACGGTACAGGGTTTCTAACCTCCCTACTGCATACCAGTTATTAGGAAGAGACAGGTAATAGTTATGGGGGATTTGATCATTAGAAACATAGATAGCTGGGTTTGCGATGACCAGGAGAACCACATGGTGACTTGCCTGCCTGGTGCGAAGGTTGCAGATCTATCTAGACAGACTTATGTATTGTGCGGGAAGGACCAGGTGGTCATGGAACATGTAGGAACCAATGACATAGGAAAGGATAGGAGAGAGGTCCTGGAGGCAATATCTAGGCTCCTAGGCAAGAGACTGAGGTCCAGGACCTCCATGGTAGCATTCTATGAAATGCTTCCAGTTCCACGTGCAGGGCCAGTTAGACAGGCAGAACTACAGGGTCTCAATGCATAGATTAGATGATGGTATAGGGAGGAGGGGGTTAGATTTATTAGAAACTGGGGAAATTTTTGGGAAAGAGGGAGCCTATACAGAAAGGATGGTGATACTGACTGTGAAATGCTCTGGGAGATTAGAGAGGCTATACAAATAAAAAAACAATAATCATGGGGGATTTCAATTATCCCCATATTGACTGGGTACATGTCACCTCAGGATGGGATGCAGAAATTAAGTTTCTTGACACTTTCAATTAGTACTTCTGGGAGCAGCTAGTCCTGGAACCCACAAGAGGAGAGGTACTTCTTGATTTACTCCTAAGTGAAGCACAGGATCTGGTCCAAGAGGTGAATATAGCTGGACCACTTGGTAATAGTGACCATAATTTAATTTAACATCCCTGTGGCATGGAACACATCACAGCAGCATTTAATTTCAGAACGAGGGACTACACAAAAATGAGAAATTTAAAAAGATATAGTGCAAAAAGTGGAATCCCTGCAAGCTGCATGGAACCTTTTTAAAGACACCATAAACAGAGGCTCAACTGAAATGTAGACCCCAAATTTTAAAAAAAAGTAAGAATCAAAAAAGTGACACCGTGGCTAAACAAAGTAAAAGAAACAACGAAAGATAAAAAGGCATCCTTTAAAAAGTGGAAGTTAAATCCAAGTGAGGAAAATAGAAAAGAGCATAAACTCTGGCAAATGAAGTGTAAAAATATAATTAAGGTCAAAAAAGAACTTGAACAGCTAGCTAAAGACTCAGTAAGTACTAACCCCATCTCAAAAAACATATATTGGAACTGGAAAAGGTTCAGAGCCGGACCTGCTGCTGTCCACTTCCAGTGTGTAGCGCAGTCTGCAGTGCCAGGACAGGCAAGAAGCCTGCCTCTGCACCCCAGCTGCGCCGCTGATTGGGAGCCACTAGAGGTAAGTCTGCGCCCCAACCCCACGCCACAATCCCCTGCACCAGCCCTGAGCCCCTCCAACCCAGAACCCCTTCCTGCACCCCAAACCTCTCATCCCTGGCCCCACCCAAGCCTGCACCCCCAACCAAATGCCTGACTCCCCTCTTGCACCCCAACCCCCTTCTCCAGCTTTGAGCCCCCAAAAACCCAGAGCCCCTTCTGCATCCCAAACCCAACCCAGGCCCCACCCCAGATCCCTGACCCTCCTTGCACCCCAGCTCCCTGCCCCGAGCCCCCTCCTACAGCCTGAACCCCTCATTCCTGGCCCCACCCTGCAGCCCTCACCCCAACACTCTGCCCCAGCCCTGAGCCCCTCCCACACCCCAAACCCCTCATCTCCAGCGCTGTTAGGTCACAGGCATCAATTTTCTTCAACTGGGTCCCCAGAAAAAAAGGTTTGAAAACCACTGCTTTATGCCATTATCTAAATCACTGATGAAGATACTGAACAGAATTGGACCCAAGACGAATCTCTGTGGTACCCCACTCGATAAGCCCTTCCAGCTTCACTGTGAATCACTAATAACTACTTTCTGGAAAGGTTTTCCAAGCAGTTATGCACCCACCTTATAGTAGCTCCATCTAGGTTGGATTTCCCTACTTTGTTTATGAGAAGGTCATGTGAGACAGTATCAAAAGCCTTACTAAAGTTAAGATATAACCTATCTACTGCTTCCCCTACTAACCACAAGACTTGTTACTCTGCCACAGAAAGCTATTAGGTTGGTTTTGACACAATTTGTTCTTGACAAATCCATGTTGACTGTTACTTATCACCTTATTTTCCAGACATTTGCAAACTGATTACCTGCACCCCTGACCCCCTCCCATGCCCCAACCCCCTGCCCCAGCCCTAATTCCCTCACACCCTCCAAACCTCTCGGTCCCATCCTGGAGCAACCTCCTGCAACCCCAACCCCTCTTACACAGCCCCACTCCAGAGCCCGCACCCCAAACCCCAAGTTGGTGAGCATTCATGGCCTGCCATACAATTCCCATCCCCAGATGTGGCCCTTGAGCCAAAAAGTTTGCCCACCCCTGCTCTAGTACCTCCTAAGAGGCTCATAAGCTTTCTGACAGTAAAAAGGCTCAGGAGCAGAATGCCATTTATAAGGAGATAGTTTGGAGTACTTCCTCCAATATGCTGGAGTATAAATACCCAAGGAGTGCAGAGGTTGCACATAAGTCCTTAAGGGATGCAGGCTCATCAGTTTTTTTTTTTTTATTTTCATGAAAATTGTTGCCCTCACAGGGGAGGTCCTCCACAGTCTCTTGAACCTCCTTGGAAAACTCAAAGGAGCAATGCCATGAAGCGTGCCTGATGACAATCAGAGATGACCTGGAGTGGGAAGCAGTGTCACAAGTGTTAACTGAAGCTTGAAGGGATGACTGAGCTACCAATTTACAGTTGTCAGTGGTGGCCTGAAATTGTGTTTGAGTTCCTGTGGAAGTTTGTTGATGAACGCAGACAATGTGCTATAGTTAATAAAGTCATACCTAGAAATCAATGCATGGTATCTACAATGTACAACTGAAGGCTGGGAGAGGAAGAACTCTTTATTCCAAAGAGATCTGATCTTTTGGTGTACTTGTTAGAGGCAACAGACTTAGGCTGGTGCGGTCTGTTACATTCAATGATGTCCTGAACCCTCAGAGAATCTGGGTATGGTGTGAAAACAAATATTCTGTTTTCTTACTTTTTCTCTGTCCTTTTTTGGGGTGGGTATGCCAGACCATCCTGGCTGGCTCCAACACAGCTTTCCTGATTGGATACACCAGCTTGACAGGGCCTGCAGTCTGGAGGATGTCAAAACTTGTGAGTAGACAGAGTCTCTGTTGATCTTCCTCCTTGAAACACTCCCAAAGGGGCTGAGAATCATCTCAATGTGTATCCTCTCTGTCACAGAATCATATAAGGGACCTCAGGAGGTCATCTAGTCCAACCCCCCGCTCAAAACAGGACCAATCCCCAACTAAATCATCCCAGCCAGGGCTTTGTCAGGCCTGATCTTAAAAACCTATAAGGAAGGAGATTCCATCACCTCCCTAGGTAACCCATTCCAGTGCTTCACCACCCTCCTAGTGAAAAAAAAGTTTTTCTTAATATCCAACCTAAACCTCCCCACTGCAGCTTGAGACCATTATTCCTTGTTCTGTCAGCTGGTACCATTGAGAACAGTCTAGATCCTTCCTCTCTGGAACTCCCTTTCATGTAGTTGAAAGCAGCTATCAAATCCCCCCTCGTTCTTCTCTTCTGCAGACTAAATAATCCCAGTCTCCTCAGCCTCTCCTCATAAGTCATGTGCTCCAACCCCCTAATCATTTTTGTTGCCCTCCACTGGACTCTTTCCAATTTTTCCACATCCTTCTTGTAGTGTGGGGCCCAAAACTGGACACAGTACTCCAGATGAGGCCTCACTAACGTCAAATAGAGGGGAATGATCACGTCCCTCGATCCGCTGGCAATGCACCTATTTATACAGCCCAATATGCTGTTAGCCTTCTTGGCAACAAGGGCACACTATTGACTCATATCCAACTTCCTGTCCACTCTAACCCCTAGGTCTTTCTCTGCAGAACTGCTACCTAACCACTCGATCCTTAGTCTGTAGCAGTGAATGGGATTCTTCCGTCCTAACTACAGGACTCTGCACTTGTCCTTGTTAAACCTCATCAGATTTCTTTTGGCCCAATCCTCTAATTTGCCTAGGTGTCTCTGTATCCTATCCCTACCCTCCAGCGTATCTACCACTCCTCCCAGTTTAGTGCCATCTGCAAACTTGCTATGGGTGCAATCCATGCCATTCTCCAGATCATTAATGAAGATATTGAACAAAACTGGCCCCAGGACCGACCCTTGAGGCACTCTGCTTGATACCAGCTGCCAGCTAGACCTGGAGCCATTGATCACTACCCACTGAGCCCGACGACCTAGCCAGTTCTCTGTCCACTTCAGAGTCCACTCATCCAGCCCATACTTCAACTTGCTGGCAAGAATACTGTGGGAGACCGTATCAAAAGCTTTGCTAAAGTCAAGGAATAACACATCCATTGCTTTCCCCTCATCCACAGAGCCAGTTATCTCATCATAGAAGGCAATTAGATTAGTCAGGCATGACTTGTCCTTGGTGAATCAATGCTAACTGTTCCTGATCACTTTCCTCTCCTCATAGTGCCCTAATGCTCAGATCCTTTGACTCAGGAGGTCTGAAGTAAGGATCCCAAGAACTCTAACTGGGCTCATGAGTGAGACTGTAAGGATGAGGGGGATACCATTGGTCCCGAGCACAGCAGTGTGCCCTCCTGGAGTGCAAGCATGACCAGGAGATGTGGGAATCCCTGTTGGGGCTAAACTCGTGCCTTGGGGAGGCAAAAGAGTCGCTGTCTCAACCTCTAGTTCACCAGATAAGTAAAAATATTCAATTCTGCCAGCTGAGCCATTGATATAGTATGCCTTGAAATACAGTAATGGAATATGGTGCACCGATCATGTGGATATTTCCCTAGAGACTACCAGTTTCAAGAGTATCAGCAACTCTGGGTCAGAGTACAGAGTCAGGTCATAAGAGATAATATGCCATGATCTAACAGTGGGGGATATGAAGGGCTTTTACCCCTTGATGAAGCAGACAGTGCCAATTTAGGTTGGGTTGTGAATGTCGGTGCCACCAAAACCTTCTTCCTCATGCTGTGGTGCAGTACCTTTGGTGCAGCTGTCAATCACTCCTTTTTCTCTCTAGTAGTTTTGGGGTACCTCTGGATCTCAATACTGGAGGTTGGGATCCATGACCCCATGAATTCCTGACACCCGTAATGGGGCACAGAAACTTATTACATTTGGAAAGAACAGGGGATGCTGTCCTCTTCATAGAGGCCTCAGGAGGGGATTTCTCCCCCTTCTTAGGAGGGTATTTGTCCTTATCCTCCTCCCATTGCAGGTTAGAGTATTTGGGCCTGGTTTCTGATGGTTCAGAGTCATGGAGAATCCAGCCATGAGGGGTGCTACTAAGTACATGTGGCCAGCATACATGGGATGCGGATGACCCAGTTTGGACTAGTTTCTCAGTGAGTGCTCGATCAGGTATCTTTGGAGCTGGAATTTTCAGTATTGCTGGGTTCAGGATGGAAAAAAATTACAAATATTGCACATGAAGGGAATGTGGGATTCTCCAAGCCAATATACAAATAAGTGGTGGGGGATCACTCATTGGGAAGACAAGGAGCAGACCATGCAGGACTTGAACTGGGGATCTTAGGTATGCTAAGCAGGGGAGAATGGAAGGGGAAACTCTGGGATTCCAAAATGCTACCTACTAAAACTATCTAGAAGGTAAAACTATTTACAGAAAAACCTGATCTGAAGCAGAAATTCTAGTGAAGCTGCCAACACTTCAAGGTTCTCTCTCTCTCAGGTCATGAAATGTAGAAAGGAATTGGAAAGGCAGTCAGTCTGCGCCTATCTTTATGCCCTTGGTTTGGCACAATGAGGTAGCACAGGCATAGACCAATGAATGCTGCTAGTGAAAAATCTTCTAGTTTTAGACACACGGAGAGCATGCACACTCACAGTGGAATACCACAGGGACCAAGAATTAAAATATCCCTCAGCACTTTTTTTTTTCCTTTGTGAAGAATCTCAGGGTCCACTCCAAAATCCCCTAAGTAAAGGCTGATTCTAAAGTTCATGGCTGTGAACAGCTATTGTTCAATTCAAAATCATTGCCATGTTTGCTAAGACTCTCCACAACCAGTATCTAACTCATTTTGCTTTGTAAAGCACAAATAGGAAAGTTACTATTTCATATTAATACATATAAGTATTCTAATTGTTTTTACATTTTCAAAAAGCACACTGCATGCAGTGCTATTTTATACTTTTTTTACCTCATTTTTGATGAAATCAGCACTCATTCCAGTTTCTTTATCTTCAGAGGAAGGCAATATAACTGATTCCTCAGGAACAATTTGTGACCAACGCCCAGCCGGTGAAGGATTTTTAGGAGAGGATATATTTTTGCATTCTGTGCTCTCCCACAGAAAGATACATGCAGTAGGTGTAATGAATAGCACCTTGTTCCCATCTCCTGAGACATACAGATACAATCTCATGGAGCACTCTGGAAAAAACAATGTCAGAAAAGTGACCGTTTTTCAGTGTCCACAGATTTGCATAAAGAGATTTTACTAAAAAAAGTTATGGAGTACTAACTGGCATCAAACCAGTTTTTAAAATATATTTTAAAGAGCATTTAGTGAGTTTCATACAAGGAAGACACATATGAACAGCAATCAGTGTTGTCAAACGTATCAGGGTAACTGCATGGGTCTCTCTCCCTCCATGGTCCACTTCACCCAAGAGAGATGATTGCTGGGAGACAGAACCTCTAGGTCAGTGCCCTCAAAGGACCACAGAGGGAGAATACAGATGCAATTGTCCTAAAACTGTGACAATATGTACCAAGTGTAACTCTTATGTATGTGAGACAAAAGTAAGAGTGGTGGTATAATTCAAACAAACTTTGTTGTTGAAGTAAGTCTCCAAATAGACAAAGGAAGCAGCATGCATTACATCTCAGTGTAAACTGCAGACACAGAAAGCTTTGCAGTAGCATCAGTCCATACAGTGATATCCTATATAAAGATGGGGCAAGAGAAAAACCCGTTTTAAAATTTTCTTTTGGGGATTGCATTATCGTGATTAGGTAACATTTGACAGTCTTCAACTTGATTAGTGTAATTTCTTCTCTCTTCACTTTTCACTCCTTCAAAAATCCATGCAACACACAGCTTTTAAGATTATCTACTTTACCTCAAATGACCATGTAAACCCATCCACTGGCTCCCTTCTCCATCATCACAAAGTCAACTTTATAGTAACTGTTCTAAAGATTCTAAATTTCCATCTTCATAACTGTGGGTCCCTCCATTCTGTCACTGATGGCAGACTTGGTCATAGGGGAAGCAGATAAATGGGACATCATCTCTACATTAACCTTCATGCCATAAGAACAGAAGAATGGCTATACTGGGTCAGACCAATTGCTATCTAGCACAGTATCGTGTTTTCCAGTGTGCAGTACTTTGCATTTATCAACACTGAATTTCATCTGCCATTTTGTTGCCCAGTCATCCAGTTTAGTGAGATCCCTTTGTAATGCAGCTTTGGATGCAACTTTGGACTTAATTGCCTTGAGTAATTTTGTATCGTCTGCTTTGCCACCTTACTGTTCACCCCTTTTTCCAGACTGTTTATGGATATGCTGAAATTAACGCCACCCTTGCAGATAATCCAGGACTCATCAATAAATCTTGTTATGACGATGGTTGGCTTATCAAGATGACTGTGGATAACCTTTCAGAACTTAATGAACTGATGAGTGAAGACGTGTATAAGAAATCCATAAAATCCATTGAGGACTGATCTGGAATGCTAAAATAAACCACTACAAAACACTTACTTCAGCACGGTTTGTCATAGATTAGTGGTGTACAGAAGGTCTGTCATAGGGCAGCTCGAAAAAATTGCATATTTCAGAAATTGTGGATAACATTTCAAGACAAATATGCTGCCTCTGTACTAAAGAGCAATCCTGTGACAATCAGATACTGCAGACAGGAAAATAAAAATGCTTAACAAGGATACAGATCCTTGGGGGACCTCATTATTTACTGTTCTCCACTGTGAAAACTGGCCATTTATTCTTACACCTTTTTCCTATCTTTTAACCAGTTACTGGTCCATAAGAAAATCTTCCCTCTTATCTCATGATGCCTTACTTTGCTTAAGACCCTTTGGTGAGGAACCTTACCAAAGGCTTTTTGAAAATCCAAATGCACTATATCCACTGGATCACCTTTGTCCATCCCCTCAAAGAATTCTAACAGATTGGTGAGGCATGATTTCCCTTTATAAAAGCCAGGTTGACTCTCCCCCAGTGAATGAGGTTCATCTATGCATCAGATAATTCTATTCTTTACTACAGTTTCAACCAATTTGCCTGGTACTGAAATTAGGCGTACCAGCCCGCAATTAGCAGTATCACCTCTGGAGTCTTCTAAAAATCAGAGTGACATTAGTTATTTACCAGTCATTTGGTACAGAGGCTGATTTAAGTAATAGGTTAAGCAGAGTTGTTAGTCTGGCAATTTCATATTTGAGTTCCTTCAGAACTCTTGGGTGAACACCACCTGGTCCTGGTGACTTATTACTGTTTAACTTATCTATTTCTTCCAAAACCTCCTATACCAACACCTCAGTTTGAAACCTAAAAAGAACAGCTGGAACCTTCCTCATATCATCTGCAGTGAAGACCGAAACAAATAATTCATTTGGTTTCTCTGCAACAGCCTTGTCTTCCTTCAGTGATCCTTTTGCACCTCAATTGCCCACTGGCCCCACTGATTGTTTAGCTGGCTGCCTGCTTCTGAGGTACTTCAAAAAAAAAATTGATGTTAATTTTTGAAGAGCAACTAGCAAAAGACACATTCTCTTTTGGCCTGCCTAATTATTCTTTTAGACTTGATTTGCCAGAGTTTATGCTGTTTTCCTCGGTAGGATTTGACTTCTAATTTTTAAAGGATGCCTTTTTGCCTCTAACCACCTTTTTACTCTGTTTAGCCATGGTGGCATTTATTTTATTTTTTTTAATTAGGAATATACATTCCATTTGAGCCTCTGTTATGAGGATTATAAAAAGTTTCTGTGCAGCTTGCAGGTATTTCACCCTTGTGACTGTTCCTTTTAATTTCTATTTAACTAGTTTCCTCATTTTTGTGTAATTCCCCTTTTTGAAGTTAAATGCTATTGTGGTAGGCTTCTTTGATATTTATCCCTCTACAAGTATGCGCTATGGCCACTATTACCAAGCAGATCAGCTATATTTACCTGTTGGACCAGATCCTGCTCCAAGAATCAATCATTAACAGCATTTAGAAATTCTCTCTCTGCATCCCATCCTGAGGTGACATATTCCCAGTCAATATAGGGATAGCTGAAATCCCTCATTACTGGGTTTTCTGTTTTTGTAGTCTCTCTAATCTCCTTACCATCTCACAATAGCCTTCACCATCCTGATAAGGTGATTGGTTGTATGTTACTAATGCTATACTCTTACTATTCAAGCATGGAATTTCTATCCATAGAGATTTTATGATACTGTGAGTCATTTACAATTTTTACTATATTTGACACTATGCTTTCTTTCACATATAGTGCCACACCCCAGCCAGCGTGACCTACTCTGTCATTCCTATATATTTTATATGCTGGTATTACCATGTCCCATTGATTACCATCCTTTCATCAAATTTCTGAGATGCCTATTATATCAATATCCTCATTTAATACTGGGCATTGAAGTTCACCCCTCTTTATATTTAGGCTTCTTGGATTTGCAGACAAGCACTTATAAAATCTGCCAATATTTAGCTGTCTACCTTCATGTGAAGTAATTGAATGGTAATGTTTTTCCTTTGCCTGTTTCTCTTCAACTCTTACTTGTACTTTACAGTAAAGAGGAGAGGATAAAAGTTGATGGAGTATCCCCTCTAAGAAATCTTTCCCTAAGGGATGTGTCTTTTCTAACCATGTGTTCCTCCACACCTGTCAGCTTTCCACCAACCCTTAGTTTAAACACTCTTCTACAACCTTTTCAATTTTACATACCACCTCAATGCATGGAGTGCCCTACCTGAGCTGATTCCTCACTATTTAAATTACTGCTGAAGACCCACTTTTATGAGGACAAGACACTAACTGAGTTAAGTCGTCTACTTACCTATTTCACATCTCTCATGAATGAATTGCTCCTTTATATGAAAAGACAGGCTTGAATGCTAGGAGAGAGATGTAAGGATACTAGAACTGAAGTTGAAAATTAGGATGGGGGAGAATGAGGTTGAACTGTGCACAGCGAATAGGGAATTTAGTGTGTTTAACTTTTAAAAAAACAACAACAACAAAGAAACATAACTAACAATGCATGCTGTCAATTATCTACTTGATCATCTTGCCTGAACGATGGCTTCCTCGGTATTTGGAAAGCTCCTACCACATTTTGGGTGCTACCAAAATCAAAGTAAACAACTTCATCTGTAAGTGTTATACAAAAATAAATCCCAGTGACAAGAAGAAATCTTTAATTTTAATGGAAGAAAGAATATTTCCCCCTCTCTCTTTTGCCTTTAAAGGAGAGAACTGTCTGGGGGCGGGGAGTGATTGCTACAGAGAGGAGAGGAGAAGACCTTTAAGATCTAGACCTCTCTTTGAGGAAGATGTTGCATTTTGACAGAGAGTTGTTGGTTCAGGGACAGAGCTATCTGTGTAACTAAGCTAACTTCAGCAGCAACTCTGAGTCTTTTTGTCTTATCCCTGTTGTGAAGAGGCAGGGACAGCCAGAAAGCTGCTCCTGCTGCAGGCAGAGAAAGAGATAGCAGCCCTATCTCAGACTCAGATATACCAACTTTCAAAGATCCTGTTATCAGAAGAAGAGATACCTCACTGGCAGATCCCATAAGTATACAGGCGCAGCAATACTGCTGGGAAGGGGAACCCCTTCCTCATGGCCACCCATGGGATAGGGATGAATGGGGCAAGATTCTGAAGGGGCATTTCATGGGGAGAGGAGAGCAAGTGGTGGGTTCGATGGAAGCACAGATGTCTCCCCTACTACCTTACCTTGACCTTTACCATTACCCCCATGGTTGCTTCTGAGTTCACTCACAATTCCTTGAAGCAAAGTGCTCGCTTTGAGTTCACCCTCCAGGACGCAATCCCCTGGAAACACTTGTTACATTTGTCATGGTTACAGGGCTAGAGACATCTCTGGCCCTTCTTCTGGTCTCACTGAACAAACTCACTCAGATGTTAAGGCTCATGTCTTCACCTCACCTAGATGGAATTCCACAATTCTTCCACTCTTAGATCAGGCCTTGGGCTGTGTATCAACCTTGATTATTCAGCAACTCCTACTGGGCTGAGCACCTGCAAGTCTTCCCTTCTGGTGCATGTGACCAGTGGTTAATACAGGTGACCAGACAGCTCTCTCACAAAGTGCTTTTTAATTTTAACAGCAGGAACAAAGCACTTTAAAACATTAAAGGATCTATATGCACATCTGTCCTACCCTCATCCCCCCATCCAACTGTCAAAAAACACAAATTTATTCTGTTTAAGACAGAATCTTAAGAGTTTGGAAATCCAAAATGTAAATAACATTTCTGTTAATAAAAAGATTAAGGTTTGCTAAGGGTTAGCTTGGCATACACAAAGTACTAATTAGATTTACAACTCTCTCTTCTGCCAAATAAAAGTTAGTCATTATTTAGTAAATTAAATTTAATCATCAAAGGAAGATCTTTCTTGTCAACATTTGTTTTCTATTTTTTATTTTAATAAAAAAGACAAATTGCCAGCTCCTACCTTGTGCTGCTGTAACCACCTTATTAGATTCTTCAATTGCTGGTACAATTTTCAGATAGTCCTGGTCTTTATTCCAAATAAATAGTTCTCCTGTTGTAACTATTCCTGCCAACCAAGCACCTGTTTTCATAGGGAAAAGACTTCTTAAATTGTTTTACTATAAAGTATTTAAAATTATCTTCCCTCATTTTGTCCCCAATCCTGCAAGTATCTCTGAACTAGCAGATCCTGTGTTTGTGTGGAGACAGCTACAGTATCACAGCCTTTTACAGTACTGTATATTTCTAAATTGTTGCAATCTTAAATGAACACAAAAATTTGAATTGGAACTTGAGAAAATACTTAACCATTTCTTGATGTTGCTAAGACGACAACATTTTTCAACAATGATTGAAGTTGAGGAATTTTCTTCTTTGTCTTTCCTGATAACAGGTTAATTTCACTTATACATTTATCATCTAAAAGAAAAATAGCTTCTTTTTCCTGTTAAAAGGAAAAAGGAATATTTTAGTTTTCAAAAATGATACTTATTATTTTCTATTTTTGCCTGAAAATTGATGCAGATATAGAGAACGGTGTTTAAGACCAGTAAGGAGAGGGTTATGCCAGGGTTGAATCTGGCCCATTGTTTTTAATTAGCCTGATCCCGCAATCCTTACTCCCACTTACCGGAATAAGTTTATTTGCCTAGAAGATGCAGGATTAGGCCCTAAAGATCTGATCCTATGTCTCTGAATTCAATGGGAGTTTTGCCATATAGCACAATGGAAGAAGGATCAGGCCCTAAACCGTTACATACTGTCTCTCAAATGATACAATGAAAGAAAGAAAAATTCTGCTACGTTAGGTCACATTTGAACATATGAATAAAGACTCTACTGTAATGTATATATGCAAGAGAGGAGAGCTGAGGCTATATGTTTAACTTTGCCTACAGCATTTCCTGGCTAGTAAATGCTTAACCATGCAATATTGATACTGCTTTAAATTAGTTTTATACATAATTTCATAAGTTGTTTTAAAAGAAAAGGACACAGTAAACTAATGCCCATCAAAGTCATTAATAAACTGTGTATTTTTTGTACAGGTGCTAGCTGGCTAAAAGGCAGTAGTGTCTGTCACTATAGCAGGTTAAGTATACATTCCTGTATCTGTGCACATATATATGCATAACTAAAGAAATCTTTAAGTAAAATAAGCAACTTCCACTCCTGGCTCCAGGTCCTTGCTATCTCCCTTAGCACATTATTACAAGGATGTCAGATACTAAACGTAGGTAAAAATAGTTGAGTTCTGTTATGGTTGTCCCAGGGAAGGAATAAAATCTAAAAACGTAATTTTTTTAGTGCATATAACCAAATAACGCCAATAGGAATTATAATTAAAAAAATATACATATATATATATATGAACTCTTGTGAAGCATACAGCTATCAAAAGATGTCTTCCATCAGGTATTGTGAGCAATATTGAACCTTTGGAATGAAGTCAAAATTGCAGCAATAAATCCAGTGATTTGTCTTGTTGCTTCTAACTTAATAACCAGTATGGCACTTCTAAACCATTCCCTGAAGTTTTTTGTAAACTGAGTTGCTAAAAACTACCATCTAATCAAAACTATGTTTAATGTACAGTTAGGTTTAAATAAAAAAGAAAGCTATAGACTCTCACCTGTCCCAGCCAAGAGATTCGAGGCCAAGGTTTCCTATGTTTGATACACGTAGAGACTAGAACATCTAACTTGATCTCCATGCTTATTAGCACTCCTGGTAATCACAACAGTTTAAAAAAAAAAAAAGGAATGGAGGGTGGTCTGCCAACATACCTGTAAAAGATTGAAAGAAATATGTTGGTTTTCATTTTAGTTTTTGAAAGATACGAATTCAGAACACAATTTTTAGTCTCCACATACCAAATAAACACAAACATAATTCCCAAGCATTTTTATTCTCAAAACAAACTGGACTTGTGGATTATTTGCATTTGTGAAATACATTTTAACTTTTGGGCCCATTTTATAGTATTAACAGGTGACATGGTTTTTGGTTGACAAAGCAAATAATCACCGTAGGCTAAATATGCTTAGCTAAACCTTGGCTGTTCTAGCCCTATGCTTAAATATCAAAGTAACAACAGTAGGTTTCAGCACAGAACTCATCTGTACCAGAATTACCATGATAGTACAATATGATTGCTTAAACTCTATGACATTTTATGGTTCCACATAACACACACTGAAGTAATCTAACTAATGTAAATAAATGAATGCAGCATATGTAAGTAAAGGTGGAAGCTGTGAAGAAAGACATATAGATAGGGAAACAATATCTTGATAAGCAACAGCACTGTGTAAAACTAATCATCATAGGAGTGAATCCAAACAACTCAAAATCAAAGATGTACATTTGTATTGAGAAGCAGAATGCTAGCATAGTTCATTATTAACAGGGCCTTACCAAATTCAAGCTCCATTTTGGTCAATTTCACAGTCACAGGATTTTTTTAAATAGTCACTTTCATAGTTTTAGGTGTTTATATCTGAAATTTCAGTGTTGTAACCAGGGGCGTCCTGACCCAAAATGGAGTCGGGAATTTCTACCCTTACTTCTGTGCTGCTGATGGCAGGGGTACTGCCTTCAGAGCTGGGCAACCAGAGAGCAGTGGCTGCTGGCCAAGGACCAAGCTCTAAAGCCACCAGCAGCAGCACAGAAGTGAGGGTCAGAGGCTCTGGGTGAGGGGAGGGGTTTGCCGTATCTGCAGGTTTTCCCAGCAGCCTCCCACCCAGGTCAGGAGCTGACAGCTGGAGTCACAGCCTCCCACCTGGGTTGAATGTGTCCTGGCCAGCAGCTTCCTACAGCTGAGGGAGGTTCAGAGAAGTAGGTCTGACCCAGCTCTGGGAGCAGCCTTTGCATAGGAAGAGTAAGTCCTTTCCCTCTCCAGCCTGGGCCAGGACTAACAGCTGGAACTCAGCCCATGGTAGGAGCCCCTGGCTGGGGCAACCACAGCCCAGTTAGATTTTATGGGGGAGATCAGATTTCATGTTCCATGACATTTTTCACAGCCATGAATTAAGTAGGGTCCTAATTATTCATCTAGCACAGGGTCTAGAGTGAGGCACACCGCATTCCACAATGTAGCCTCATCTTTAATACAGTGACATGGCCCTCTGAAACAACATATCCCACGATGTAATGCTTTGATCTGTATTACCAAAGGAGCTGCTCAGATGAAGTATTACATTTAGAAGCCTATCCTTTCTATAGGCTGCTCACATCAAGACAACATGTCTGTGTGGGGCCACATCTCCAATTAATAATTAGCTGTATCTTTATCCCCTTCTAATAGTTACAGCTAATGGAGTTATTCTTCTAGCTCAAGCAGTACAGAAACATGGTTTGAGCACTAAAGGCCCCATAATCAAACTCTGAGAATGACTCAAATGGAGAATTCAAATGATTCAAAAATCTGAGGATGATCCATTATAAAGTGGCACATCAATATGGAGCATGGATGAGCATCTTCAGACATGGGAACCAGGTAACCCACACCAGCAGAGTACAAGTCTTTGTTGACAGTTTAACACAAGAGGATATGTGTTTACTACAGTTGACAGCTAACTGAATCAGTATTGGATATAATTTGAAACAATATATTGGATGCTGGGACCCCTTGTCTTTATTCTGTCATATTGAATGTGAACGTTTGTATGGTTTGAGGTGTCGCACACTGGGATCTATCATGTGTGCTGATGAACTGTATTTCTTTCCTGTCTTCAGTATAAAATAGCACAGTATATACCAGAACGCCTCAAGCAAGGGCCTCCTCCGTTAAAGACAGTACATCATACCATAATACTCAGTGTCTCTGCACTGCTACATTGATACAGAAATTATTGGGTGAGGTTCTTTGGCCTCTGTTGCATAGATCATACTAGATGATCAGCATGGTCCCTTCTTGCTTTAAAATCTACGCACTGGAGAGCATCCACATGACTTAAATTAAGGTGGTGTAGAATAAATATGAAGTTAAAGAATTAGAGTTAGTTTAAGTTTGGTTAAGGAAATATAAGTATTGTAAAGGAAGGCCTTCAGAATAATGAGTTACAAGCCCAGAAGGAACAAAGTAGGGAGGAAGCCTGGTTCAAAGAGTAACTAATGACATAAAGGGAAGTTTCTAAAAAGAAGACCTATGATCGATAGGGGTGACTGCAGATGGTTTTAAATAAGACAATGAAACTCTGTCTTAGAAGAAGCCAACGTGGACTTTCATGGAAGTCCAACACCCTACATACCAGTGTTGCCTCAAAATTAGGGTATACGCAACAGAAAAACTGTTGGGTAGCAAGAAGGATCGGAAGAGATAAGAGGAAAGACCTTGGTGAAAAAGGAGACGGTAAATTTTATCTGGATTAAGACCAGAAATAAAGGTGAACTGCCCAAATTGGTTTTTAGCTTGTTATTAATTGGCAATATCATTTATTGTTGATGAGTACAAAAAATTAATTTAGAGTTCTTTGCCAGACTCTATCTGATCATGCTTGAGCACACCTAGATGAGACAGTTTAGCTAGGTTCTCTCTCTTTGTAATATATTGATCACATGCTTATGAATATTTTGTTACTGTATTGCAGTGGTGGCCAAACTTTTCCTGTCACGCTCTCCCTTACAATTAATGGAATCTGTCCATGCCTTCCTTACTGCACAAAGCTGGGGCAGAACTGGGGATGGGGAAGGAGCTGAAGTTAAACATAGAGCTGGCCTGGGGGAAGAGAGGGAATGAGGGCAGAAATGGGCTGGAGGCAGGGTAGAGCTGTGGCTGGGGCCAGAGCCTGGCTGGGCATGGATTGGAGGTTGAAGTGGAGTTGGGGGCTGAGTTAAGGGCAGAGCTGGGCTGACTGGTGTTCCCTCCCCATCCGCCATGGGGGCTGGCCCAGGCCCTGTCAAGTATCCCTCCATCCCTCCTTCCGCTACATCCCCCCCAAAGGAGGCATGCCCCCCAGTTTGCGAACTACTGCTGTATTGGATGTAGTAACTGCTTAGTTGTTAGGATTTAAAAGCTATTATATAAAATAGCGTTTGGCCTTTGGACTTAAAGGAATGTATGGTTAAATTAAGGTTTGGTGGTCTCCAATATTAACATTCATAATTTTAAATAGTATTGTTAATTCCAACAAATGGTGAATCACGTGCTAAACCCCATTACCTCAATACTATCCTACTGAAAGCAGAAGAGGATGCACTGTTCAAGGTAGCATCCTACATCAAAGGTAAGGGCATTACAAACTGGGTCAAGCTATCTTTGCATTGGTGCATATCACACCTACCTCCATGTTGAAGTAGAGAAAAGGTATGTTAGATGCCAGGCCGTGCTGCCTCAACCTCAAAAGCGTTGGGGAAAAGGGCGCATCGCATGCTGGCACTGTTACCTCCATACTAAAGGGGGTGTTACGTTCTGGTGTTGAATATGAGGGGATGCAATGGCCCCTCATCCCCAATCCCGGGCCCCTCAACTCACTCGCCTCGCGAGCTGTGCCTCACAGACGGCGGCGCAGCGCGCGGAGACGTCCTGTGGCCCCAGAGCGGTAACGGCCGCGGGGCCCAGGCTGTCCAGGCGCTAACAGCACAGAGCGAGCCGGGCCGGCCACACCCTCGGCCCAAGTCCCCACCGCGGCCCGATTCCGCGGAACTAGCAGAGCACGTCCCTCCCCACACTCACCGCGCTTCTGCTCCGCACAGCGGCTGCGCTACGACCCCGGCTACAGCGGCGTCGGCCCTCGCCCAATTGCCGGCTGGATCCAGCGCGAGAGCCGGGAGCTGAGTGGAGCGAAGTGCGCAGCTGCAGGCGCGCGGGGCGGGGAAGGAGCAACGGGGCGAGTGATTCCCTCCGAACCCCTTGTTTGGGTTCGGCACCCGCTGGGCACCGTCAGAGCAGCCTGGCGGAGGCTGCTGCCCACATAACCCCAAGCTGGATGCGCTCCCTCAGGGGGCTGTGCGAGAAATCGGGTCCCGCCGAGGACCAGTGCGAGCGGCTCATGTCCGCGGGAGCAGGCACGGAGCGTAGCGGCGCACACGCCCCAGCGTCCTTCCCTTCAGCTGGATGTTAAACAGCCATATAAACAAACGCGCCACACAACCGGTAGCTCCTCAAATATAAACCTTGCAGCAACCCCGCCCCTACTTTTCATGTATTGCCATGGGCTGGTGCATAGCTACTGGAACAATGTGTGCGGTGGGGGTGTTGATAGCTATTGTGCTGAATAAAACTCTAAACCCTGCTCAGGTGCTGCTGGACCCCGAGCACCTCTAATTCCAGCCTCTGTGGCTGGTGTATTTGCAACAGCAGACTTGGTTTACCCTAGCCCAGTAGTTCCCAACGTGGTGTCTGCGGGCGCCATGGCACCCGCCTAGTGCCCACCAGGGGAGAGAAGCCACAGCCCCTTGCCTCCTGGGGACAGAGAACTCCAGGGCTGCAGGCGCCAGTGTTCTCAGTCCCTGGCAGGCGCGGGGCCCACCTAATGCCCAGCAGGAGAGAGACGCTAGGGTCCCGAGCCTGCTGGGGACAGAGTGCTGCGGGCGCCAGTGTTCTCTGTCATCATGGCTTCTCTCAGGCTTCTCTGTGCACTGCCCAGAACTGCTGCCAAAAAAACCCCAAAAACAAAAACAAAAGATGCTCTGCCTCTGCAGAATGGATGGAATGTTTATATTTATTTTGTAAAAACACCTTAATTTTTCTTACAGATAGATAAAAAAGAGTAATTGCCGAATAATTTAATTAATACCTTTTACATGTAAAATTATCCTTTTTATCTTATGGATGCATATATTATGTAATATTAAATATGATGTTTTTCGCATTGTTTAATGTACAAATACAAAATAAACCTTGAAAAACTGTTGGCGCCCTCCACACTCTTCTGAAAACATGAATGTGCTACTGGTCACAAAAAGGTTAGGGACCACTGCCCTAGCCTATCTTCAAGCGTTCTGCTCCGAGTCTGAAGTAAAAGGTTTGAAAGAAAAATCATTCAACCAGTTGTTTTTGTGTTTTAGTTACAATCTATATTTTTCAAAGTTATAATCAATAGTATAACAGGATGAGATCTAACAATGTAGAAAGCTACCCACAGTCTGCATTTTCCTTTTTGCATAATATCACATACAGATGATTAAATATTATGACATACTATACTTTAGATCAGGGGTTGGCAACCTTTCAGAAGTGGTGTGCCGAGTCTTCATTTATTCATTCTAATTTAAGGTTTTGTGTGCCAGTAATACATTTTAACGTTTTTAGAAGGTCTCTTTCTATAAGTCTATAATATGTAACTAAACTATTGTTGTATGCAACGTAAATAAAGTTTTTAAAATGTTTAAGAAGCTTCATTTAAAATTAAATTAAAATGCAGAGCCCCCCAGACCAATGGCCAGGACCTAGGCAGTGAGTGCCACTGAAAATCAGCTCGCGTGCCATAGGTTTCCTACCCCTGCTTTAGATGAAGGAAGCTCATATGCAGCATATTGGAGTTACAGCTAGCAAGGGGTGTGAAAGGTAACAAGAAGGATTTCTACAGGTATGTTAGCCACAAGAAAATGTGAGACCCTTATGTGATGTTATGAGTATAATATAATATCTGACTGAAAGATGACAGGGCCAGAAAGAGTTAATTAACTCACCTCACCGACTGACCTGACCCATNAGGTGTTTGCTCAGGTCTTGGGATGTCAGCAAACAAGTCTTGTCTATCGCTGTGGCTTTGATTCAAAGATCAAAAGAGGAATATTAACATTTAGGAAGACACTTGCGTGAAATTGTATTATTGTCTATGTGTCTCTTTGAAGGTTGTGGTAACCTGTATCTGAACTGTTTAATGAATAAATTACTCTGTGCTAATTGCCAGGATGTTTGGGAGAAGGAGTTAAGCCTATTGTTTTCTCAGGCCGATAGGCTGCTGGAAATGTATAAGAACCTGGGACACGATCCTTCTTCATCTCAGATCTGCTTTGGGTTTCAAGAGAGAGAAACCTTAAGCTACAAGGATTGGGATCCCCAGTCATTAACTGAAGTCACCCTGAATCTGGCAATTGGACTATAACCTCTGGACTATTTCTAAAAGGACTTTTGGCTACTACAAGCTCACCTCTACTATGTATCTAAACCTCAAGAATTGAATTCAAGTCCGTATGTGTATTAATCTTTTAACCAACACTTTCTCTCTTTTCTGTTCTAATAAATTTTAGCCTAGTCAATAAGAATTGGCTATAAGCGTGTATCGTGGGTAAGATCTAAGTTATAATTGAACCTGGGTGTGTGGCTGATCCTTTGGGATTGGAAGAACCTTTTCTTTTATATGATGAAGTAAGATTTTCAGGAATCATCATCATATGTTTGACAGGTGTGTCTGGACGGAGGCCTGAGGCTGGGCACTTTAAGGGAACTGCGTGGTTCAAACTTCTAAGTAACCAGTGAGGTACTACAGAAGCTGTTTTGTGCTGGCTTGGTAAATCTAAGTATTGGAATAACCACCAGCGTTTTGGGATTTGTCTGCCCTGTTTTGTTTGCAGTTCACCCTGATTGAGTGACCTCAGCTGGCTCCCACGGGCAGCACTGTCACACCTTACTGAATGGGGGAGGCAACCTAGTGACAGATCACGAGGAAAAAGTTGAAGTACTCAATGCTTTTTTTGCCTTGGTCTTCACAGACAAGGTCAGCTCCCAGAATGAGCTGCCCTCAGTGATGAAAGAACAGGTTAAGGACTATTCAAGGATTTCCCTACAACCCCCTTGAATTTCACCATCATCCCCCTCCCCCCCAGTTTTGTGAACTAGTTACATGAACTGTTGCCAATTTAATGATTGTTTGGACATTTGAATTGTAATTGAAACATTAATACACACTTTAAAAGCATATAAAGTGTATACTAAGATACGTGTTTGAAAAAGTATAATAGATTTGAAAAGTATGAACATAGACTAGCTTCCTTATACAACTTTTGTTTTTATGACAATGTCAGTGCATTCATTTCCGTGATGTTGGCCAACCTAATTGCTTACAAATCATAATTTGAAATTAAGTCTAAATGAGCTCTCCCTGACAGCTAGTGATGAGCTTGGGGAAAAGGCTTCAGGACCAGACTGAATTTACATTCACAATTAATCTACCTAAGTATCCAGCAAACAGAGCTGTGTTGCCCAAGTGATAGATTTTGGCTGGGGTTGGGTTGCAAATCACTTGAATGATGGGGAAAGGGGGAATTGAATGTTGTTATTCTTATTGAATGAGTAAGGGGTGGTAGAACTGTACTTAGCCTGTGCTGATTGAGGGCATCAAGAAAGAGGGTGGGGACAGGTGTTTTGCTTGATGGTCTGCCTGAGTCACAAGTACTATTTGACCTGCCCTTCTCCACTGTTTAAAGACACAGCTGATTAGGGTCCATAGATAGTCTTTTCTTTTGTTACGTGACCACTACAGCTGAAATCACTGATAATCAGGTCTAAGTTTTTAGACCTGCTGTAGGACAGTGTTTCTGTAGAAGAGACAGCCCAGTCTGCACTAGCAGGGAGGTTCCCCCACTGAGAACTCAGCTGAAATCACTGAGAGCCGAGCAGAACCTCAAGAGACCAACATATGTTATAGGCCAGTGGCAGGTGGGATGGCACAGGGCCATTGGCAACAGAGCAAGGGAGTGAATGGTGACACAATGAACAACAGTGGCTAGAACGAATGGTGAGCAGCTGGAGGAATGAGCAAGGTGCTTTCTTGCCCCCAATCTGGGAGGTGAACTCATATAAAAGTACCTCTGAACTCTGAGTCTCCACTGACCAAGGACAACACTGGTGAGTGTTAATGAGGCTGTTAAGAATGCTGGAGACACAATACAGTTCATGTGAACAAACAGGGTTGTGGCATCATACTTCCTATTTAAGCAAGAGATACCATGCGCTATTAACTGGAGGACAATGTTAAGTGCATTGTCACTTGTTCATCCTGAATTTGAACACTGGTTCTGAACAAGACCAGCAAATGCTCACTATCTTCCTGCAAGAAACTCAACTGACTGGTAGAAGCATATGGTGCAACAGTGAAAGACTCAACAGTTGAAAAAGTGAAGAACTCTCTCACTACATTAAAAAAATGTTTATACATGGCTGATGAATGCACCAATGCAAATGGGCATCAAGTATTAAGTCACTGGGTACATTATCTTGATGTCAGTGGTAGGCCAGTAGATGCAGTTATAGATGTTCAAGTTATAGAAGATACCTCAGCTGCATCTGTGACAACCCACATCTTAGAGTTAAATGCTTGTTAACTGGACCCCAAACAGATGGCTGCTTATGCATTTGATGGAGCTGAAAACTTCTCTGGAAGACATGGTGGAGTTACAAGCTTTGCTCAGAGAAAAGTGTAACCCTAATCTCTCCTATACAAACTGCATAGGCCATCTACTCCAACTAGCGCTCGTACAAGCTGCAGACTCTTCCAAAGACATTTAAAAAGCTATAAATGTAATGTCGTCTTTATATTCTTTTTTCAGCAAGAGTCCAAAAAGACTGACTATCTTGGAAAATGTGGAAAATACACTGGGATGAAGTTCAAATTAGTGCAACCTGGGAAAACCCTCTGGCTTTCTCATGAGCGATACTTGGCTGTTGTCTTAAAATTACTCCAGCCATTATTACTGATGTTGGAAAATATCTACCATGATAGGATGGTTCTAAGTAGTGAGGCTGGTGGATTACTTTTGCTACTACGTTCAGAGAAGACTATTACCATTCTCTCTCTCGTAAGTCTACTGTTGAAACCCCTTCGGTCATAAAAACAATGCCATCCAGGCATCTACTACCACAGTAGTAGATCTTTGTCC
Source organism: Chelonoidis abingdonii (assembly GCF_003597395.2). NCBI lineage: Eukaryota > Metazoa > Chordata > Testudines > Testudinidae > Chelonoidis > Chelonoidis abingdonii. Next base: position 27,539,177 of record NC_133774.1, read on the forward strand.
AGCAATAAAAGCAACATTTGGATCAATTAGAGAACTATTCATTGGAAAAAGTACTGGAAGAAGCAAAAACTTTAATCCAGAAGTTGACTGATGAAGGCATTTATATTGAATCCTTAAGTGAAGAGGAAAAGACAACTGAAAAAGTACACGAACTTGATTCTTGAATCTACAACAGCAACTTCTAGCATCCACTCAACCTCTCCATAGCTTTTACAGATCCCTGTCCTATAAAACACCAACAGTTGAGTGGAGTGAGGCATTACCAGCAATGGGGCTACCATGTGCTCAGGACAGAATAGAGAATTTTAACACAGACTGGAATATCATACAATGAATGAAAATTTGACTTCTTTTTTATCATCAGCAGTGACTCAACCCAATGTTATGCTATGTTTCCTGGGATGAAAGAAGTAGGAATTCATCTCTTGCTACTCCCAGTCACAACAGCTACAGTTGAGTGTTCTTTTTCATCATTCAATAGAATTGTGTGTTATGACAGAAGTCGCCTTCTGCCTGATCATGTGAATGAACTAATGAGCATATCAGTTGAAGAAATGGAAGTACAAGACACACGAGAAGCTCCCAAAGATGAATGGATTGCATTCAAGAAGTTCATTAAGAGTTGTGCAAAATTATAACAAGAAACCAAGAAGAATGTAGATGATGTGCTTCATAGAAGGCTTGAGTAGCTAACTTTAATTTGTGTGATGATTTTAAAAACATGAGCTAAATCTAATAACATGGTCATGAAACATTTGTTTTTACTATGGTGTCATACAGTCCCCCTTCAGCCTCAGGGTCCCACCTCTCAGTGGCCCTGCCCCGCCCCCCATTTCAATTCCTGCGGAAAACACTGGGACTGTTTAAAAAGCTGGATATGCACAAGTCCATAGGTCTGGATCTAATGCATCCGAGGGTGCTGAGGGAATTGGCTGATGTGATTGCAGAGCCATTGGCCATTATCTTTGAAAACTTGTGGCGATTGGCGGAGGTACCAATGATTGGAAAAAGGCAAATATAGTGCCCATCTTTTAAAAAGGGAAGGAAGAGAATCTGGGGAACTACAGACCGGTCAGCCTCACCTCAGTCCTTGGAAAAATCATGGAGCAGGTCCTCAAGGAATCTATTTTGAAGGAGAGAGAGGTGATCAGCACAGTCAACGTGGATTCACCAAGGGCAATCTGGCCAGTTATGACAGACCAACCTGATTGCTTTCTATGATGAGATAACTGATGCTGTGTGTGATGGGTTCGGTCACGGAGACCCCCTTAGGACTGTCACCTGATGTGATGGAATTACCTCTGAGCCCATTTTCCTTGCCAGCTTGGGATTCCAAAAGCCTGCCTTGTTAAGCCAGACACGCTAGCCTCCTGCAACATAAACCCAGGTCTGTCCATGCCCCCAAAACTGCAGACTTTAACCAAAAACGGCTCTGGAGGTTACCTGACTCCAGCACACACACACTCAGTTCCCAATGGGATCCAAACCCCAAATATACCCATTTTACTCTGTATAAAGCTTATATAGGGTAAACTCAAACTGTCTGCCATCTATAATACTGATAGAGAGATCTGTTTGCTTCCCCCAGGTATTAATCACTTACTCTCGGTTAATTAATAAAGTGATTTTTATTAAGTATTAAAAACTAGGATTTAAGTGGTTTCAAATAACAGACTGAACAAAATAGGTTACTAAGAAAAATAAAACAAAATACGCAAGCCTAAGCCTAATACATTAAGAAACTCTTTATAGCTAAATCTCACCCTCAAAGATGTTCCAATAAGCTTTTTTCACAGACTAGACTCCCTCCTAGTCTGGGCCCAATCTTTTTCCTGGTACAGTCTTTGTTAGTTCCAGCGGGCATCTTAGGTGAAAAGCAGGGACTCTCTCATGACTAGGACCCTCTGTATTATGTTCTACCCCTTTTATAGCTTTGGCACAAGGCGGGCATCTTTTCTCTCTCTAGGTCCCAACCCCTCCTTCTAAATGGAAAAGCACTTGGTTTAAAATGGATTCCAGTTCAGGTGACATGATCACATGTTCCTGTAACAACTCCTCCTTCATTACTTAGCAGCTGGCCGACACTTACACAGGAAGTCTTGCAGGTAAACAAACCCATTCACAGTACATTGATTCTGAAGCACCCGTAATGGCTTCTACTTAATGTGTTCACATCAGTAATACAAGTTTATATCTTATTCTCCTAACTCCAGACATAGAAATAATACATGCAAACAAATGGGATAAACACACTCAGTAGATTATAACCTTTGTAGTGATACCTTACAAGAGATCTTTTGCATAAAGGTTACATTATATTCACATTCAAAGCATATTTTCATAAAACATTGAGTGCAACATCATACTGTGGATATGGGAAAAGCAGCGGACATGATATATCTTTACTTTAGCAACGCTTTTGATATGGGGTCTCACAGTATTCACAGCAAGTTAAAGTATGGATTGGATGAATGGACTATAAGGTGGACAGAAAGCTGCCTAGATCATCAGGCTCAACAGGTTAAGTTTGCAGATGATAAGCTGGGTGGGGAGAGATAGGGTCCAGAGTGATTTAGACAAATGGGAGAATAGGGCCAAAAGAAATCTGATGAGGCTCGACAACAACAAGAAGTGCAGAGTCCTGCACTTAGAACAGAAGAATCTCATGCACTGCTACAGGCTGGGGACCAACTGGCTAAGCAGAGTCCTGCAGAAAATGACCTGGAAATTACAGTGGCTGATAAGCTGGATAGGAGTCAGCAGTGTGCTCTTGTTGTTAAGACGGCTAATGGCATATTGGGCTGCATTAGTAGCATTGCCAGCAGATGGAGGAAAGTAATTAATTCCCTCTATTTGCCACTGGTGAGGCCACATCTGGAGTACTGTGTCCAGTTTTGAGCCCCCCACTACAGAAAGGATGTGGACAAATTGGAAAGAGTCCAGCGGAGGGCAACAAAAATGATTAGGGGGCTGAGAGACAGGACTTACAAGGAGAGGCTGAGGGAAGTGGGCTTATTTCTTCTGCAGAAGAGAAGAGTGACGGGGGATTTGATAACAGCCTTCAACTGCGTGAAGTGGGGGTTCCAAAGAGGATGGAGCTAGGATGTTCTCAGTGGTGGTATATGACAGAACAAAGGTCTCAAGTTGCAGTGTGGGAGGTCTAGGTTGGATATTAGGAACAATTTAACTAGAAGGTGGTGAAGCACTGGAATAGGTTACCTAGGGCAGTGGTGGAATCTCCATCTGTCAGGATATCTCCCCTCCACCCCCAATCTGAACTTTGAAGTACAGATGTGGGGACCTGCATGAGAGACCCCCTAAGCTTATCTTCTACCAGCTTAAGTTAAAACTCTTCCAAGGCACAGTCTTCTGCCTTGGACAGATATTGCTGCCAGCACCAAGTGATTTTTCACAAATATTCAGGTAAGGGTCACTTGGAATCCCCATCCCCTCAAAATATCTCCCCAAGCCTCTTCACCCCCCCTTTCCTGGGGAGGCTTGAGAATAAAATACCAATCAGTTGCCTTAGCAGTGTGAGCACCGACCAACCCCTTTTCTAAGGGCTTTGGAATCAAAGGATTCTTTGAAAAAAGGTAACTTATTAAAAAAGAGAGATACACATCTGAAGACTTAGGCTTTAGGAATTAAACACCAAAAATAACTTTCTTGGGTTTCAGTTTAAAGGTTACAAGGAAAACAAAAGCACCTGGGGTTAGCACAGAGCAATCCACAAACCAAAACAACCAAAAATGTTCCTAATCACATGTCTTAACTTTTCCTGTGCTTACATATCTGGGGTTCCAAATGAGGAGTTTCTAGGTATGATGCTGATGATTTCCCATTCCTGGCTTAAAGCTTACAGCTTGTTGCTTCCTTCCCCTCTCTCCAGCCCAAGAGACAGGAAAAAAACAAACAAACAAACAAAAAAAACCACACATCCAGCAGTTTTTCCAGTTTGAAAGGGTACAGCCTCCCTACTGGTTTCCTGGTCAGGTGCCAACTCAGGTTAAGCTTCTCTTAAACCTTTACAGTTAAGGCAATTAGGGTACAGCTGCTAAGGAGAATTCTATAGCTACTGACTGTCTGGATGTCCATAAAAGGGAGCTACCTCTCTCATTTATCACACCACCCTTAGAGTCAGCTCTTATTGACTTTTAAGCTCTCAGCAGGCTGGGCAGAAACACAGTCCCACCACAAGTGATTTCAGCGTTTAAAACAACAAAAGGCTCCTAACATGAAGCCTATTTAACTCTATTTTTGAACAATGGGGAGGAACAGGTTAAACCAGGCCAGAGATCCTTTGAAAGAGTCCATACCTCCTGGCTGGGACACCTATCCCCATCCCTCATTGCTTTCACAGGGCATTCGAGACTCTGGCTTAATGAGGTCTGTTCAGTTGAGGTTGACCCCCTCATTTGGGACAAGTTGAGCACAGTTGTTCTCCTTTGCTTAGACAGTAAAGACAACATTGATAACATTTCACTACCCCTGCATTCAGTACTAAAGTGATGTGTAACCCAACTTGAGCCAAAGTTGATCACTTGCTACATAGCTCCTATCTGCTAGATACCTATGCAGAGTAAGTGCATTAACATAAATACAGTTTGCTACTGAAGTCTCTCCTCCTCCCCAACTAGCTGTTAGGGTAGAGCTCATTCAGACTTTGCTTACTTAGTTTTTATAATTAACATGTTGTACAGTAACAGGTTAAAAGTCTTACAGAAATCTAAGTATATTATGTCAACACTATTTACCTTTATCAATCAAACTTGTGATCTCATCAAAAAATATATCAATCTAGTTTGACAGGATCTATTCTCCATAAATCCATGCTGATTTGCATTAATTACATTAGCCATCTTTAATTCTTTGTTAGTCAAGTCCAGTATCAGCTGCTTTATTTTTTAACCAGGATCAATATCAGGTTTACAGGCTTATAACTATCTGGTTCACCCCGTTTACCCTTTCTAAAAACTGGCACAACATTAGCTTTCTTCCAGTCTTCTGGAACTTACCTGGTGCTCCAAGACTTACTGAAAATTAACAATGATCCAGTAAACTTCTCAGCCAGCTCTCTAAAAACAACTTGGATGCAAGTTATCTGGGCCTGCTGATTTAAAGAAGTCTCATTTTAGTATCTTCCATTTAACATCCTCCTGAAATAATAGTGGAATGGAAAGAGAGTTATCTCCATATGAAGAGACTATATCATCTGATTTATCCCCAAATAAAGAACAGAAATATTTATAGAACTCCCCTTTGAAGGGAATAACCATATCCCTGGCAAAGGATGCTACAGTGGCATCAAGAGCCCTTTGGTTCTTGAATGTTATAGATCCTGAGGTCTCTGTTGCTAATATTTTTGTCCTTATCAGGCTTGTTCCATTCATCCATAATTACTTACTCAAAGGAGTGAAGGGTATTGCAGCTTCAGGAGGATTTTGAGGGGAGAAATTTACTTTGGGGCTTACTCTCAGGAACCTGCTCAGGTTTCAGAGCCAGACAGCTCACCTTCTTTAGTAGAAGAGAGGAGGAGAAGAGGAGTCATCTCTCCTGGATTTTTGTGTGCATAATTCTATTATGGTGGCAATTTTTGTGCAAATAGTAGGCATGGAACATATTGTCTTTAGTGTATTTTTTTTTTCCAAATCCAGATCAAGCAGTTTCTGAAATATAGTCCTAATAATTCTATTATGGTGGCAATTTTTGTGCAAATAGTAGGCATGGAACATATTGTCTTTATCAAAAAGTTAGCCATTATCCATGATCATGTACAGAGATAGTTTTAAGATTGTGTTGCTGACCCTCGGTCTAACCAGGTCTGAGGCCAGCTAGACAACTTTTCTCCAATTTGTAACTTTCTTCTTGCCGCCTGCCAGTACCTTCTCTTCATGTTTTTCATATTTGTCAATAAGCTACAAAGAACATACAGTATGCTCACTTTTGATATTGCACCCCACTACTTCCTCCACTGCATTATGTAAGTTATGTTAAGTAAAAAAAAAGAAAAAGAAAAGAAAAAGAAAAAATGTTTTCCAAATACATTTAATCCTCAAGGGAGCAATTATACAAAGTATCTTATTTCAGCAGTATAAAAAGTTTTCCATTGTTAGAAAAATGTGGTGGTAGCAAAAGAAATTAATAATTTGGCAAATATACATTTTACTATTGGTAGATAACTGTAGATTAGTAAGAACATAGAACACACAAATAATTGCAGCAGGAACTTTAATTTTCCCCTACTTCCTTCTGAGCATTTGTTCTTCCAGATTCCAGTGCAGACATCTGAGCTTCCATTTAACAATTCATTTTCTCTGGACTAACAGTTCTTTATTGTATTAGTCAATGCAGCCGTTCTAATTTAGCCTGTAGGGATTTAAAATTCCCAATAGTGGTCTGCACTGTTAGTGTGGGGCTCATAGACTGAAGTTCAACAAGATAGCAACTGACAGCATCCAAACATACATTTGTGAATCGTCGTCTGTAAAGAAGAAAAAAAAAATTGTCAAGAAAACTCATTTTGCTTTTGTTTATTAAAATCCATGTAAGAAAAGGAAGTGGGATTCCTTCAGATAGTAATGGAATAATCTGTAAACAACAAAAATCCAAATCTGCTAACTTTAAATTTTCTAACACATAGTTAAATAAATATTTTAAATCTAACGTTTGTGACTGAAGCATACAGGGAACTTGTTAAATCATTTCTATTCACCTGCATTTTAATAGTTGCAAAAGCAGCAAAGAATCCTGTGGCACCTTATAGACTAACAGATGTTTTGGAGCATGCACTTTCATGGGTAAATACGTCTGACGAAATGCATGCATCTGACGAAACGGGTATTCACCCACGAAATCTCATGTTCCAAAACGTCTGTTAGTCTATAAGGTGCCACAGGATTCTTTGCTGCTTTTACAGATCCAGACTAACACGGCTACCCCTCTGATACTTAATAGTTGCCGTAATTCAAAAACCAAATTTGTAGCTCTTGTCAGTTCAGGAGTGAAGTATTTGTTTGAATAATTGCTAGTGTTTTTATCTAATAAATAACAATAAATAAATTTAGAAGTACCCCTTCACTCAGAGAAGAACTATGCTGACTTGTTAGGAAACAAACAACTAGTTTTATTCAGTTAAATTTGTGAACATGAATGTAAACTTGGTAAAGAAAAGCACATTTACATATACAAAATGGAATGGAAAAACTGAAAATAATCAGATATAAACATAGTTCAACAGCAGGAAGTGGAAGCCTAAAATTAAAAATATGCTTTTCTTATTTTATTCATTTAAGTGAAATCCTATGCTTGTAAAAAGATGCTGGATTGTCAGTCCTGGAAAATAGTCCTCATTTCCCAGAATGGGCATTGCACAGACAGATTTACTGCAAGCTTCCCTCCACTGTTCTGCCAAAGTGCCTGAACTCTGATCCACCAAAGGAACTATTTATGTGCTAATAAAGTTTGCAGATGAGACAAAGCTGGGAGGTATTGCCAATACAGAGAGGGACCGGGATATCCTACAGGAAGATCTGGACAACCTTGTAAACTGGAGTAATAGCAATAGGATGAAACAAAATAGTGAAAAGTGCAAGGTCATGCATTTAGGGATTAACAAGAAGAATTTTTGTTATAAACTGGGGATGCATCACTTAGAAGTAACAGAGGAGGAGAAGGACCTCAGAGTACTGGTTGATCACAGGATGACTATGAGCTGCCAATGTGATATGGCCGTGAAAAAAAACTAATGCAGTCTTGGGATGCATCAGGCGACGTATTTCCAGCAGAGATAAGGAGGTGTTAGTACTGTTATAGAAGGCACCGGTGAGACCGCATCTGAAATATTGTGTGCAGTTCTGGTCTCCCATGTTTAAGAAGGATGAATTCAAACTTGAACAGGTACAGAGAAGGGCTACTCGGATGATCCAAGGAATGGAAAACCTGTCTTATGAAAGGAGGTTCAAGGAGCTTGGCTTGTTTAGCCTAACCAAAAGAAGGCTGAGGGGAGATATGATTGCTCTCTATAGAGGGATAAATAACAGGGAGGGAGAGGAATTATTTAAGCTCAGTATCAATGTGGACACAAGAACAAATTAATATAAACTGGCCATCAGGAAGTTTAGACTTGAAATAAGACGGTTACTCACCTTTGTAACTGTTGTTCTTTGAGATGTGCGTGCAGATCTCCTGTGGGCATTGGCTGACAACAGGCCGCGCAGGGTTTGAAGCCCTGTGAACTGGGCATGGGCCCCGGTGCCGGGGGAGGAGAAGGGGCGAACCCCCGATCCTCTTAAACTATATACACTAACTACAACTATACTAACAGTAACTAACAATGAACTAGAGAAAAACTATGTACACGAAAAAGCTAAAGAACGAGCAAATCGCTAGGGTAGGTGGAGATCAGCTAAGCCGCGCTCCACTGTTCCAACGACCGACACGGGCGGTAAGAAGGAACTGAGAAGCGGGCGGGCCGGCAGGGGTATATATTAGGCGCCATACCGGCGCCACTCCAAGGGGCGACCTGCCGGCCCACCGAGTGTTGCTAGGGTAAAAGTTTCTCCGACGAACGTGCACGCAGCGCGCGCACACCTAACTGGAATGGATATGAGCAAGCACTCGAAGAAGAATAGAAGGTTTCTAACCATCAGAGGAGTGACATTCTGGAATAGCTTTCCAAGGGGAGCAATGGAGGCAAAAGACATATCTGGCTTCAAGACTAAGCTTGATACATTTATGGAGGGGATGGTATGATGGGATAGCCTAATTTTGGCAATTGATTGATCTTTGGCTATTAGCGGTAAATATGCCCCCTGGCCTGTGATGAGATGTTAGATGGGGTGGGATCTGAGTTACTACAGAGAATTCTTTCATGGATGTCTGGCCGGTGAGTCTTGCTCACATGCTCAGGGTTTAGCTGATCGCCATATTTGGGGTCAGGAAGGAATTTTCCTCCAGGGCAGATTGGCAGAGGCCCTGGGGGTTTTTCACCTTTCTCTGCAGCATGAGGCACGGGGCACTTGCTGGAGGATTCTCTGCACCTTGAAGTGTTAAAACCACAAGTTGAGGACTTCAATAGCTCAGACACAGGTTAGAGGTTTGTTACAGCAGTGGGTGTGTGAGATTCTGTGGCCAGCGTTGTGCAGGAGGTCAGACTAGAAGATCATAATGGTCCCTTCTGACCTTAAAGTCAATGAGTCTGTTTCCAAGGGTAGAAGAATTCATACTCCATAGGTAAAATCCTAACTCCAGTTAAGACAATAGTAAAACTTCCCATTACAGCAACACGGCCAAGATTTCATCTCACACCTAAGTAAATTCTTCACATGCCTGGATTTTAGTCAAGCTCCATCAATAGTTGACAAGTATAAAACTGAAAATAGGTTCATAAAATATACTCCAAAAATACCCTAAGTGTACCATATAGGTTGAAAGTTGTTTGTAGAGAGGGCCAGTTGCCACTAAAGATTTACCACAATCATTGTGAATCTGATCCTTGAACATGAAACTTCAAGAGGCAGCCAATTTTTTATCTAATTTGAGGGAGTCCACATTTTTAAAGAACTACAAACATTTACCTAAAAGTCAGACACAATTTGTTTAAAAACAAGCACCATAATAATAATTAAAACCGCTTCACCTAAAATTGGAACTGCTACCCAATACATACCTCTGAACAACTGTAAGAGTAACAATGACTTTTGGTGACTCTACCTTGAGTTGGATTTTAAAATCAGTGACCAAAGGGCTTTGGAGCTTCCAAAACAAATAACTTGAAAGTATATTTTTAAATTTTGCAGAATACTTGTTTATAGTTACCTCTCAAAGTTAAGCAATTTGTTGGGGTCTTGTACATATCCCGATAATAATACATGAATACATTCCAAAAGGTGTAAAGGCTTTTTCATTCTACTCCAGAATGGGTCCTAAAAGAAGATTATAATCAAGTTAGAGAGGCAGTACTAAGTTAATTCTGATTCATCAATAAGGAAATGTAGAGGATGTCAGCACATAAAAATTGTGTTAAATCAAACATTTAAAATATTGCAGTATTACAGCAAAAGAATGAAAAAAAGTGAGAACTGGATGTTAGTTTCACTTGCACGGGTTTCCACTATTGAAAATATAAAACACATGACATTCATCGAACAGTACTGTAAATATTAGACTTTGTATAATTCCAACACACTCTGAACTACTGAATAGTTTGGTAGGATATGGATATGTAATGGGGATTACAAACACCATACTGAGCATAGGCAGAAAGGTGAGGAAAGCCTCTCCTGTTTACAAGGAAGCAGCTTTACTACACTCCCATGCAGCTGCCACAGCTCCCAATTATGGAGACAGGCACCCACAGCTGAGGAATAGAGGAAACAAGGCCTGCTGCTATAAAGGATAGATTACAGAAAAGAAAGGGGAGGCAGAAAGGCCTGGGACAGAGAAGGGGTGACAGCTCTGCAGCAGGCTGCCTCCACAAACAGAGCCTGCTAGACTCAATTAGAGGCTTGGCTCCAAGTGTGACACTACACTCCATATTCATCACAGTAATATGATGATGGTATGATTATGGCATAATTGCGATGCATTTTGTATAAGATGAGTAACGTGAGGTGTCATGGGAAAAGTTATGATTTGTCGAATATGGTTATCTTATTTGTATGCATGCATGATTTTTCTATCTAAAGTTATGAATATTGACTATATATCTGTATTTCAGATGTAGTCATTCCCCTCTATTCGGCATCATCTGGAGTACTGTGTTCAGTTTTGGGCCCCACACTACAAGAAGGATGTGGAAAAATTGGAAAGAGTCCAGCGGAGGGCAACAAAAATTATCAGGGGGCTGGAGCAAATGACTTATGAGGAAAGGCTGAGGAAATTGGGATTATTTAGTCTGAAGAAGAGAAGAATGACAGGCGGATTTGAGAGCTGCTTTCAACTACCTGTAAAGGGGTTCCACAGAGGATGGATCTAGACTGTTCTCAGTGGTAGCAGATGACAGAACAAGGAGTAATGGTCTCAAGTTGCAGTGGGGGAGGTTTAGGTTGGATATTAGGAACAACTATTTCACTCGGAAGGTGGTGAAACCCTGGAACAGGTTACCTAGGGAGGTGGTGGAATCTCCTTCCTTAGAGGTTTTTAAGGTCAGGCCTGACAAAGCCCTGGCTAGGATGATTTAGTTGGGGATTGGTTCTGCTTTGAGCAGGGGGTTGGACTAGACAACGACCTGAGGTCCCTTCCAACCCTGGGATTCCATGATTCTATGATCACCGACTGTGCAAAACACTTCCAGCCTAGACAGCTGGTTGTGAAGGGCCCATTCAGGGTAATGGGCCATTAGGAAAAACAATAGGCCTTAGGAGAAGGTTATCCCCCACCTGGTGAGCCTTCCTGAGTATGCTCCAGTAATGCCACTATGATGCAGTAGGACATGTGACCAGACCACATGACACCGATCTCCATTTGGGGTACCTGTATTTTTCCACAAATGGGCTAGGAACTGTTTTTGGAACAAAGGGATCCCACCACATGTTAAAGCAGGGAGTGACATCATCTGTATTTCTTCACTCCCCAATACTCAACACCTAGGAGAAGATTCTAAGGAACAGCACTTGGAACATGGGTGGTGAGCCCAAGCTGAAAAGGAAGTGCAGCTTGCACCTTGAGAATCTGCAACCCTGTTTGTATCACCAGTCAGATTTTTAGTATTTTAGGTTTAGCTTGCAGTTTTGTTTATTTGCTAGGTAATCTGCTTTGATTTGTTTGCTATCATTTATAAATTGCTTAATATCTTTTTGTAGTTAATAAACGTGTTTTATGTTTTAACCTAAATCAGTGTGCTTTAAGTGAAGTGTCTGGTGAAATATCTCAGCTTGCTTACCACATGTAGGTTATTACAGGGCTTGGGTGAGGCTGGCTGTGTCCCCAGCTAGCTGTGTGTCTCAGAGGGGCGCCATGGTTCCCACAGCTCCCAGACTGCACCCCAGGGATGACACCAGTCACACCAAGAACTGCTCTGACCTGGGACAAACTGAGAAGGACCAGTCAGGAGCAGCACGGACCCCTCAACAGATTACACCTGGAGCCAGTGACAGGGCAAAATGAACCATATAGATTATCTTTGTTCTTTAATCAGAAAAAACACACACTATGAACTAAAAAGGCAGGAAGTGATTCTTATCCTTTGTGCCAGTCACAACCCAGGGAAATTAATAAGCTAAGGAAGATGAAATAGCTTGTCTGTTTCTGTTGACCTTCCCATTATGAACTACCCCTAAGAAAGAAGAAAATCAGATTCAGGAATCCAAGACCTGTTGTCCATGCTGAATGCAGAAATTCTAATAATTTTAATCCTATTTATGATAGGAGGGACATCATTTGTACCTGAAGTAACAGGAATATCAGAGTTTAATAGCTTTCCTTACCTACTAGGATCAGAAACAGTGAGGTTTGTTTGTTTTTTTAAATTAGTAAGATATTTCAAAATCCAAAGGTCTATTAAAATGTCGATAGATCTCATTTTAACTTTCATGTAAAATTTTAGAATTTAATATTGAAGATAAAATTTTAGCTCAAATATTATCCTTACCCGTGCTTTGAACAACTGATCATACACTTCAAGTAGCCTAGATAATGGCACTCCAATTTCCCGCATAGTGTGTGTTACGAATCCCACATCCCAGTTCAAAGAACAAACTTGTTGCTCTAGAAACTGCACTAAGAAATCTGAAAAACAAAGAACTGCCTGTTCAGGTTCCATCTTGCTTTAATATTAGTTTAACAAAGCTAATGAATGTTAGGTATCTACACAAGGTTTAGTTATGTCCTTCCTTACACAGAACCCTTCAACTGTGGAGATCAAAGCATTTTACAAAGTGCGTAAGGGTTATCCCAGAATTTACAGATGGAAAAACTGAGGCCGAGAGGATATGCAAGATGTGGCTGCTTTCTAGAGTCAGATGCAGTTATGAGCATCACGAGAGGTATTACTCAGGAGCAACAACACTATGTTACTAAAGGCTTAGCACATTGTCCTTGTGATAGTTTCAGGCTATGCTATTGGCCAGGGAAATTCAATAGCCCAACTCTGATTTTCCCTGTGACAGCACAACACACTGCTATTAGATAGCCAGACTAGTCTGGCTTTATCTATAATACTAGCACATCTATACCGTGTTTAACTCTCTGTAACATAAAACTAGTATTTGCAAAAGCTTAGAGTGACATATATCCATGCAGGTTTTTACACAAACACCCTCTTCACGATGGCATTTGAGCATCTCAAAGAAAACACAAACCCCAATCTAATAAAGAACACAGAGTTCCCCTATATTATACTTTATGGAGTTGCCTCTGTAGATATATCACATACACAGATATTGCAAGTAGATACATAAAGAATCTAACAATTGTACAAAATAAACACATACTTTGCATATACTTAGTATGTGAATAGAAACAGACCGCTCTACCCTTCAATGTCTAGTTTACGTAACTGTCCAAAAAGAAATTCAGCTGCTGTCTGAATATAGCAAAATAAGACCATTTCAGAACTTAGATTAGTTGTAGTTTTGGGTGAAAAGTACTAATCATAGGTAAGTTCTAGGAACGTAAGAATTGCCATATCATATCTGTATTATCAATATACATTTTACCATTACAATCTTGTCTCTTCTCTTGTTCTAGCCGCTCTCTCCAATCATTCACCAAAGTGACTGTGATAATAAGCACCACAACCCCATTGTCCAAATTCTTGCTGTTAGACAACAAAGAAACGACAGCCATCTGCCCTAAAACCCATCATCAGGGATTTCCTAATTTACTCAACAACCTCAATCACTATCATCTTTGCAATAGTAAACCTCAATGAAAACTGATTTCATTTTACTGTTCCAGCCACATGGGAAAATTTCACATATAAAAACAGTGATTAAAAATTACAGACAGCGGAGGAAATATAGCTTTCTTTAGAAATGTAATCTTACAACTGTCTCTCTTTTCAGAAGAAAAAGACAGGCAATTTTCCAATAATCTCAAAAAAAAAATTGTTTCACTATGTTCTTTTGATTCTGTCTTGTATAAAAAAGTACAGCATGTAAAGCTAACATTTATTTAACATATGCAAAACCAACATTTATATATACAAGTAAATTTAGTTGCTTTTTAATTAGCATCATACAAAGTTTAAACACTGAATAAAGCGTGTATGTTTCAATCCTTAGGGAGTACTTGAGGCCTTTGAATCCACTGCCATAATGCCTATTTTTCTTCCAAATACTCTGTTAAATTGCTTACCTAAAGGAAAATAACGAGGTGTCCCAGCGTATATCTTTCCAAGTAATACCATCTTTAGATTAAGAGCTTGCATTCTGTCAGTTGGGCTCAGAGTCACACTGTCACTCAATTCTGAAAGAGAACAGTTAGGCATATAATCTACCTTTAAATCTAAAGTTTACCAAGAGTAATTAAATTAAAAAAAACCCACACAGCTATTACCTATTACTACAGTGTTGTATTTGCGTTTACCACCGACACTCCAAGCAAGTCTTTTCTAACCCTGACTTTTATATTCTTTAGCGCATACACATAACTACATTTATTGTTGGTGGGAAGTCAGTATGTATGCATGTGGAAATGCAAATACACTTTCAGATTTCATATGAATGCATATATGTTACATGAATAGGTTTAGTATTCCCTTGAATTTCACATGAATCCACTAATATACATGACCAAATGGCTTTAATATCTTAAAAAGTCTTATCCAATAGCTTTTGGGAGACCTATGTGAAATGAACTGCAGTTTCAATCCAATACCCAAAGTGGAAAAGTGCATACATCGCAAAATCACCAACAGTTGTGACACAACTTTCCTGGCAATCTCCAATATAAAAGCTAGGACTGAATAGGCAAGGAAAGTGAACTACTTGTTCACTATAGAGGTTAAGGCAAACTGGCAGAGCCAAGTTGGGAAGCCTGTACTGCTGGAACCAGTGCTCTACCTCTTCTTCAGATAAACAGAAGATTTCAGTTTCCATGATGTCAATCTGGCAACCTTTCATAAACACTAAATTCACTTAAGGCTTTAATCCTTCTCAGCATAGCTTTAGTTAACATTTTGATTACGATTTCCTTATCCTGAAACCTTCAGATGAAAGTCTGCAAGATTTCTGAAGCTCTCTCTTTTAGAAATGCCCCTGTACAATGGCAAACCAAGAGGAGCATAAACAGAGCCTCCGCTCTGCTAAGCAGGTGATCAGGGGCTTGGGGTCAGTGGCGGGTAGGAGTGGTGTAGAGGAGGTAGCACACACTGCCTTCTAGAGGGATCTTCTTTTGCCATTTGGCAACTCATTTCTGTCTCCAGAGAACATTATGTCGAGACTCTCCTTGAAGAGAGACATGGTTGCACATAATTGGTACAGGATCTGGGGGGAGTTGCGGGAGATGGTGTTCTAGTGGATCACAAACTAAACAGGAGTCAACAATGTAATACTGTTGCAAAACAAAAACAAAAAAGCACTCATCATCCCTGGATGTATTAGAAAGAGTGATGTAAGCAAGAAACAAGAAGTAATTCTTCTACTCAGCACTGATAAGGCCTGAACTGGAGTATTGTGTCCTGTTCTGAGCACCACACTTCAGGAATGATGTGGACAAACTGGAGAAAGTTCATAGGAGAGCAACAAAAATTATTAAAGGTCTAGAAAACATGAACTACTGGGAAAGACTGGAAAAAACTAGGTTTGTTTAGTCTGTAAAAGAGAAGACTGAGGTGGGACATGATAACAGTTTTCAAGCAGGGCAAAAGGTTGTTATAAAGAGGAGGGTTTTAAATTGTTCTTCTTATCCACTGAGAATCGGACAAGTAGTGTGTGGCTTAGATTGCAACAAGGGAGATTTAGGCTAGAGATTAGGAAAAATTCCTAACTGAAAAGGATAGTTAAGCACTGGAACAAACCACATATGGAGGTTGTGGAATCTTCATAACTGGAGGTTTTTAAGAACAGATTAGACAAAATATCTGTCCAGAATAGTCTAGATAATACTTTACTCCTGCCTCCATGCAGGGGACTGGACTAGATAACCTATCTCAGTCCGTTCCAATCCAATATTTCTATGGGTACGTCTACACTACGGGATTAGTCCGATTTTACATAAACCAGTTTTGTAAAACAGATTATATAAAGTCGAGTGCACACAGCCACACTAAGCACATTAATTCGGCGGTGTGCGTCCATGGTCCGAGGCTAGTGTCGATTTCCAGAGCGTTGCACTGTGGGTAGCTATTCCGTAGCTATCCCATAGTTCCCGCAGTCTCCCCCGCCCCTTGGAATTCTGGGTTGAGATCCCAGTGCCTGATGGGGCAAAAATCATGTTGACGGTGGTTCTGGTAATGTCGTCACTCATTCCTTCCTCCGGGAAACAACGGAGACAATCATTCGCACGTTTTTCCCTGAATTGCCCTGCAGACGCCATGCACGGCAACCATGGCCCGTTCAGCTTTTTTTTTTTTTTTTACTGTCACTGTATGTGTCGGATGCGCTGACAGAGCGTTACTGAAGAGCTACCGCAGCAGCTTGTTTGCTTTGCATGATAGCACAGATGTTATCAGTGTTCTGTACTGTCTCTGCCATTGTAATGAGCAAGAGTGACGGTTATCTCTCATCTGTAACGTCTGCTGCTATCATGGTGCCCCTGGCTGAGGTCGCCGGGGCGCAGATGCAAATGGGAATGATTCCCAGGTCAATCCCTCCTTTATGGTTCTAAAAATATAGAGTCAGTCCTGCCTAGAATAATGGGCAAGTATCTAGGAACCAGGTATCAGGAACACAGTTGCTCCATGTCAGATCCGCAGAAATGACGAGCTGCTGCCATTTCACAGGGTGCCCTGCACAACCCCACCTGGCTTCCTCCTCCCCACCTCCTGGCTACCTGGCAGTCTCCCCCCATTTGTGTCATGAAATCTATAAAGAATGCAGAAAGAAACAGTGAATCTTAGTGAATAAATGAGGGGAGCAGCCTCCTGCTGCATGACATCCGGCAGAACATTAGCGTGCGGGAGGGAGCCAGCATTCCGCTTGCTATGATAGTCCAGGCATACAGATCTTTTCTTTCACATGAAAGGAGGGGTTGATGGAGCTCAGCCCCCAGTTGTTATGATGAGGACGTGTTACCAGCTTCTGTACCATCTACTGAGATTACAGGATCATTCCTATTTTACCCAGGCCCCCAGCCAGCCTCACCTGAGCCAGCCAGGAGCACTCACGGACTGATGGTGACGATGTATTTACCGTCTGCTACCGGAAGGGAAGAGCGGAGTAACTGCCTCTCACTGCTGCAGCATTGCCTCCACCAGCAGCATTCAGTAGACATGAGTGACATTGAAAAATCAAAATGATTTCTCTCCCTTTCTTTCACAGGGGGGGGAGGGTAAATTGAATAACCCTGAACCAGCCGGACAATGTGTTTGACCCTACAGGCACTGGGAGCTCAGCCAAGAATGCAAATACTTTCGGAGACTGCTGGGACTGTGGTAGCTGGAGTCCCAGTACCCCTCTCTCCCTCCAGGAGCGTCCATTTGATTCTTTGGCTTTCTGTTACGCTTGTCGGGCACTTGCTGGGACTCTATCACAGCCTGGAGAATTTTTTTCATGCTTTGCATATTCACTTCTTAGGAGCTCTGATAGAACAGATTTATCCCCCTACAGCGTCAATTCCAGTCATCTCCCGCACGGTCCATGCTGGAGCTCTTTTTGGATTTGGGACTGCATGGCCACCCGTGCTGATCAGAGCTCCACGCTGGGCAAACAGGAAATGCAATTCAAAAGTTCGCAGGGCTTTTCCTGTTTACCTGGCCACTGCATCCGAGTTCAGATTACTCTCCAGAGCGGTCACAGTGGTGCACTGTGGGATACCGCCTGGAGGCCAATACCATCGATTTGCAGCCATATTAACCCTAATCCGATATGGTTATACCGATTTTAGAGCTGCTACTCTCATTGGGGAGGAGTACAGAAACGGATTTAAAGAGCCCTTTATATCGATATAAAGGGCCTCGTAGTGTGGACGGGTGCAGCGTTAAATCGGTTTAACGCTGCTAAAATCGGTTTAAACGCGTAGTGTAGATCAGGCCTATGATTCTATAAGACAATGAAGGGGAGTAAGATGATTAATGGGGTGGAAGGATGGGCTGTAAAAAAATGCCCATCTATAATGTGGGTTATTCAAGTCACATGTACATGTAAATCATCCTAAGGTTTGTTTGTACAAATGTTTGATTTCTACCTTCTGTTAGGCACTGGAAACAATCGTGTTAACATTACTGAATTAATAGGCAGGCTCAAAAACCCAAGCACAGTTCAATTTCAACATACCACTTAATAAAGCCATTTTTAAAAAAAATTGTGTAAACAGATACTACTACTAACAAATGAACGTATTTATTATTAATAATGGAAAATAAGTGCTTTTTTTCCTAGTTATAACATGTCTGTGTTTGATTCAAACAGCTGCATTCCACTCACTGTTAACACAGCTTCTAAATCTTTAGAATAATTCAACTGCCATGTCCACAACTGGAAGAAAATGTACTTCTACTGCTGCAATACAAACTGACTCAAGCCCCAATCTCAAAACAAGCTCCAAGTGAGTGCAGAGGATGAGGACTTCTACTATTCTTTTGTTTAAATAATAAACCTTCGAATTTTTACAAAATTCCTAAGCTCTGAAGTTAATATTTAGGTTTCACATTCAATGAAGTAAAGCGCAGAATATTCCTAAAGATTTACTTAACATCTCACGAGGATAGGATACTAACAGCAGCACAAGATCATGGCACTAAATGCTTTCATTATCAGTTATTCTATATTTCTAAGCTACTTCAGTCCCAGTCTGTCCAGACTTACCTTTCTCAATTATTTCTTGCCAAAGAGTCTGCACCAAAATAGGGTCTGAATGACCGGCACAATGTATAATTGCAAGTTTACACTCTGAGAGTTTGAAAGGATCAGCAAATTCACCATACAGCTGCAATAAAAGAGACAGAGTTTGATATTTCAGTAAAGACAAAACAAGATGATTTACTATCAGAGTGAAATTAAATAGAACAGTTATTTATTAACATGCAACATACACAAAGTGAAACTAAGCCAAAATAATAGATGGTGCATTTTAATAGCTATTGA
The DNA here is from genome assembly GCF_003597395.2 of Chelonoidis abingdonii. Lineage (NCBI taxonomy): Eukaryota > Metazoa > Chordata > Testudines > Testudinidae > Chelonoidis > Chelonoidis abingdonii. The sequence goes on from NC_133774.1 coordinate 27,558,361, forward strand.
CAAATATTGCATGAAAAACATTTGTATTGAATCAAGTCAGCACTGTATCACCATACAATCTTAAAATTTTAAAGCAAGCTAGCAAAAAACTAGAATGCTTGCCAATTCAACACCTCCAAAATCAAAGAAGCTATGCATTGTATAAACAACATATGTTTCCTACAGCAGACAACACAAAGAGAAAAAGAGGAACTTATTGGAGTAAAACATGAAAAGATAAGATTAGACAGGCTAAACCTAAATATATATAAATTTTGAAAATAGGACGCTGAATTCAATGAGACTTTTTTTGGCTAATGGCTGATAAATAATTTGATGGAATATGTCATTCTCAGATATTAGAAATGCTTATATTTAAGAGTGAGATATTGCATCTTTTTTTGCATGAGTAGTTTGAGCAGTCAGGTGAACATCAACTTATTTCTAATCACCTTGGTGATGTCCATCAGCTCAGAATCCAACTCGGAAATTGCATCTTGTACTGAAGAATGATGGAAATATTGCCGCTGTAATGTCTCCTCTATTTGTAGCTGTATCCTAGCCACCTAGTTTTAAAAAAAATTAAGATAATTCAAGAGTCATTCATTTCATCCAAAGCTATGGAAACCTGAAAAAACCTAGAATTGGTTCTAACACATTTGAATATAAAAATTCCATGAGTATATGTTAGAGACATAGTCCTACTAAAGTGAGTGCATTTGGATCTACTGATTTTTATTGGGACAATGCATTTCAGCCTAAACAGTTTGTTTTCGCATTTACATTAGTGGAAAAAAAATAGTGTAATTGCCAATAATACAAAAGACCTATGCTAACACTGATACTAATGGAAACATTAACTTTTCATCATAGCTTCTCCCCTGTCCTGTCCCTCCTTCTCCCTTGTCCCATCCATTCTCCTTTCCTCCAAGGCCCCTCCTCTTCTCACTTTTCTTTCCATTTCCTCCTTAATGGAGCCCAACTCCCAAAAAATAATTATGGAACTAACATGATGTTTGCTGCCATAACACAATTCACTCTGTGTGCTATAGCCCATTCCCGCAACCTGTCTGTCTTCTTTATTAGATTTTAACCTCTTCATGGAAGGGACTGTGCTGCTCTGTGTTTGTACAGTGCCTATCACAATCGGGCCCCCACTCTTGGCTGGTCCTTAGGCAGTACCATAAACAAACAAGACTATAATAGCAACTAAGGAAAATGGTTTTTCATTTTTTCTTACTTCCATTTTCTCTTCTAGTTCATGCAGAAATTCGCCATCTGCAGCTATCGATGATATGGCAGTGGAACTCTTGGCACTCAAAATGGCACGTGCAATATACTCAAGACGCTGCTGAAGTGTAATTTCTGTGCTGTAAAAGAACCATTCAGACTGTAAGCCACATGCCTAGAACACAGACTTTCAGAAATGTAGGGCAGGGACCTTGAGAGGACTGGAACAGCCACTGTGCTGAGAAAGGACCAAATAAACCTAGACCATGCGTGACAGGTGTTTGTCCAACCTGTTTTCAAAAACCTTCAGTGATGGGGATTCCACAACTTTCCTTGGAAGCTTATTCCAGAGCTTAATTCCCCATAGAGTTAGAACTTTTTCCAAAAATCTAATCTAAGTCTTCCTTGCTGCAGATTAAGCCCATTACTTCTTGTTCTCCATGTCCACTAAAGGAAGGTTAGTTCATCACCATCCTTTTTATAACAGCCATTAACATAGTTAAAGACTGTTTTCAGGTCCCCCTTCAATCTTCTTCTCTCCAGACTAACCATACACAGGTTTTGTTTTTTTTAAACCTTTCCTCATAAATCAGGATTTCTAAACCTTTTACCGTGCTTCTTGTTCTCTTCTAGATTCTCCCAATTTTTTCCACACCTTTCTTAAAGTGTGGAGACCAGAACTGGACACTGTACTCCATCTGAGGACTCACCAGTGCCATGCAGTGTGAGACTATTCCCTTCAGTGTCTTACGTATGACATTGTTATTATACTCCAGAACATTAGCCTTTTTTGCAACTGCATCACATTGTTGAAGCATTCAATTTGTGATCAACTATAAACATTAGATCCTTTTTAGCAGTACTAGCACCTACCCTATTATTCCCAATTTTGTAGTTGCACATTTGAGTCTTCCTTCCTAAGTGTAGTACTTTGCACTTGTCTTTATTTAATTTCATCTTGTTGATTTCAAACCAATTCTCTAATTTGTCAAGCTTATTTTGAGTTCCAATCCTGTCCTCCAGAGCGCTTGCAATATCTCCCAACTTGGTGTCATCTGCTAATTTAATAAGCATACTCTCCATTCCTCTATCCAAGTCAAAATACTGGACTGACTCCTTCGGGACACCACTGGACATGGCTTACCATTTTGACACCAAACCACTAATAATTACCCCTTGAGTAGGTCTTTCAATCATTTGTGGGTACTATAATACCCAACTTTTAGTAATTGCATTTTCCTAGTTTGTTTATGAGAATGTCATGTGGAACTGTTGTATGCAGTGGTTTGTAGCCATGTCAGTCCCGGTATATCAGAGTGATAAGGTGGGTGAGGTAATATCTTTTATTGATCAATATATGTCTCATTACTCTCATCAGTAGAAGTTAGTCCAATAAAAGATATTACCTCACCCACCTTGTCTCTCTAATTTGGAACTGTGTCAAAAGCTTTACTGAAGTCAAGAGATATCATGTCTACTGCTCCCCCCTAGCCACTAGGCCAGTAATCCTGTCCAAAAAGTGTGTCCCCAAAATAGTTATACTAAAGAGAGCATAGGAAGCAGGACTTCTAAATTCTCCCGGCTCTGACACTGACTCAAAGTATAACTAAATAACACTTTGCACATGCCCATCTGTTAGACATTCCTCTCTCTGCTACTCTACAATTATTATATAAAGCTATATAATAAAATACACAATGTAACTAAGTTACAATTTTAATATTCCACAGCTACATTAATTCTGTAACTTGTTTATTTCTGTATAAAATATGCAACAATGTCCATTTTATCATTCTAATAGTTGTCAGGTTAAAAACTGACACTCATATAACAATATTTAGGTTTTTGTTTATTGTTTAGTCTTTACACAAATTAACTTTTCTTTTATTATCTCAATACTAGGAATAATATATTGATTACAAAGTGTCCATACCTATGCATGTCTGCCAATTTAGCCAACACTCTGGCTGCATTACTGAAGTTCCTGTTCTTCTCAAAGTATCTCCACAGTAAATCCATATAACGGACTTTGTTTTGATCAACCTTGGCCATACGCACCAGATATGGCTCCAGAAATGGGGAGGTAATCTGCAGAAATCATATAAACCACAGTTAAGTCTTTTTTTTTTTTTAAAGCATCCTTAAAAACTTCTCTGTTCCTAGTGTATGTGTTTTAAGCCAGTATTACAATCAACTCTTTTGGCCTAATAGAAGTATCCTATAAAATATTTTTGTGAGTATGTTTGTTTTGCATGATCTTACCTGTAGCAGTTTATCTGCAAGATCAGCTTGTATCAGCCAGTTGTAGAGAGCAATAGAGAAGAGTTCATCTGTTGAACGCTGAGCCAATTTTAGCATTTGTTCAAACTAAAGGAAGAAAAGTCAAAAGCTGTTACTCCAGAACTGTTCACATTTCATACATAGCTCAAAGTCTTTGTCACTGGGTTTACAAACACTGCATATTTATATGTGTCAACATCTGTATTAACATTCAGTAATTTTTATGAACACCTATCTTCTCACATACTGAAACACGTTCAAGTCCTGACTTTATCTCTGTTAATTTACTTTGGAACAATATGTTGTACAAACTTTTTATAAGAAGTTTTACAGCCCTCAGGAAACAAACTGGTAGCCTTTTAACTTAAGCCTTGACTAGTATTTACAAAGCAAGATAGTTGTGACTATATCTCTTTTGTAAATTTCTTACATGCTGTCCCGCTTCTTCATTGCTCAGCATATTGGGATCGGATGACAACACTGGAGGGCCTGGCTTTTTGGGTACACTGGGAGACTGAGGAGCAGCTTTACTTTGATTTACTAGTTCTTGAAGGGTGTCAGTGATGCATTTGTAACTGTTTAACCTGCAAGTGGGTGCAAGAGCAAGAACAGTTTAAGTTACAGATATCTGTGAGATATCCCACAAGATAGGCTGCTGTATACATTAGAAAAATATTTCTGAAACTAAAAAGAAAAGTTTTTGTAGGACCCGGTCAGCTGAATCAATGTAATTTACTAGCAATCTCTCTCTTCTGGAATGATCTTTCTTATAAATATTTTGTTGTGCAAATTCCCCACTTCAGTAGTAACTACTAACATGCTATTTTCCTTTCAGTTAGGAGGGCAGGATGCAAAGGCCTTGTAGGCTGCTTATTCCCAATCAGAAATAATTTAAGGGTTATATACTATGAATACTACTCCTCACCCAGGTCATATTTTTCATAATGGAACATTTTCCATTAAAAAAGTAACGTGACTAAAGCTGGCCAACATTTTACAGATATTCTCAAAGTCAATGCTTCCCCAAACAATAGTGATGCGAAGGGGGACAGTTAAAATCTGGAATATCATCCACGTTTGTTTTTTTTTAAACAAGTTACATGTTAATTCAATCATATAAAGGTTAGATCACAGACAATCTTTCCCAAACCATATCTTACAGCCTATAATCAAATAACCTTTTGGCCCAAATAACGATGGCACATTTTACCAATATCTAAGGAACACGCACTGAGAAAAATATGTTCTCATCCTGCTCTTAATTCTAGAAGGCTTATCTATCATCCCACCCAAATCAGCGGCTAAGTTCTTATGAGTAAATTGCCTTGAATAAAATCGCCCGTATATCCTGAAAACTTGCCTCTCCTGGAAAGCCTGGAGTCCAACAATATCCTCATCAGGTTCTCCATTTTTGTAGAAATGAAGTCCGAGACCTTGAGGATCCTTCTTCTCAGCAGCAGTAAGAGACAGTTCCACCACACCCTCATAGAAACGCACTTGAGATAACGAAGAACTGAGAGTTTGGTCCATCACAATATTAAACATATTGCAAACTACTATCCAGTACGGAACTAATATATTGCACACTTCCCATTTTAGAATGCAAGAATTCCCCACATTCCCAATGGCCCTGATCCTACAAATTAAGAACATGCTTAATTTGGGAGACTATTCACATGCTTAAAGTTATACATTTGAAGGACTGGGGCGCAAATAATTTTGAATGTTACAGCAGTTGTATGATTATCTACAAAAAGCATTTATTTTCTCCGAATGCTACGTTAACACAGACATCTTTCAACAACATGTACGGTATGAGACAACATCTGCAACAATAAACAGCCATTTAAATTCTACCCTAGATGTTTTGTTAAAATAATTTTACCAAATGGTTAAGTGCCTTGACAATTTAACTTAGAAAATGCGGAACAGTGCACAGGAATATTTTTTAAATACGAAAAATATGTCTGAGTTGCTCAAATCTAATCAAGAAAAGCCATAAACAAAAAAGATTTTGCTGTGTTTAAAATGCAAGGGCTAACAATAAGCTATTTATGGGTGAAATTTGCTCAAAAACCAGAGGGAAATAGAAAACATGGAACTAATGGACATCAGGAAAACTTCTTTATGCACAGAATAATCAGTTTATGGAATGGATAACAAAACGCTAAAATTTTAGAAATGAAAAACCGAAACAAGTTCAGTAGGATGAAATTCAATAAGGACAAATGCAAAGTATTCCACTTAGGAAGGAACAATCAGCTGCACACAAAATGGGAAATGACTACCTGGGAAAGAGTACTGCAGAAAGGGATCTCGGGATCCCAAGCTAAATATGAGTCAGCAGTGGAACACTGTTGCCAAAAAAAAAAAAAGGAAGCAAATATCATTCTGGGATGTATTAGCAGGAGTGCTGTAAACAAGACACAAGAATTAATTCTTCCGCTCTACTCTGCGCTGATTAGGCCTCAACTGGAGTATTGTATCCAGTTCTGAGTGCCACATTTCAGGAAAGATGTGGACAAATTGGAGAAAGTCCAGAGAAGAGCAACAAAAATGATTAAAGGTCTAGAAAACATAATCTATGAGGAAAGATTGAAAAAACTGGGTTTGTTTAGTCGAGAAGAGAAGACTGAGTGGGGACATAACAGTCATGTACATAAAAGATTGTTATAAGGAGGATAGAGAATAATTGTTCTCCTTAACCACTGAGAATAGGACAAGAAGCAATGGACTTAAATTGCAGCAAGGGTGGTTTAGGCTGGACATTAGGAAAAGCTTCCTAATTATCAGGGTAGTTAAGCACTGGAATAACTTGCCCAAGGAGGTTGTGGAATCCCCATCATTGTAGATTTTTAAGAGCAGGCTAGACAAACACCTGTCAGGGATGGTCTAGATAATACTTAATTCTGCTATGGGTGCAGGGGACTAGACTCTGAGGCCCTCCCAACATGTTATAAAAATTCCATGGCCCACCTGTGCCACCACAACTGTTTTTCAGACGATTAAAAGCCAGGGCCGGTATTAGGGGATAGCAACCAGAACAAAGTGTCCAGGGCCTCACATCACAAGGAACTTTGTGAAACTAAAAGTTGCTCGGGCTTCGGCTTCAGCCTTGAGCAGCAGGGCTTGGGATTTGGCCTTCTGCCCTGCGCCCCCGTGAGTCTAACACCGGCACTGCTTTCTAGTTTATTTTGGTAGACCCCCCTGAAACCTGCTTGCATCTCCCAGGGGCCCTAGACCCCTGGCTGGGAACCGTTGGACTAGATGACCTCTCGAGGTCCCTTCCAGTCCTTTGATCCTATGGTGAAAAGAAGAATCATTACAGATTAAACCTATTGATGGACAAATGTAAGTGAGCCGCTTAGATTCCTTCCACCCTGAAATCTGACTATCAATAATAGGTAAAGAGTTAACATATTTAGAATGTGAATTAATACATAAGCCCCTCTATCTCCATGTGTTCATTTCCTCTTACCTATACGTATATTTTTCTGGATTATCTCTCAGATACTCCAAGAATACTATGCCCTGATCTGAAGTGCCAAAAAGAGGTAAAAATGGGGTCTGAACCGAAGACTGAATTCAAAAGTTGTCAAGTTTCCAGTGCTGTTTGCCTCTCACCTTGTCTATACTGTGCACAGACATTAGAAAGGTCCACTTGATTGCCGATCTTTTGGTACTCCTTCAATGACTCTCTTAGCATCTTCTCTTTTTCCAATTTGCTCTGAACCTGTCGGGACCGCTGAAGCAATTCATTTGCCTACAGTGAAACAATTGGAAATTTAAATCCTTACTAATTTAAGTTACACTGTCAGAGATTTTCTTTGCAATAATTCACTCTGTTAACTCACGTTTCAAAGCCTGAAGTACTACAGATCCTATCACTTCCCGTTAAAAAAAAAAACAAAAACAAAAAAAAACGTTCTCTGCCCAGAGACAACATGTCAAGTTCTAGGCAGAAAGATTCTGTATCAATGATGAGGGATGAAAGGAGGTTTTTGTTACTGGTTTACTGGCTGACTGAACTGAATGAATTGGTTCCTGTCTGAATGCTTGTTTTTAATGCTGCCAGGTGAGTTACAGTGTTGGAAGATTGCTTAAATGTAGGGCAACAGAAGTTTCATATAGATGCCTTTTTAACTATTATATAAATCTAAAGGAAATAAAGTTGGAGATGGAATTAAAAGTAGATTCGTAATGGAAAATGGGCATTTAGCTATTGTATCACTACCAAAATGACATGTCATTTAATGGCAAATAAATCTGACAGTCAAGAGCACAAACATTTTGTGCTCATCTGATCACACTACCTAATATTCTGCACGTTTGGATGGAAGACCAGTAACGATAATCAGCACATTTTCAAGTAATTTCTACTAGATTTACATTGAGCTCCAAGAGGATAGAGTGAGATTAATATAAAATGCACAACAGCATTTTGCAACAGCAAAAGAACAGTTATACAAAACAGTTCTGTCTTCCTCTCACTTTCACCACAGAGAATCAAAAGTACATTATACCTTGGAACAGACAGCATCATCAGTACTGTACAGAAGTGGACATATGTCTTGTAAATGTGAACTGATGCCATCCACAGCAGCATTATCTCTGATGTAACAGTTAATGAGAGAGGCAATAAGTGCTCCAGTTAACTCTTTGTCTCTAATTACTAAGTCTTTGAAAGTAGTAATCTTCAAATGCTCTTTAAATTCCTTTGGGAAGAAAAAAAATCCATTACATTTCCAAAGATGCAGCATTCTCACATTTCCAAACAGAATTATTATAATAGAAGCAAATTCAGCTGCTTTCCCAGTAAACAACAAACAAATTTCAATGGACAAAATTCACAGAATCAATGCACATTTTTTTAATGCATGTTAAAGACTAAAATAGAAAATACTACATTAAACAGGATGATCCAGCAGTTATGGCCCTCACTTGGGACTCAGAAGAGCAGAGTGAAATTCCCTGCTCTGCCCAGGACTTCCTGTGTGACCTGAAGTCTGTGTCACTGAAGTCTCTGTGCCTCAGTTCCCCAACTGTAAAATGGGCTGATAATACTGTGTCCCTACCTCAGTAAAGTCGTGAGGATGAGTATGTTAAACATTGTGAGACATTCTAGGGCCCATATATCTATCTAAGAGACATGGATAAATGAATACAGGTGTCTCAAAGGACTTTGGACTCAAAGGAAATTATGCATGTTTGCACCCTTTTTTGCATAAAGTGTTAAAGGTTATCATCCTGTTTTTTTAAAAAATATTATAATATCGGGTCGTGTGAATCTTTTTGCGAACGAGTGGTATATCTCAACAGACTGAAAACTGCAAGAATGCAAGAGAAGGGTTTTTTGTTAGTTTTAACAGCTAGTTAACTAACTCTTGACAAACACTGAAGAAATGCGTCTTTTTTAAAACAATCACACCCAACCTCAAAAGTGAGGACTGAGAAAACTTCCCCTGTTGATATTTCAACCAACATATAAAACACAGATACTTTCCCTCAGCGGGCACAGATACGCACACACTTCTGCAAATCATATTTAAAATTATCCTCACTATCACCAGGACAGAATTACTTACGCTCATAAATTAACTGCTGATGCTAGATTGGTGCTAATGGTGCAATGTTTTTCATTGCAAAACAAAACAATTTTGATTAAAGCTGTTATTGATGGTCAACTTAGAACATGCCATGTTATTTACACAAGACAAATGTAGTTACTTTCTTTCCTTTATAAAGATGATCTCAGTTCTACATTCTCTGTCACTGAAATCAACTGTGTTTCAAATAGGCTTTAGATTAAAAGGTGTCTCCTGAGCTACTTGATGCAGCATTTGTTGACACATCTGCCAGTTATCTTAATGGTAGCAGCAGCAGAAATTCCTCCACAAATTTCCTAGAGGACTGAACAGCCCTTTGCATCCCAAAACTGTTGGGACTTGAAGCCTCTGGTACCTGGGCCTTTCTTCCTCTGCTAGACCTTTGCAAGCCAGAAGGCAGGGAGTGCGTTTTCTATGCAGGCTCATTTCAGTCCCATTGTCTTCACTCTGCACTTCCCAGACTTTGCTCAATGGCAAAATGAGGACAGAATGATTAGAAAACAAACTCAATATTAACTTCTAAGCAGAGTTTTAAAACAGCAAATCCAGTATTACTTAATAGCATCTCAAATATGTTAATTAGTTTGGGGCGTGAGAGCAACACGTTAGATTTTATTTTAACAGAATACTTGCAACACCAAGAAAACTGAACTCTGGAAATCTCTGTACATGCTGTATAGGTTGTGAAGTCTATTTAAATGGATTAGACTAACACTGTTTAGAATACATATGTAAGAAGTCCAGACTTGATAAATGCAATCAATTACAAAAAAAAACAAACCATACTGTTGTTTAGTAAAGTTTAAACCATACCTTCTGAAGCTCGCCTACAACAACATTGAACTGGTGCTCACAGAGAAGTTTCCACAAAGCTAAAGCCTGGCAGGTTTTGTGAACAAGTTGCTGGATCCCTTGAAGTGAGGTCTTCTCCGTTAACTGTGCCTCTGCTGTAACATTGAATAGATCATGGGTAATTTTTTATTCAGGTACTACATGTGCTCTTCTTGAGTTACCACGCCAACTTTTGTTTTACAATGACCTTTCCTCATATTTTTAAGGAGTTTTTTTCTCTCTCTTTGCTGTTTGATGTTTCATTTTCATTCCTGTTTGTGTGGATCTTTAAATCTCAACACTTCCCAAAACAGATACTAATTTGTCACCACTGATCTCCAACTACAAACACAACAGAAGACTTTTTTGAAAAATAAACATAGTTCTGTATGTGCACACTGATTTCATATATTGACCAGCCTCAAATAGAAGTGTAGATTAGTAATTTATCATAAATCAAAAAAGGAGTGTATTCAACAAACTATACTAAATTATTCTAGAAACAGCAATTATAAATAATGTACTTAATTTCTTTCAATTTATAACTGCTTTGGTAATACAAATAAACTATTGATAATAGTAATACATTAACTAATAGCATCTTCTATTTAACAGCATCACTTAAATATGAAATCACAGTAACAAAAAGTAAAAACACCCCAATCCATGTATTGGAGTTAAGGGTGTGTTATGATGAAATATGAATGTCTTTATATTGGATAATAATATGTTGATTTTGTAGGAAATGTAATAATTATGATGTCCTTAATTCACTTCTTTGGTAAAGTGCTTGCATGTTATGAAGGATGCAACCACTGCTGGTCACTTGGCAACCACAACTATGTTTTGAAAGGAAGTTTTTCAGTTTTGGCATGCACACATTAAAATATAACAAAACATGAATAGGCAGGTGATCATTTATTCTATTTAAAGATTGGTTTTTTTACACTATTGGCAGTATTTGTTACAGAAATGAGAGAGAAAGCATGGGAGAATTAATAAACTGAAGAAACCTAAAGAACTTTGATCCTTGCTGTGTATGTGCACCAGATAGCTCGTGAACAGATCTCATGCTGCATCTCTGTGAGTAACCCCTCAACCTCTCTGGTTTCTGAGTGCTGGCCGAGGTCTAATACCTATATTTAAGGAGGAAGCATAGTCTAGTGGATTGGGTGACAGGAATTCATGAGTTCTAAACCGAGCTTAGCTATCTTCTTGATGGCTGGACTTTGCATGTCTCAGTTACTTCATCAATTAATGGGGAGTAATACAGCAGAATTGCTTGGAATAATGTTATTGCATCATTTAGAAAAGGTAAATTGCTATGTACTATGATTAACAAATACAGACAGTTTTATGAATTAGCATGGCACAGATATGATCTGTATTACTGTATCACCTAGAAGCCCTAGTCATGGACAGAGGACCCCATTATGTATAGAGACTTGTGACAAAAAGGGAGAAAGACCATAAGAATGGCCATAGTGGGTCAGGCCAATGGTCCATCTAGTCCAGTATCCTGTCTTCCAACAGTGGCTGGTACCAGATACTTCAGAACAGACTAGGGTAATTACCAAATGATCTGTCTCCTGTCCTCCAGTCTCAACTTCTGGCAGTCTGAGGTTAGGGACACTCAGAGCATGGGGTTGCATTCCTGACCATCCTGGCTAACAGCCACCGATAGACCCATCCTCTATGAGTTTATCTAGTTTTTTTTAATCCAATTACATTTTGCCCTTCACAATATCCCCTGGCAACGAGTTCCACAGGTTGACAGTGAGTAGTGTGAAGTATCTCTTTATGTTTGTTTAAACCTGCTGCCTATTAAATTTCATTGGGTGATCCACGGTTCTTGTGTTATGTGAAAAAATAAATAAAACTTTTGTTATTTACTTTCTTCACACTATTCGTGGTTTTATAGACCAGCATCATATCCTCTCCTCTCTTAGTCATTTCTTTTCTAAGATGAACAGTCTCCGATTTTTTAATCTCTCTGCATATGGAAACTGTTCCATGCCCCTAATCATTTTTGCTGCCCTTCTCTGTACCTTTTCCAATTCTAATATACAATTTTTGAGATGGGGCCATCAGAACTACATGCAGTATTCAAGGTGTGGGCACACCAGGGATTTACAGAGAAAATATCACAGTGCTACTATCTCATTGTCTATCCCTTTCCTAATGGTGCCTAACATTGTTAGCTTTGTTGACTGTCGCTGCACACTGAGTGCATGTTTTCAGAGAACTATCCATGACTCCAAGATCTTTCTTGAGTGGTAACAGCTAATTTAGACCCCATAATCTTGTATGTATAGTTGATATTATGTTTTCCACTGTGCATTACTTTGCATTTATCAACATTGAATTTCATCTGCCATTTTGATGCCCAGTCACCTCGTTATGTGAGATCCCTTTGGAACTCTTTGTAGTGAGCTTTGGACTTAACTGTCTAGAATAATTTTGCATAGTCTTCAAACTGCCACCTTGCTGTTTACCCCTTTTTCTGGATTATTTATGAACACGTTGAACAGAACTGGAACCATTACATATCCTTGGGGTGCACTACTATTTACTTCTCTCCACTACGAAAACTGACCATTTATTCCTGCCATTTGTTTCCTATCTTTTAACCAGTTACTGATCCACGAGAGGACCTTCCCTCTTATCTCATGACTCCTTACTTTGCTTAATAGCCTTTGATGTGGGACCTTGTCAAAGGCTTTCTGAAAGTCCAATTATATTATATTGACTGAATTACGCTTGTCCATGTGTCTGCTTACACCCTCAAAGAATTCTAATAGATGGGTGAAGCATGATTTCCCTTTGCAAAAGCTGTGTTGACTCTTCCCTAACATACTGTGTTTATCTATGTGTCTGATAATTCTGTTCTTTACTATAGTTTCAACCAATCTGCCTGGTACTAACCGGCCTGTAATTGCCAGGGTCACCTCTGGAGCCTTTTTTTTTTTTTTTTTTTTTTTTTTTTAAATAAAGACCAGAGTACAGACAACCATCTAGCTTTTATTTTATTCCACTGTTTCTGAGTGTAAGAAACAGGACGGAGAAAACATAAGCAACTACACAAGATTTTGACCTAATTCTTCACAGAGGAGAAAGCAGCTTAAAAACTGCTTTAATTAGTTTAATTTATTGAAATGTCATGGGGAAATGTGACTTGTGGTTTGCCATACCTCTGACAGCTAGATGCTACTATCTTTAATAATTTGATATTCATTTTACAGACAAAAGTTGTTTGTGAATTGCTTTAAGGAGCTAGTTTGAATACTAAATCTTATAGTATCCAGTTGGAACTCATCCTAAACAGGATATACATTTGTATTCTGGGATGAGTGATGTCACCCATCAAATTCAAAGCAGAAAGACTAGCAAGTGTTGCTATGTCTACATTCAGGTTTTCATGTTGGGCACATGCTTCATCCCCAAGGGAACCATACAGAAATGCCCACCTCAATTTCCCCATAGAAATAAACACAGAAATGTTGGTACTGACAAAATATTATAATCTTGTCAGAAATGAAGAGCAAAATGTAAACAGTTGATGTCACCCAGACTACATTGTTCTTTGTACAGTTCTTATCTCTGAGTACAGTTTATTCACAGAAGCCAATTCTGCATTTTTATTCAGGCTCTTAACTGGAACAGCTCTGAGAGATTAGTATTTGGATGCACCACCTTTTGCTGCTCATTGTTCAAGGGTATTTCCCTTACCATAGAACTTCCTCTGGAGCTCTTGTTGCACTTGCTGAGAACTTCCACCATCAGGCCGCATGAACCCTAGTAACCTCTGCTGCAGGTTAGCAGGAGTGCTAAAACTGAAATTCCAAAATAAATTAAGAAGCTATTAGTGCAAATCCTGAACATTTATTTTAAAAAGAAACTAAAACTAAGTTTGAGAGTTTGAGTGGATATGTTTTATTAGAGAGGAAAGGAACACTTTAAGGCAAAACGAACAGCATTGTTGTATCTATAGCGAATAATTTTCAAACAGTAACACTTCTATGTCCTTTGTAAACCAAGCATATACAATCCTACCTTGGGTTTCCAAGAGCTCCTATTGTTGCAAACTGTGAATTTCTGTCCAGAAATTCCTGTAAACCTTTTAGTTCCTGTAACACAGATTCTAGCATGTGCGATGAAACACTGCTTTCAATCTGCAAGAGAAGGAGGGGGCTTCTTTACATTTCAAATCTCTGAAACTTTTAAATTTTCAGCTGAGAGATATGGAACGGTCATTAAAGAATAAAAACCACCAAGACAATATTATCAAAAGGACAACATACTGAAGGTGCTATATGGAGTTAATGCACTATCATTAATGCTATGATTCTGGCATGGAGGTCATGGTGTTCACAGTAATCATGAATCTGAATAAAGTCTGTCAGGAGCCCATCCCACATTCACTCTGCAGCGACAGCTCCTGTTGCATGATGCTGGGCCTGGCTCCATAGGTGCCAAAGACGGGGGGCAGGGAGGAGCAGTATCTCCCTCCTGTTCTTCTTTTTAAATAGGGGCCTCACCACCTTTTCAAACCTCTCTGGAAAGGAGTGCACCACAGCCTGGCTAGCTGGCACCAGCTCCCACTCTGAACGTGCAGCATGCTGGCCAGGTCCTGTTTTGTGTCGTATGCTGGCAGTTGGGTCTGCACCTGCCAGAACTGCAGCGGCAGCTCCTCTTGGTGCTGGAGACCAGGTGAGTCTGGGATGGATCCGTCACCTGAGGACCTTGGGCTCACCAGCAGGGAGGATAAGAAGTGGGAGGGGGGAACAAGGTGGTGGAGGAAGGGACTCCAAAATGGTCATGCTGGACTTTTGCAGTCCTTCCAACACACATACCTGGCTCCCTACTAGGCAATCGCAATGTGGAGTACATGGGTCACCATGACATTCAGGTCTGGTGCATATAGATGGAGATGAGGGGAGGACATGCCAAACCTGAGTGGCACTTCAACCATGTATGCCAGGCTGCAAAGCCTAGAATAGGGTAAATTTGCTTTTACTACTTAAAAGCCTGTGTGCATGCTGATGTAGCAAAAACTACATTATTGGTGACCTTTCCGTGACTTTTCTTCCCCTTCCCCCTCCGCATAACTTTGCCATGAAACTTACAAAAATTTCCATGCCAAAATCATAGCCTTAACTATCATGTTCCACCTGAAGACCACAGCCCAAACCTAAATTTGGCTGAATAAGAAGATGAGGCTGGCATTAGCTTAGTACTTAGAAGTTTATCCACTCAGAAATCCTCTACACATTTTGCCCCATGGGCTCAGTTGAAGCTCAGGACTGGACTATCTGAGATTATGAAGATTTTTGTTTATTAGAACATTTGCATGCATATTATATATAATTTTCTTTGCCTTTTTAAAGAGAATATTAGTGCCAGCTGACACCATTGGGAAACTAAATTCTCTCTTGTTGGAAAAATAAAAACAGAGGCAGCTTGCAAAGGTCTGAATGGACATGCAGAGCTCTTCTGTTGACTCAGTCTGTCACAAGCTAGGACGCTGCACAAAGCATTAGAGCAATTTCTGCTCAGCCATTCTTCTGGGGCTGTCAGCAAAGCAAAACCCAAACAAGTTTGGGTTTTCTTTTGAAATAATGTGTATTAGGAGATAAGACCAATGTATTTCACACAACTCACCAAACATACCAGCTAGTAATTTTTAGGCACCACTAATTTGGGTAAAACTTAAAAACTAGTAACTTAGACGGGAAAGATTTTATATCTCATTCCCAGTCCTCCTATAAAGAAAAAATAAACACAATCAATAAATATTTATTGTTTCTGTTAAAATGTCATGAGTATCACAATGCAGTGTCACTGATAAGAGAGGACATGTAAAAGTGCTAGAGAGAAATAAATAAAGTCTTTAAGGAAGATTTTAAAAGACCAAATAATCTCCCACTTACTGCAACAACTTCTCGGTTACCACTCTTGAAAACTCTCTCAACAACTATACTGCCATCCCATATATTTCTGAAATACAAGACAATAGTATGTTAAACGCCAAATAAATTAACAAAAATGCCATTGGCCTTGAAAAATTCTCTCTTTTCTAAACCATTTCCTAATACAAATTGCCAATGTTTATGTAATAAAAAACCCTCCCCTCATCCTGAATCCAACCCAAAGAGTCAACCTGTAAAAATCAGGGTCTTGATTCATAAAAAACATGAGCGTAGGAACTGTAACTTTCAGAATCAGGTAGACAGAAATTACAATTAAAGAAACAAAACCTCTTTATGTGCTTTAACAACACTAGGTTTGATTTCCTCAAATTATTTTGCACATAAGCTAATAGTAGTCGCTGAAGATAAGAGAGTAGGCAGGCAAATATCATATATGCCAGAGGTTCTCAACTGGGGGTCCGCAGAGCCATGTTGCTGAAACCCAGTGCCCTAAGCCACAGTGCTGAAGCTGAGAGCGGCGCGGGGCTGAAGCTGGCGGCCGCCCCGCCCCAGCCGAGAGCGGCGCGTGGCTGAAGCCGGCGGCCGCCCGCAAGGCCACGATTTCAGGAGCAACATGGGGCTGAGCTGGCAAACCTCTCCCCCACCAAGCCAGGAGCAGTGGGGGCTAAAGCTAGGAGCCCCAGCGCCCCCCGCCCTGCTGAAGCTGGGAGCTGCACTGGGAGCCCTCACTCAGCACCTAGCTACCCCCTGCCCACACACAATCCCTAGCTACCTCCTGCCTGCACGCTGAGCTACTTCCTGCCCACACAGCCCCTAGCTATCCCCTGCCTGCACCTTGAGCCACCCCCCTCCCTGCAGCCTGAGTGGCTGTCAAACTTTTTGAACTGAGTCCCCTCTTTGAGTTATATTTTTTGGTTGCATCCCTCCACAGCCCAGACAGGCTGAGTGGCCTACTGAGGGAGTCAGGGGGTGAAGGTTGCGCTCCATTCCTGGACCCTGTTGTGCAGAGCTGGCTTGAGCCCTGCCAGTCCTTTGCCCCCTCCCCGCAACAGAAGTAAAACTATGCCTATGCCCTGGCCTGGCACCCCCCATTTCCCCTCTGCCCGGCCATGGTGTTTTTATAGCATGTTGAGGGCGGCCTCAGCAAGAAAAAAGTTCAGACCCCCTAAGATATGCCATAATACACATTTTTTTTCTTAAAGGCAGTACTTTTATAGTACCAAAGAGGGTTTTGTTCTTAAACAGGCCTCCTACTACCACATGGTTAGGGGACAAGCTAAAACTTGCCAAAATCCCCATTTTTGCAGTGCTATCTTCTAGCATACTAGAGATCAATAATACCATTATTTATTATTGGTAAGCACTAACAGCTTGCTCAGAACAGGACATGGTTTTTAAAAATCCCTTAACCAGAAGGCTACAATCTAGGGGCTCAGTCCTGTGAGGTGATGAGCATTCTTGTTTCCTACAGACTTGAATAGAAGCTGAAAGCAAATAGCACATTGCAGGTCTGGACCTTAAGAAACGAGTATGCAGGGGTCTGTGCTTGTAGACAGCCCATTGCAGGGTCAGGGCCTAGGCAGATCTGTTGCCCAGCTCACCCACAGAATGCAATATTAGCAGAGCTGTAAAGGGAATGAGATAACAGATACCATATGAACAGGAAGGGAAGGAAACAAATGGAGCAGTAAGGGAGAAAGTAGAACAAAAAATTGCTATAGCGTACTCCTTCTTTACCTGCTTCGTCTATTATGTGTGATGACACACTCTGTGAGATAACCTGGGTACTATTAGGTCTAAGAGAGGGAAGGGAACCAATAAATTCGACATTTTGCACATATGTTACAATGGCTAACTATACTCTTGTAGTGAGAAGCTAGTATGTAAGACTAATTTGCCTAGATTAGTCACAAATACACACTTTTTAATGATTAAACTACAGTAAATACAGTATCAAAAGCAAATACTACTCCATTAGTGGACAGACTATGTTATGAACTGAGTGACAAGACATCTTTTACATGAACAACTCACCCTATAATTCGAGAGAAGTATATGCAGATGCCATTGTGTTTTCCTGAAAACACTATCTCTGGGCCCATCATACCACTCATGGATGCGCCAGCCTGAGACACTGAACTGCCTGCAGCAAACACTGGGGTTGACATACTAGGAGGGTGCAAACCTAGGACAGGGACACATATAGATTAATCCAATTATTTTTTATAAAAATAAATCTAGTTGAGAAAACAACAAAAAATGAAAAAATAAAATACCTTGTGCTGGTGTTGTCAAAAAGCTTGGATTAGGATAGGGACTGCCAATAGGCATAGGGGAACCTAAGGTGAAAGAAAGTAATATATACATCTATTGCATCAAAAACAACAACAAAAACCCATGATATGAAAAGAATGTTAAGATTGCCAAGTCAAGCATCCAGAAGTTAAGAAAAACAAGAAATAAATTTACCTTATGCAACCTAGGTTTGGCCCCTTGTACATATTCATTACCATAAAGTCTTTAATTACATAATCACTAACACTTGCCTCATTTGGTGCACAGAATGGTTTATACTCACTGAATGGGTAGCTATTTAATATTTCTTTTTATCCTAATTATGCCTCATTAACTGCACACAACCCAAACTCAGCACCAAACACCTGGGCTTTCCTATGGTGTTCTCATTGCTACAAAAATATTGAATTTCTCTGCGCAACACTCCTGTGAGGTGGTATTATCCCCATTTTACACCTGGGAACTGAGGCCAGACATTAAAGACAAAATTGTCAAAAGTGTCAACTAGGGCCTAGGGCCTGACCCTTTCAGGATGCGAAAGCCTTACATAATACTTTGTACATTCAGATCTGGGCTTTCATTGAGCTCAGCTGCAACTGTGAATTTTCATCACTTCTCCAAACTAGACAACAATTGCCTCAAGTGGAGTACCCAGAAAATGAGGGACACACAATGGCCACATGGAAAAATTCGGTTTACGTTCCTTACCCAGCAACACATAGAACACGTCTGTGGCAGGGATAGAATTCAATTCTCCAAGGTGACATTCAACTGTCTTAACCATGAAACCCATCCTCTCCTGCCACCTCCCAACTTCTGCAATAAATGAGGCAGGGTTCCTAGAGACAACAGGCTCCTTCACTACACAACCCTGATTCATTCCTGAAGCAGGTTCACCCTGTGCACTGAATGAGGCATGATACTGCAGAGAAAACAGTAAGTGATCATGTAATTAAAGATTGTGTCATAAGGCATACCCATAAGGGGCCAAATTAAGGTTGTGCAAGCTTTAATTAAGGTGCCTGACTTTGCAACCTTAACTTTCTTTTAATATTTTTATGATGATTTTTCCTAATTGTTTTAAGTAAGAAAGAATTGAGAAGAAAAAAACCAATTTCATCACATGAAACCATATTGCCCCCTCTTGTGACACCAACAGGGTTGAGACTTTTAGATCTACAGCACAGTTCTCTACCACTTGAGCTAATGGAGTAACTCATAGCAGGAGAAAGCTGTTATCTTCTGGGTCAATCTGCCACCAGAGGGGAATGGAGACACACACTTTGCCAGTGGCTCTGATTGCTGTCATGTATACAGCTAAGGAATACTGGGAATTGGTCAATTACAAATTCTGAAGGGGAGTCAATCTGATGGATATAGGCGTTTATCTCCCATTTCCCGAGCCTCTCCCTGACCCCTTCTGCTCCTATCTCTCAGTCACAGCTCTTGTTCCAGCTGTTATCCTCTTTGGCTCCTGTCCATCTCCACCTTTTCCCACTCCTGCCCCTGCCCCACTCCTGTTCCCCACCTCATCTCCTGCCCATAATGCCCAGCTCTCAGCTCCTCTCCTGCACTACAGGTCCAGCCCCACATGTTAATTCTCAGCTCCTATCATCCCTTGCTTCAGGGATCCTCCTCCACTCTTCATAACCGTCTACTCCTGCTCACCTTTTCTCTCATTTGCTGCTTCTAACCTACCCCCACACTCTATCACCCCTTCCTGTTGTTCATCTCTCTGCATTTGACTCAGGTTGCCTCCTCCTCCTCTGCACAGCCCAGAGTAGGGGTGGGCAAACTATGGCCCATGGGCCGGATCCGGCCCTCGAGCTCTCCCTGGGGAGCGGGGTCGGGGGCCACTCCATGCAGCTCGCAGAAGCAGCATGTCCCCTTCTCTGGCTGCTATGCGTAGGGGCAGCCAGGAACTCTGCTCCGCATGCTGCCCCCACCCAAAGTGCTGCCTCTGCAGCTCCCATTGGTTGGGAACCATGGCCAATGGGAGCTGCAGGGGTGGTGACTGTGGACAGGGCAGCATGCAGCAGAGCTGCCTGGCTGTGCCTCCGCACAGGAGCTGGAGGAGGCATGTTGCTGCTTCAGGGAGCTGCTTGAGGTAAACACCACCAGGAGCCTGCACCCCAACCCCCTGACCCAGCCCTGATCCCCCACCCGTCCTCCAAACCCCAGTTCCAGCCTAGAGCACTCTCTTATACCCCAAACCCCTCATCCTCAGCTTCACCCCATATGTCCAACTGGAGCCCTCATCCACCCCCCCCCCGCACTCCACCCTCCCTGCCCCAGCCTGGAGTCCCCTCCTACACCCTGAACTCCTCATTTCTGGCCTCACCCTAGAGCCCACACCCCCAGCCAGAACCCTCACCCCCAATTTTGTGAGCATTCATGGCCAGCCATACAATTTCCATACCCAGAGGTGGCCCTCGGGCCAAAAAATTTGCCCACCCCTGGCCTAGAGCCAGCAGGGGAGCACTGAAAGCATAGGAGAGAGAGTCTCTCTGATCTCAGTTCTGGTGCCCTGCACCACAGCAGCCTCTGGCACCAAGAAGGAGCAACTGCAGGAAAATTCCTGCTCAGCTTTGGGCTGGCCCATGTGCTATTGCTCTGTGGGGACAGCATATGTGCAGCCTAGTTGCAGTTTGGAATGGTGAGAAGACGCAGAGGGACTCAAAGAATTTAGCTGCCAAACTAACAAGTCTCTTCTGGGCAAGTGTGGACCAAGATTTTTCAAACACTTGTAACTTGACCAAGTTTTGGCAAATTTTCACAGGGATGGCAAAAAGCACACCCTCCAACAGCAGGGCAACCCCCTTCCAAATTCTAATTCCCTGCTCCAAAGCATGGAGGTTTACAGTTTTGTTGAAAAGCTCTAATGTTTGTTTGTTTAAAACATAGGCAAAAATTTTACTACTCATTCTTGGAAAAGGCTGAAATGTTGTAGCTGAATCTTTAAAAAAAATCAGCTTTAGGCAGACACTTGGTATGGAAAATTTCAGCCCAAATAAGTTTGGCAAAAATTACAAAAAACTGAAAACAGACTCATAATGAAAAAGTATCGGGCAGTATCAGTGCTTCCCATAATACAGTGATTCAAATAACCTCTTTACGTTACAGTTCCCTAAAAGCTCTGATTTGGGCTAAGGGATTGCAAAATTGAACAGTTACATCCCAAACCCAAACTAGGCAATCAAATAGAGATCTTGTTGGGCACTGTATAAATTCAAATGCACTAAAATTTATTTTAAAAAATATTTATGTTTCCACACAACCAAACCCTGCTTCTCCAGTATAAACAGAAATTAAATATTCTCTTTCTACCACAGGTTGCTGGGACAATATTATTCCACAATATAAGCTTTATATTAGGCAAAATCATAAAGCTTGGAAAGTGTCACTAACTGAACATTTAAAATGGCTGAATTCCTTCGTGTTTTATAAACCACAGCTAAGAGTACTAAAGGAAAGGGCTATTCATTACAATAGGCCTCATCCCAATGCAATGCACTTTCCCAAATGCTTCCTTTCAGTTAGATATGGGGCTGAATATGGAACCTGTTGTCTTCGATTGTGTTCTATACACTCAATGAAATTCTCTCTTTCTCATAACAATATCAGAACCTTTTTGTCGTATTACTCTATTTTATGAAAAATCAAAACTATGTGTCAGATCAGGCTAGAGGACATTGTAAGTTAACTCAGTAGTCCTTCACCTTTAGAGAATTAGGTTAAAATTCTATCAGATGAAATTTAGTTTAATGGTATTGTCAGAAACAGAGAGATATGGGTAACATAAATCCCTCCTGGGCAGCTGTATTGAATCGCTTTACCTGTAAGGGGTTAAGAAGCTCAAATAACCTAGTTGGCACCTGACCAGAAGGACCAATGAGGAAAGAAGATACTTTCAAATGGGAGGTGGGTAGGAGGGAGGATTTGTTTGTGGCCCTCTTTGTTTGTTACCTCTCCAGAGGGAGAGAGAAGCCAAGCAGGGACAACATCTCCTGAAAATAAACCTGGAATAATCCATCTAAGAATTACAGAAATTGTAAGTGAGGCAAGGAAATGCGTTAGATTATCTTTTGTTTTAGCTTGTTATTTTTCTATGCTACAGAAGTAGTTTTATTCCTGTTTTTGTAACTGTGAAGCTGAGCCAGAGGGGAATCCACTGTGTTTAAAATCTTTTTATTACCCTGTAAAGTTACCTTCCATCCTGATTTTGTAGGTGTGATTCTTTTCCTTTTCCTTTATGAATAAAATTCTTCTTTTAAAAACCTGATTGATTTTCAGTGTCCTAAGATAAAAGGTTTGGCCTGTGCTCACATTGCTAACCAACTGGTTGGTATATTATTCTCAAGCCTCCCCTGGAAAGGGGATGAAGGGGATTGGGGGAATATTTTGAGAGGAAATAGGGACTTCAAGTGACCCTTTCCTGAATTTTTGTGCAAATCATTTGGTGGTGGCAGCAATACCATCCAAGGACAAGAAAAGGAATTTGTTCCTTGGGGAAGTTTTAATCTAAGCTAGTAAAATATAAGCTTAGGGAGTCTTTCATGCGGGGCCCCACATCTGTACCCCAGATTTCAGAGTGGGGAGGGAACCCTGACAGGTATAATCAGAGTTCTTTGTTTAATCACGGTAGAGTTCATATGTAGAGACTGGCTATGACTGGAATAAAGGGGCACTGCGGGTTAAGATCAGGTTCTATTTTTAGATGTTTGCATAAAATCTGCTCACTTCATAACCACAGGTTCTAGAATTAGGGGGCCTGCTGCACTCCCAGGCTTGAAGTGGTTTTCATTGTTTACAGTTTGGTTCAATGGGTCCCAGCACCCCACCATAAAAATTGATCCAGCACCCCTGTTCCTCACTTGGATCTGAATAATACAGAGAGCCCTTCCTTCTAATAAGGATCACATTAAAAGTTCAAAGGGGGTTAGGGCAGAACTAGTTCTCTTGTGGCACTGAAGACTGAACAAGAACTGTGTGTTGGGGCAGAAGCCTAGGAAGGGGAAAACGGCTACAAAAATCTTAACAGTTAACTTATTTTACTTCTCATTTCTTCCATCACCCACCTGGACATGTTTTAGAATCACATCAGTGAACCCCTAAATCCAAAATAATTAAAAAGAAAAGTAATGGAAAAACTCAACCCTGATAATTAGCAGATTTATTCCTTGGAATTGAGGCAGTGAATGAAAAGAAGGAAAATATTTAATATAAATAAGAAAGGGTAAAGGTACAAGAAGTTGTGAAAATTCAGATTAAAAAAAACCAATGAAATGCTTGCTACTCACTAGCAGGAACAGGAGAACCCAAAATTGGTCCTAGGTTGCTTGGAGGAGGCAAAGCTGATGGAAATCGCATCTGTGCTTCTCCGCCATACCTAAGGTATGCCAGACAAAGACTAACTTCTTTGCATATCACATACTTAGGTCATCTGATTTTCAGGCTTTATTTTATTAAATGTGGGTTAAACAAACAGAAAATAATGCAATTTTTCATTTCTCGAGTTTAAAATACTGACCTAAAATTTTCAGAAAAATGTATTTGTGACTGTATGACTGATCTGTGCACCCAAATTTGGAAACTGAATAATTACAAGTTAGATGAACAACAGGTCATTAGCCTATTACAGACACAAATTAGATGGTCAGTTCCACATGCGTTTTTCTGAACATTTAAGACATTTTTATTTGTTGATTTTTTTTTTGTGGGGCAGAGTATGAGTTTTATGCAGAAATTACAACTTCTAAAAAAACAAAAGTTTCATACTCACTTCTAATTAAGTAGATATGCATGATCAGTTGCATTTAAAATGCATGTTCCACGTTACTTTGTTAAACGTTTACACTAATTTTAAAACAATACTTACACAGAACTCAAACAGTTCCTGCCCACTGTAAACACAGCAAGAGCATTTCTTTGTGGCTGTAGTGGCATTAGATTTTAAACATAAAAATCAAGGCACAATCTACAAATTAATTGAATATTACCTGAAAAATGCTCGGGTAGCCCAGGCAGACACTTCTCTATCACAAGCAGCAGTAGAGCAGGCAAGGATAAGGCAAGTGGCACAGGCCTGGTCCTCCTGTAGGAAATCATGATTTCTATCAGAGTGGCAATAATTTAGACCATGGTGTTAAAAAGTTTGAAGCAGTTATATTGATCCTTCACAAAATATTCAAGGCTCTGTTTGCCTCAACAGTGAGGAAACTTAAGGGCTGATCAATGTTACAATTAGGTCATCTTAACCACATCAATCAGGCTGTGAAAAATGTCATGCCCTGTGTGATGTAGTTAAGCTGAACCAGGAAGAATTATTCTGTCAATCTAGCTACCATTTCTTGGAGAGGGGGATGGGACCCCTTCCATCACTGTAGTAAGTGACACTAGTGTTTCCAGTGTAAACATAAACTGAATCTCGTCAGTTAAACAGAAAGGAATAGTCAGTCACAGTAAGAGATCCTGTTGTGGCAGGTAAAGTGATTCATGAAAGCTTTATATGAATGTTCTTAATTTTTGGCAGGTTAAACAAGCTAGCAGTAGATGAAATATATGGAAAAAACCTGTTTTATAGGTATAGATAAGATGTATTATACTCAGATGGAAATGTGAGTTTATTAAGTTAGTTAAGAAGGATAACCATCTACATCAGGGGTCAATCTTTCAGAAGCGGTGTGCCGAGTCTTCATTTATTCACTCTAATTTAAGGTTTCGCGTGCCAGTAATACATTTTAATGTTTTTTAGAAGGTCTCTCTCTCTAAGTCTATATATTATACAACTAAACTAGTGTATTGTAAACTAAACAAGGTTTTCAAAATGTTTAAGAAGCTTCGTTTAAAATAAAATTAAAATGTTGATTTTACGCTGCCGGCCCGCTCAGTCCGCTGCTGGTCTGGAGTTCTGTTCACCTACGCTGGCAGTGGGCTGAGCGAGGCCTGTGGCCAGGACCCTGGCTGGCAAGGGTACGCCAGCCAGAACCCCAGACCAGCAGCGGACTGTGCGGGGCTGGCAGCCAGGACCCAGAGAGCTGGAGGTGTCAGGGCAGAGGGGGGGCTAGGTATGGGTGGGGGTGCCAGAGTCAGGGCTACGGTTGGGGATGAAAGAGTCAAGCAGAGGGCTGGGTGTGTATGAGGGAGGTACAGGTCTCAGGGCAGGGTCCTGGGGGGTGTGCAGGGCTCAGGGCAGAGGGCGGGGGCTAGGAAGTGGTGGGGGGGCGGGGGTCAGGGCTCAGGGCAGAAGGCTGGGAATGAAGGAGTCAAGCAGAGGGCTGGGTGTGTATTAGGGAGGTACAGGGCTCAGGGCAGGGGCCTGGGTGGTGGGCAGGGGGTCAGGGCTGTGGGGGGAATAGGGTCAAGGGGTGTCCAGCTCAGAGGGGCTGGTCTCAGAGCTGGGGGTCAGGGGTGTTGGAGATGGGGTCAGGGAGTGCCTGGGGGGGCCAGAGTCAGGGCTAGGGCTGGTGGGGG
>NC_133774.1:27584009-27665194 GCF_003597395.2 Chelonoidis abingdonii
CAAAAATTTTACTATCATCTTGGAAAGGCTGAAATGTTGTAGCTGGAATCTTGTAAAAAAAATCAGCTTTAGGCAGACACTTGGTATGGAAAAATTTCAGCCCAAATGTAAGTTTTTGGCAAAATTTGACAAAAAACTGAAACAGAACTCATAATTGAAAAGTATCGCGGCAGTATCAGTGCTTCCATAATTACAGTGATTAAATAACCTCTTTACCGTTTACAGTTCCTAAAAGCTCCTTGATTTGGCTGAAGGGATTGCAAAATTAAAGTTAGCATCCCAAACCCAAAACTAGCAATCAAATAGAGATCTTGTTGGGCACTGTATAAATTCAAATGCACTAAAATTTATTTTAAAAATATTTAATGTTTTCCACACAACCAACCCTGCTTCTCCAGTGAAACACAGAAATTAAATATTCTCTTTTTCTACCACAGTTGCTGGACAATATTATTCCACTATATAAGCTTTTATATTAGCACAAATCATAAGCTTGGAAAGGGTGTCACTAACTGAACATTTAAAATGGTGTATCTTCGTGTTTATTAAAACCACAGCTTAAAGAGTACTTTAAAGGAAAGGGCTTTCATTACAATAGGCTCATCCCAATGCAATGCACTTTCCCAAATGCTTCCTTTCAGTAGAGTATGGGGCTAGATATGAACCTATTGCTTCGATTTGTGTTTATTACACTCAATGGGAAATTCTCTGCTTTCTCATAACAATATCAGAACCTTTTGTCGTATTACTCTATTATGAAAAAATCAAAAACATGGTCAGATCAGGTAGAGGACATGTAAGTTAACTCAGTAGTCCTTCACCTTTTAGAGAATTAGTTAAAATTCTATCAGATGAAATTTAGTTTAATGGTATTGTCGAAACAGAGAGATATGGTAACATAAATCCCTCCTGGGCAGCTGTATTGAATCGCTTTACCTGTAAGGGTTAAGAAGCTCAAATAACCTAGTTGGCACCTGACCAGAAGGACCAATGAGGAAGAAGATACTTTCAAATGGGAGGTGGTAGGAGGGAGGATTTGTTTTGTGCCCTCTTTGTTTGTTACCTCTCCAGAGGGAGGAGAGAAAGCCAAGCAGGACAACATCTCCTGAAATAACCTGGAATAATCCATCTAAGAATTACAGAAATTGTAAGTGAGGCAAGGAAATGCGTTAGATTATCTTTTGTTTTAGCTTGTTATTTTTCTATGCTACAGAAGTAGTTTTATTCCTGTTTTTGTAACTGTGAAGCTGAGCCAGAGGGGAATCCACTGTGGTTTTAAAATCTTTTTATTACCCGTTAAAGTTACCTTCCATCTGATTTTGTAGGTGTGATCTTTTCCTTTTCCTTTATGAATAAAATTCTTCTTTTAAAAACCTGATTGATTTCAGTGTCCTAAGATAAAAGGGTTTGGCCTGTGCTCAATTGCTAACCAACTGGTTGGTATATTATTCTCAAGCCTCCCCTGGAAAGGGGATGAAGGGATTGGGGGATATTGTTGAGAGGAAATAGGACTCAAGTGACCCTTTCCTGAATTTTTGTGCAAATCATTTGGTGGTGGCAGCAAATACCATCCAAGGACAAGGAAAGGAATTTGTTCCTTGGGGAAGTTTTTATCTAAGCTATAAAATATAAGCTTAGGGAGTTTTCATGCGGGCCCCACATCTGTACCCAGATTTCAGAGTTGGGAGGGAACCCTGACAGGTATAATCAGAGTTCTTTGTTTAATACGGTAGAGTTCATATGTAGAGACTGGCTATGACTGGAATAAAGGGGCACTGCGGCGTTAAGATCAGGTTCTATTTTAGATGTTTGCATAAAATCTGCTCACTTCATAACCACAGGTTCTAGAATTAGGGCCTGCTGCACCCAGGCTTGAAGTGGTTTCATTGTTTACAGTTGTGGTTCAATGGGTCCCAGCACCCCACCATAAAAATTGATCCAGCACCCTGTTCCTCACTTGGATCTGAATAATACAGAGAGCCCTTCCTTCTAAAAGGATCACATTAAAAGTCAAAGGGGGTTAGGCAGAACTAGTTCTCTTGTGGCACTGAAGACTGAACAGAAACGTGTGTTGGGGCAAAGCCTAGGAAGGGGAAAACGGCTACAAAAAATCTTAACAGTTAACTTATTTTACTTCTCATTTCTTCCATCACCCACCTGGACAGTGTTTTAGAATCACATCAGTGAACCCTAAATCCAAAATAATTAAAAAGAAAAGTAATGGAAAAAACTCAACCCTGATAATTAGCAGATTTATTCCTTGGAATTGAGGCAGTGAATGAAAAGAAGGAAAATATTTAATATAAATAAGAAAGGGTAAAGGTACAAGAAGTTGAAAATTCAGATTAAAAAAAAACCAATGAAATGCTTGCTACTCACTAGCAGGAACAGGAGAACCCAAAATGGTCCTAGTTGCTTGGAGGAGGCAAAGCTGATGGAAATCGCACTGTGCTTCTCCGCCATTACCTAAGGTATGCAGACAAAGACTAACTTCTTTGCATTATCACATACTTAGGTCATCTGATTTTCAGGCTTTATTTTATTAAATGTGGGTAAACCAAACAGAAAATAATGCAATTTTTCATTTCTCGAGTTTAAAATACTGACCTAAAATTTTCAGAAAAATGTATTTGTGACTGTATGACTGATCTGTGCACCAAATTGGAAACTGAATAATTACAAGTTAATGAACAACAGGTCATTAGCCTATTACAGACACAAATTAGATGGTCAGTTCCACATGCGTTTTTCTGAACATTTAAGACATTTTTATGTTGATTTTTTTTTTTGTGGGGCAGAGTATGAGTTTATGCAGAAATACACTTCTAAAAAAACAAAAAGTTTCATACTTCACTTCTATTAAGTAGATATGCATGATCAGGTGCATTAAAATGCATGTTCACGTTACTTGTTAAACGTTTACACTAATTTTAAAACAATACTTACACAGAACTCAAAACAGTTCCTGCCCACTGTAAACACAGCAAGAGCATTTCTTTGTGGCTGTAGTGGCATTAGATTTTAAACATAAAAATCAAGGCACAATCTACAAATAATTGAATATACCTGAAAAATGGTCGGGTAGCCCAGGCAGACACTTCTCTATCACAAGCAGCAGTAGAGGCAGGCAAGGATAGGCAAGTGGCACAGGCCTGGTCCTCCTGTAGGAAATCAGATTTCTATCAGGTTGGCAATAATTTTAGACCATTGTGTTAAAAAGTTGAAGCAGTTATATTGATCCTTCACAAAATATTCAAGGCTCTGTTTGCCTCAACAGTGAGGAAACTTAAGGGCTGATCAATGTTACATGATTAGTCATCTTAACCACATCAATCAGGCTGTGAAAAATGTCTATGCCCTGTGTGATGTGTTAAAGCTGAACCAGGAAGAATTATCTGTCAATCTAGCTACCATTTCTTGGAGAGGGGGATGGGACCCCTCATCACTGGTAGTAAGTGACACTAGTGTTTCCAGTGTAAACATAAACTGAATCTCGTCAGTTAAACAGAAAGGAATAGTCAGTCACAGTAAGAGATCCTGTTTGGCAGGTTAAGTGATTCATGAAAGCTTTATATGAATGTTCTTAATTTTGGCAGGTTAACAAGCTAGCAGTAGATGAAATATATTGGAAAAAACCTGTTTTATAGGTATAGATAAGATGTATTATACTCAGATGGAAATTGAGTTTAATTAGAGTAGTTAAGAAGGATAACCATCTACATAGGGGTCAATCTTTCAGAAGCGGTGTGCCGAGTCTTCATTTATTCACTCTAATTAAGGTTCGCGTGCCATATACATTTTAATTTTTTTGAAGGCTCTCTCTCTCTAAAGTCTTAATTATTTTATTAACAAACTTAAAACTAGTGTAATTGCTAACTAAACAAGGTTTTCAAAATGTTTAAGAAGCTTCGTTTTAATAAAATTAAATTTGATTTTACGCTGCCGGCCCGCTCAGTCCGCTGCTGGTCTGGAGTTCTGTTCACCTACGCTGGCAGTGGCTGAGACGAGGCCTGTGGCCAGGACCCTGGCTGGCAAGGTACGCCAGCCAGAACCCCAGACCAGCAGCGGACTGTGCGGGGCTGGCAGCCAGGACCCAGAGAGCTGGAGGTGTCAGGCAGAGGGGGGCTAGGTGGGGGTGGGGTGCCAGAGTCAGGGCTACGGTTGGGATGAAAGAGTCAAGCAGAGGGCTGGGTGTGTATGAGGGAGGTACAGGTCTCAGGGCAGGGTCCTGGGGGGTGTGCAGGGCTCAGGGCAGAGGGCGTGGGGTGTGGGGGGGAGGGTCAGGGCTCAGGCGGAGAGGGCTGGTGACTGCCCCCCCTAAGAACTCCCAACCCCGCTGCTCCTTGTCCCCTGACTACCCCCTCCTGAGACCGTTGCCCCGACTGCCCCCAGGACCCCACCCCCATCTAAGCCTCCCTGTTCCTTGTCCCCAGATTGGACCCTACCTCCACCTGTCCCCTGACTGCCCTGACCCTTATCCACACCCCCATCCCCAAACAGAACCCTGGGACTCTCATTGCCCATCCAACCGCTCTCTGCCCCCTGACAGACCTAGAACTCCTGACCCATCCAATCCCCCCCGCCGCCTGCCCCAACCCCTCTCCACACTCCTGCCTCGTGACAGGACCCCAGAACTCCCAACTCATACAACCCCTCCAGCTCCTTGTCCCTGACACCCCCTCAGAGACCCCCCCCACGCTAACGCCCCCCTACAGACCCTCCCATGCCCCGGTCCCTGACTGCCTGACCCCTATCACCCGCTGCCCCCTCACAAACCCTGGGACCCCATGCCTTCATCCAACTCCCCTGCTCCTTGACTGCCCCTCCAGAGACCCCCGCCCCTAGCCACCCCCCCCCCGGGATCTCACCCCTCCCCTCATCCAACCCACCCTGCTCCCTGTCCCCTGACTGCCCCTACCCCTTATCCAACCCCCCCAGCCCTGGGCCCTTTACCTTGAGGCTCCACACAGAGCCAGACGCTGCCCCATGGGAGAGCACAGCCCCGGCCCTCAGAGCACTGCGCAAGGTGGCGGCAGAGCTCCAGTTGAGCAGGGAGCATGTCTGCCTCCCCGCGGAGCCAAACGCTGCCCCATGGGAGCACGCAGCCCCGACCCCCAGAGCGCTGCGCGCGGCGGCAGGGCTCCAGGGGAGGGGAGAAGGTGGGGGAGGGGCCGGCAGCTTGTCTGCGCTTGGCCTGGCGCTCCGGCCCCTGAGCGCGGACCACGGAGAGTGGGATCATTTCCCCACCCCGTGTGCATGGCTATGCTTCTGCTCCCTGCTCCTGCGGGGGGAGCAGAGGGCAGAGGAGAGTGGGCGAGGCTGGGCAGGATTTTTAATGGCATGCTGGAGTGCCGGGCAGGCTCCAGAGTGCCATTAAAAATTGGCTCGCATGCCGTCTTTGGCACGCATGCCATAGGTTGCCGACCCCTGATCTACAGGATTTAAAATGATTGTATTTGCTATTAAAGGACTGAACATTTAAATAAGGCACTTAAAAAAACCTGTCTCACTCACTTCTCAAAGAAATAATAGCAGAGGTTATTGTGAGATTTCATTACTACTATGCTGTGATGTATAAATTAAGAAAAAACTACATGTGCCAGATAAAATCATGTTCTGTGAAAAAGTTTCATACTAGCTTGCTTGATGTCAGTTTAAGGAAAAAAAGCAGGTGGATTCTAAGTATTTGCAGCCACTGAAGCACATACAAAACTTTTCTGAAAAGATCTAGGACTGTGATAGTTTTTTCAAGATTAATAATTTTTCTAATAAGAGAAATACATTCCCAATTCTTGTCATAATTCTGTGTTTGTCACTTACATGAAACAGACAGTTTTAAGGAAAATAATATTACCCTTTTATGTTTTTAGACCCCATAAAAATGGTTACCTTCTTCCTTATATATTATCTTGCTTGTCCAACTGACAAAGCAGCATTATCTTGACTTATACACTGTTGCTGCAGCTGTTGGCAAGATGGAATGTTTATAGATGCTTAGATAATATGATTAGGAAACCTATATAAGTACCTAAATATGATAGGTAAAATGAGAACTAACATTTCTGAAGTCAAAGAATGGCCACCTATACAACACAAATTAATCCAGGTATATGACTATACACTGAGGGCATGCCTAATGGAGAGTTAGTGTGTAACAAGCTGGGTTGTAAATCCACAGCACTCTAGCCTGCCGCACACTGACTGGCCATGTGAACCCTGTCAAACTGCATCATGGAACCTTTAGTATATGGCAGCAGGGTTCACATGGCCAGTCAGTGTGCGGCAGGCTACAGTGTTGTGGATTTACAACCCAGCTTGTTATACACTGACTCTTCGCCCTAAGTCTATTAATAGAGGACTTTTTTCCCCCCTTGGCAAGTTAAAAATTCCAACCTGATGCAACTTGAAAAACCTTTCAATCTCCTCTCCATCACCTCCTACATTGCAAATGAGGAGATGTCGCAGCTGATCTACAGGTCTGAGTTTATGAAACATAAGGCTCCCCTAAAGAAAATAAAGCAACACAAAGTTTGAAATAATGAGATCTGCATGTTTTGATTGGCAAACAAAAATTCAATACATTCATCTAACACCCTGAGGGCTTGTCTCACTTCAGTGTTAACTCAAGGTATAGTGAGTTTTGCTCCAATCCAACTTCTGTGCACACAAAAATCTCTAGCTCATGTAAAATGGTGTTTTAAACTTGAAATAGCTGGTCCATCAGGGGTTATCAGCTGAAGTTCTAGTACTCCTCAAGCTAGTAATGCAGTGAGGATGCAGCTACATGTTACAGCTTCAGTTAGCAGCTACACTTGACCAGAGCCAGAGGCCCTACTACCAATTGAGTTAGTACAAGTCATCACTCTGCTAATCCAATCACTTTGTGTGGCTCAAATATTGTTTTTCAGCATGGCCGCTCTCACTTCAGGGAGGCTTTTTTGAGTGTAGTAACTCGAACTAACTGAAGCAGTGAAGACATGCCCTGAGTTACAATAACCAGGTCCCCAATAGCCTGCAGCATTTCTAAACCACTTTCATAGCACGTATCTGTACACTCTGTGATGGGTTCTGTGGTGTGATCTAACCAGACTCACAAATAGCCTTAACATAACAAAACTACAACAGGACTTCAGCAAGATGGCAATTCATTTTATTATATTTCCTAATTGCTAAATTATTAGAAGGTCGAATTATAGCTACATTTTCCTTCCTATTGTAAAGAGTCATTAAATTTTAACAACACTTAATCTCAGCTATTTTTAAATGTTAAGCCTTTTAAATAAAAAAACAAATACTGAAGATCTTGCGTCATGGATTTCTTTTGTGAGGTGGACAGAAATGAAATTCTTTGCTCAAAAATCCACTAACAACAATAAATCCCTGCTCTTATTTCAAACTTTAGGATTCATACCGTTATCTCAGCAACTTGTGTTTGTTCCAGTTTTACATAACCAAGGGTATATCTACATTCAGAACTGGGAGTGTGATTCCGAGATTGAGTAGTGATATTTGTGGTAGCTCTCATCAAGATGGCATGCTAAAAACAGTAGTGTAGCCACAGTAGCAGGGTAGTAGCAGCATGGGCTAGCGAACCATGTACAAACCCACTCGGACTCCATGGGTACTTACTTGGGATGGCTAGCCCATGCTACTGCAGCTAAACCGCTGTTTTTAGCACGCTCTGCCCAAGTATGTCTACTTGAGCTAGGAATCACACCCCTAACTCCAAGTGTAGAAATTCCCTAAGAGTATTTTGAACTATTGGCCACTAGCTGATATAAACCCATGTAACTCCCCTGAAGTCAACAGAGACATATCAGTTTATGCCACAAGATAATCTGCCCCTACAATCTTGAGTTGGTTTGCAGAATTTACAAATGGCTCCTTAGCCTTTTTTCCCCTCCGCTCCCCCACCTCACCTTCACCAAAGGTATTTTCTGCAAACTCCATGCACATGGGTAGCCCTTTGCAGCACTGAGTCAGTCATTAAGCTTTAAGTTTCTGCTTCTCCCTCTCCCAATCTCTAAGCAACAGGAAAAGAAAAAAAAAAAAACTATGACACACCTGGGCTGAGAGCAGAACAAATTTCTTTGGTGGCAGCATGTGTTGTTGTACGACAACAGGAGAATCAGTTATTGGAATAAGGTCTTTATTCAGTGGTGTTATAATCTTTGGAACTTTCAACTCATCTATTGCAGAAAGAGCCCATGAATGTCCATCAACATGTGTGGTCATCTGAGTAAGAGATGAACATTATCAAAAATTTGAAACAGAATGCACATTTTGCACACTTATGGTGTCATCTAAATAATCAGTATTTAACATTACACAGCATGGAAACAGAAGTACTCTCAAGATAACAAGCCCCTAAGAAAATAAGACATTAAATACAGACACATGCATATGTACCCCACCAGATTAAAAACTGGCCAAACTACTTCCAGTTATAAACTGCAAGCTCTCTGGGACAGATCATTACTTGTATGTACAATTAGCATAATAAGGCCCTATGATGCTTCTAACAATACAAATAGTAAAACCAAGCTGCAAATTGTACAAAACTCCAAATGCATAAAAGCTGTTTATTTTTAAAAAAATACCCAAGAGCTGCAACTGAGACATGAGATTTTTAAAAAACTTTCAGTGACAGACTGGCAACAATGATATATAATTCAGGCCAAGGCATTTGGTAGTACAGATGTAGCTCAAGGCTACCTACCACCTACTTGGTTTTAGCCCACAGTTCTAGATCCAGTTTCTAACTGTCTAGTGTCCAAGGTGCTCCTTCAGTGTATGGTTGTTTTGTTTTGAAAGGACTCCTCCAATATGTTGGGGATCCTGCCAAGCTGCTCAAGCAGCTCCTACACCCACTCAGATCATCAGTCCTCTCCCAGTTCTCCCCCTGTACTTCAGGAACAGATGGAGAGGCCCTTCTGAAGGACCAAACAGCAAACTGCCTGCACAGGAGCTATCTACGCATTATTTATTTTCTCACACACAAACGTTGCTGAAAAGAAACAGAAAGAGGAGCCAGAAGGGAGGAAACTGATGGGTGAGTCAGGGAATGATAAAAAAGGGGAAAATTGCAATTCAGGTTTCAACTTTGTATGAACAGCCAGCCCCTTCCTCCAAACACTACTAAACTGCCCTAGCCAGGAAGGAGGGGGGAGACGGGGAAAAGGGGGGAAGTAGAGAAATCAGGATCTGATGTTTCTAACATAAAATTACAAGTAAACTTCTTGATGGAGTCTTTACAACAATTGTAAAACCAGCCAATAAGTCTATCCAAATCTGACTTCACATGGGACACTAAAACTAGCCTTGCCCCTTCCTACTTAACCATCCTGTCTTTTATAGCCTTGGTCCTCACCTCACCTTTACTTCACCAACCATACTACTCTTGACAGATCACTTGTCCACTTCTCCAACAACAAAGTAGTATCTCCCCTGCCTTTCAAATATTTACTCTTACGGGAATTCTGTGCCACTGTGCATGCACAGAATTAATGTCCCCAGTGGATTTCTTTGCTTCCCTGCAGAAAAATGACTTTCTGACAGGGAAGCAAATGAAAGCTGCAAGAGCAGTCACACACCACTCCCTAGCAGCCTAGGTACATCGCTGCAGACACCTGGAGCAGCTGGTGGAGAGGTAAATCACTGCAGGCCTGGGGACAGCCCACACCACTGGCCCCCCAACTAGCTGCACCCAGACCCCTACCCCACCAAGCCCCACTCCCCCAGTACCCAGACCTCCCTGCTGAGACCCCCATACCCAGAACCCTCACTGAGCCCCAACCACTTTCGCCTGGAAGCCCCTGCAGAGTCCCATTGCCCTTGCATCTGGAACCCCCCTCAACAAGCCTCTGTGCATCCAGACACCCCCTCACCTAGACCCTTCACTGAACTGCCTGCTCCCAGATTGTCCCACACAGAATTCTCTCACCCCACACCTGTATCCCCCCACACACACTGAGCTCCTCTACACTTGGATCTTGCCTGGCTGAGCCTGCCTGCCCCACACCTGGTGTTCCCGGCACAGAGGGGCAGGGCCCTGGGGTGTTTTGGGTCAGGCCTAGGCCTTGTGCTGCGTCAGGGTCTGGTGAAACTCACCACTGCGTCCGCATTAAAGGGGCGGAGCGTGGGGAGGCTGCAGGATGATCTTCCACCTTTGTAAAGCCAGTGTCCTGTGATTCTCAGTGCCATGCTGGAGCCTCTATTCATTTATTGACAAATAAAGCTGGCAGAATTTTAAAATATTGTGCGCAGAACTTCTCATTTTTTGACACAGAATGCCCTCTGGAGTAAATGTTGCTCCTCTTAGATTATAAACACTTTGTAGCAGGACCATGTCATGCTGTGTTTATGGACAGTGCCCTGCACATTGCAGACACCCCCAAAACAAAAACAGTAGAAAATTTCCAAGGATTTATAATGACCAAGGTGTTTCTTTCAATCCTACTTTGCATCAAACTGGGTTCTCCACCTGGAGAGTATTAAAGTGGCAGCTCCCACTAAAAGACACAAGCTCCATTCACAAAACAGAGATACCTAGTGTGAGACAGGTACTACAAAAAAAAACTACACTGAACTTTAAAAAAAAAAAAAAAAAAAAAAAGTTAGCTAACTTGACAAATTATTTACCAAATAACTAGTCACAGGAGTTTGTGTACGTTACTTTTTGTATACAGGAAAGTTAAAAGTGATTCATGGAGCCTATGATATTTAAATAATATTCTCCACGCCTCCTCAAAAAAATTGATATATTACTTAACAATACTGAAGAGCTTACTACCTGTGTTTCCATCATTGGTTTTTGGAAAGGGAAAGAATCATGATTGATACACCACAAGATATCATTATCCTCATTTTTGGAAGCAGCCATCAGCAGGACACCTGACAAAAGAGTAAAATTAATACTCTGTAGTGGGAGCAAAAACTTACATCACGCTCACTGTTGCTAAACCTATATATAAATTCAGTACAAGTCCACTCTACACATTCTTAAATTAATCTTACAAGTGGATCAACACCTACCCATCGGTTGAGTTTATAAACTTAACTATCTAAGGGGTTTTAGTGCAGATGTATATTTAACTGCTCTTTTGCTTCAGGAGGCTGTATTTGAACAATCCCTTTTGCAGTATAGTCTAACATGCACTAAATATGCACACAATATATTCCAAGATACTCTATACATGCACATAAACAAGGATGAAGGTTAAAATTAAGATAGAAATGATTTAACATTTTTCATTGATTTTTATGAAAGATTATGAGATGTTTAAATATACCCTGAAAGTAAAAAAATACCTGGAAGTTATTTTAATAATAATAATTTCCATGCTATGAAAATTTTAAATAACTCTTCCCTAAAGTAGATTCATCAGTCTATCAGTAGCGCAGTGACAAAAATGAAAATTGCTGCATTCAGAGTTGGAGACACAAAGTTTATCTAGGAGAAAGAGTTCAGTGCTAAAATAATACACAGACTCTCCTATGCACTTTAAGGATAGGAGCATGAATATCCAATCTTCACAACATAAGGGCCGTACTAATAACTTTCTGGAAGTCAAAGAGCCCACATCTTGTTTGCATATATTTATGCAAAATACACAGATTGTAATACGTGCTTACAGTTGTATCTTCCATGAGAGAGTAACAACAACTGCTTGTTACCACGGTTCACCAGCAATAAAAGCTTCCAGTGGCTCAGTTACGTCTTCACCCTACACTTCCAGAGGGTGACTGGATCATAACAGAATGATGCATGATGCTTTTGGCCCTTAAGCTGTATGCTATGTAGCATAGGTTTAAACAGAAAAAAGGTTAAATAAAAATATAAAAGAAAAAATACTAAAATAATTTAACTGAAGAAAGGTCAGGTATTGCTATGATCTGGACCAGTGGTTCTCAACCTGCAGCCCACTTGAGGCCCAATCAGCACACAGCTGCGGTCCCTGTGACATCCTGAGGGCCATACAGGTAGTACATATATTGTGTAGATGTGGCCCACATAACACACACAGAGCTGCGTATGTGGCCCACAATGGTAAATATATTGAGAACCACTTTCTGGACCAGTTGGGTCAAACATTGCCTTGCTGAATGCCCTTGCAAACATCTACCCTGGAATCAATAAAATGAGCATACCCATCTACCTCACAGGAGACCTAGAAGGATTTGTTAATACTAGTATAGTGTTCTGAACATATAAAGCACAATGTAAGTCTTTATTATTAATTGTTATTATTATTTATTGGTAAAAGCTATTTATTCTAGATATTTAGAAGGAGTCAAAGTTCCGAGTGTGACAAAGTCAGATTTGACACCTACAAGAGAGTGGTCCTACTGGGTTCCAGGGAGACTGGCAAGTGCAAGCCCACCCACAGATAAAGGACCCTCCCCCAGCCCATGGGGAGGATTCAGAGCCCAGAAACTCAAGTAATTACGAGGGACAACAGAAAAAATAACAAGGATGGGTGTGAAGGACAAAGGGTCAAAAAGAGGAAATCTGAAGGTGACACCGAACAGAGAATCCTGGACAGCGCCCACTGCTCCTCAAAGGTGTCAAGGGAGCCAGCAGACGCCACCCAGAGGAACTCTGCCGAGATGCGTGAATGGAGGGAGAATTGGAAATAGGCCCCACAGTCGCAGAGAACCACCTCAGCCAACATCCTCTCCTTGCTGTTACAGACGACCACCTTGGCCATCGCTAGGAGGAAGTTGACGAGGAAGTCCCACGATTTTGTGGGGCCAAGGATAGGGTCCGCATATATAAGGAGGTAGGGGAAGAAGTGCAGCCAAAAAAGTAAAAGGAGGTCCAGGAGGACTCTGGAAAGGGGCTGCAACCCGGTGCACTCAAGGTAAATGTGCGCCAGGGTCTCCCTCACACCATAGAAGGGACAGGCTTCAGGGACAGGAGTGAACTGCGCCAAATACACACCCAGGCTCACGGCTCTGTGGAGGAGCTGCCAGCTGATATCCCCAGTGGGGCGTGGGACTAGGGTAGAATATAAGATAGTGGTGGAAGGCAGGTATATTAGCCCTAAAATGGTAAAGGCCCTTTTCACTATGAGCTGAAAAGGTTACCTCAGGTTAACTAGAGAACCTGAGGCCAATTAAGGGTTGCCTGTGATCTTCAAAAAAACCCTGTTCTGGTAAGAGAAGAGGAGGAGAGATGAGAGAGAAGTTGCAGCAGGGAGAAAAGGTTTCTCCTGAGTGGAAGGCTGCTCTCCTCCCTATATGGGATGCAATCAAGCCCACTGTGATTTGGGGAAAGACTGGCACCCAGAAGCCAGCATAATAAGGTAACACCCCAGAGAGTGGTCAAGGAAAATTACTCTCTCTCCTTGTGTTATCAGTTTGTTTCTTTTGTTTGGCTGAAGAGTATTACTTGGGCCTACTTTGTAAATATTGTGAAGAGACCCTCCAGAGCAAGACTAATTTACTCCAGCCCCCCACCACCAGACGGAGAAACGCTGAGGCTGACAAGGTGGAGGAGGTCCTTATCACAATATGACTAAACTCAGTTAATACACAGCAAACGTAGTTTGATACTGAAGCCTCAAAGATCTCTGTTTTAATTAAAAACAGAAGAACAACAAACACGAAAGGGTAACATTTTGAGGAACTGCAACGTGGTTTGATCATGTAGCTCTC
This sequence comes from Chelonoidis abingdonii, assembly GCF_003597395.2. Classification (NCBI taxonomy): domain Eukaryota; kingdom Metazoa; phylum Chordata; order Testudines; family Testudinidae; genus Chelonoidis; species Chelonoidis abingdonii. The sequence goes on from NC_133774.1 coordinate 27,597,669, forward strand.
AGGGACTTTAAAGTCCATAGTTGCATGTCTCCCCTATGAGTCTTTGAAAATTTACCTGGAGGACAACCGAATGACTGAAGAGGTCCACGACATGATAAACAGTTTTTTTTTCTACTTCTGGGTCACAGTTTTGAATTTAGCCTAGGTCAGAAGTGACCAAAAACGGAAGCCATCCGAAAGCTATTACGCCGGCCTATACAAAATCAATTAGTAATTTAGACAAGATCACTAACACAACTGGGACACTTATTGCCAAACTAAGCAAAAAGACCAAGGACTTAATGGGCATAGAGCCTAACAATCACTATGTCATGTCTAGAGAGTGTCTTTCAAGGACAAACTTGAGGTACAGTGATAGGATAGTGTATCATACCACTGCCTGTGTTAAATTCAAAGTTTCCTACACCAAGTTTCCTACTTTAAAAAGCAATCATGGTGGAGCTACTTGCTATAAAAGTCTTAAAGAATGGATCTTATTTAAGCTGCATTCCAAGGCTTACCTTTGCTATAAAGAGCTCTGTGCACCTTTGATGGCTTCTCCACATTAGAAGAAGCGGAAAATCCTGGAGGCAAGCGGATGTGAACCAATGTTAACATAGAGGGTCGAGCCATTGGATGCTTAAACGGGGATGTACTAAAATACATTCGCACACCTAGGCCAAAGGAAAAAGGAGATCACTCTTTGGCAATGGATTTTGTGTAAATATTATAAGTGCCAAGCAGTCTCAGCACATTTGATGCAAAGCTTAATCCAGAAGCTTGTAAGAAATTCTATATAAATATTACTACATTCCTTTCTTGAAAATGATCCTTCTATCCAAGTCAAATGATTCTAATCATGATCTGCCACTAGTTTTCTGTGTAACTTTTGGCAAGCCACTCTCTCCCTATTTCCTCAACTGTAAAACAGCATAAATAGTTATATGGTAGGATCAAGCATTTATCAGATGTCTGAAGTGCTTTGAACATATGGAGCAATATACAAGAGACAGGTAAGGTTATTATAACTATTATATACAAATGTTCTAGCATGCCTGGGGGATAGACAACCTTGCAAAGAAAGATGTCTGTTAATTTTCCAAACCTAAGCAGGTCTTATTTACCAATAAGAGGAGGAAATATTGATTTCTTACCAGCATGTGTGACTGCCAGCAACTGACAATCTATAGATTCTGAATTTTCAATCACTGCTATCTGAACAATAGGCTTAAAAACAGAACGGTCTATAGTCCTAAAAGAACAGAAGAGAGTGTACATAACTGACATCATGCAATAAACAAATCAGAGAATACACAACATTCTTCAAAAGTTTGGTAAAACAAAAAAATGAAACCGATCACCCAACAGAAAGTATTTCATATCACACTCTTCATATTACCTGGCAATGTTTCCAGCAGCAGAAACAACAGCATTCTGAGAAACAGAAGCAACTCTGGTCATTCCTTGACCATCTTGGCCCAGATCATAAACCTGTAATTTAATAACAGTTTAGTAGTTTCAAAATTAAATCAGTGAACATAACTTTATCCCATCATGCAGTGAATCAGATTTCTCTCAATTCTTCTATGGCCTCAAGCTTGCATGCACTAGAGAACTGAAGCAATAGTCTTTCCTAGTTTGCAATAGAAAAGATCATGGCCATAATATAGTGCAGAAGGGAAGGGAAATAAATGCAGGAAAAAATCCTGGGGGAAATCCTTCATGTCTTGACTGACATATAGAGAATTCTAATGTACAAACATAGTTTTTCAGATGGGGTGGGTAAAAATAATGTATGCACATAAGAAAATCCAAATAGAACATTGAAAGTATTCAGATACCTGTATCACTCCTTTTTCTGAACGAGTATATAGGATGTTTCGAGAATTGTCAATGGCAATTTGCACTATGGGATCTGCAAAAAAAGCATGTGAAAATCAAAACTGGATTTGGTGCAAACTAGTTAATACAGTAAAATTGATAGTACTGAAAGAGTAGATTTACTGGCATTTGACTGAATCACTTATTAGAATGTACTCATACACGGCATTCCATTTACAATGGGCTCCTGCCCAGGAACAGATTTAAAAGTGACATATTAATACCTCACTGAAGTACAGTAGGACAACAGACTATCACTGTCTAATCCATTACAAACCAAGCATTTTAAATATTTGAAGAACAATTTCAAGTAAAAGTTTTACTATACTGATTACAATATTATCACTCGAGTACGTAAACTTACCAAATTTATACCACAAAACAGAGACTGTAGCCACTACGGCCAACATTTTCAGACTTCAATACCTAAATCCGTATCTAAATAAGTAACTTGATTTTCATAACTGCCAACCATTTGCTATTCCCATAGTTTTTAATTCAATGCACTCAAGTGTGAAAATGTTGACCTGAGGTTTTTTATTTTATATTAACTTATAAACATTTCAGTTACTGATACTTTATCACCTACCATCCTCTGAGAATGTGAATTGCAGCAATGAAGGAACAAGGAAAGAAAGGGAGCTCTTTGAATGATTGATCTTTCTACACCGTTGACTAAACCAGCCTGCCTCAGCCTACAATTAAAAATATAAAGCATTAAAACTAGCTAGATAATCATGTGACTCGCATGACGACACAATACTTTGAGTTTTCATGTACCCAATTTTAAAGAGACACTCCATTTTAAATGTAGATAATTAAAAACAAACAAACAAAGTAAAAGTTGTTTCAGAAACTTAGAAGCCTCTGAATCTCAAAGCCATTGTTTGTGGTTTTCTAATCACATTTTCCATTTTTAGGGTGCGTGGGTATGGTTGTAATAGCTTTTTCTCTCCTGCAGTGTGTCAAGGAGCCACCCAAACAAAGGAAACTGATTGGCTAATTGTTACAGCCACCTGCTGAATAGATCTTAAAATTAAGATTTTAACTTATTTGGACTGGGATTGACTTTTACAAGACATACCGCAATGGGCCCATGACTTAGTTGGGGCTTCCAGGTGCTGATATAATGTAAATTAATAAAAAATAATGAATACTTTCTTCTGTTTATTGTAATAAAAAAATAAACAGCCTATAAAAGACTTAACCTAAGAGTGCTGTTTTAGAGACAAAGGACTGGGCTCAAGTCTGTAGATTGAGTCAGTGAAGTAAAATTAAATTCATGACAGCAGATCAAACGCCATCGCAGTCAACTTCTGGGTTTTATCAGTCTCCAATAATCAGGGCAGCTGCTCCCATTAAGGTGGTTTTGAAGGCAGAGATAGGATGGTTGGGGACAACAGCATCTGTAGAAGCTGTCAGAAAGGAAAGCTCATGATGCATGCCCTTTGCGGAACAAACTTTTTTGCTCATTCCTCAAATAGATTAGCTTATCTAGCCTATCACGATTGTAGGTTGATAGCATTTCTGTATTAAGAGCTCAGGGTTATCACTCAAATAAATTAAGGCAGGCAACAGAATTGTGGAAATGAGGTGACAAGATTGACAAATTGTAAAATTCTCAAAACCCCAACCCCATAACCACGAACAAAAATACATATGCATAAAGACTATATTCACCTGGTAAGCTACTTCATATAAACAGCCATCCTTTCCAGCCAAAAAGATACGGCCGTTTTCAGTGGAAGTTATGGTTAGAAGATAGGTATTATCAGTAGGGAGTGAATAGAGAGGATCTGGAAGCAGTTGCATTCCTCCAGACATGCTGTCATTGAGGGCTCCAGAACCTTAAATAAATCAAGGAAAAAAACCCCATCATATTCGTTGAGTTTGCTTGTTTAAATACATGGTATTATGATTTAGGACTACTTCAGAAAATCAGGAAACACTACAGTGAGACTGTAGCTTAGCGGACTGACAGTTTCTTTCTTTCTCTCTCTCTCTCTCTTTTTTTTTTTTTTTTTAAAGTCACAAGTTCTGTTTACATTTTTCCTCTCTCGGAAGCTTATAATCAGTACTGTATGTTAAAATATTTTAAGACAATTATTACCTCAAAATCCTGACAAATCTGAACATAAGATTTCCTAGTTTGTCTATCAGAGACATGACATAACCTATTGAAAAAATATTCTGTTTTAGCCCCCTAATAGTCTTCCTCCCTCATAACTTTCTCAAAACCTCTCATTTATTTTTTCTGCTTAACACATTTCATGTGTAAAAATATACAGCACTGGGCTTGAGTTTTCTGTGGTTCTGAATCAAATGCCAAAGAGTGTGGCGTTTGCTAATAAGAGTACCTCTACACTGCATTTTGCACCAAGTGGGAACAAGCCTCCCAGACTGGGTTGACAGATCTGGGCCAGTGGGGTCCCATTAGTGCTCTAAAAATAGCTGTATAGACAGATCTTTGAAGTTGCAGCTCAGGCCAGAGCTCAGGCTTGAAACCATCACATGGCCTAGACTTCAGACCCCAAGCCACAACTTCAAAGTGCTGTCTAGACAGCTATTTTTGGAGCGCATGTAAGAGCACCACTAGCCTGAGTCTGTCTACTGGTCTGGAAGGCATGCTCCCTCTTGCCCCAAAATGCTGTGTAGATACACCCTAAGACACATTAAAAACTGATGCAGTTCACATGCTGCTCCTCTCCCAAAACAATAATTGACTACTGGGAACAGTTAACAGTCAGACAATCTTTAAAAATAACTAAAAGGTGGGTAACAGAGTAGAATACCTCTCTGAATCTCTTGCGGGTATAGAATACTGTATCCTGTGTGAAAAGGATGCTATAGAGTTCTCTCACTCTGGATGCAGAAAGCCATAGAACTTAGGAAGAGCCCCTTTGCATGCAGCTTAATATTTTTTAAATTACAAGACTAGTAATAAATTAATGTTGTGTGGCAATTAATTCACAACTGAGAATATTATCCCAGAAATTTATATTTACTTGGGGTGCGAGACAGAATTACCTGCTTGCAAATTAGCATAGCTAAGTCCTAGAATCACTATATCCACAGGAGTGGCCAGAACCAGTAGGTATCGTACATGAGGCTGGAAAATACCTAAGAAAAGAAGAAAAATTAGAACTTAGTATGAATTTGGTGTGCTGGCCTTGAACTAAGATCAACCTCTTCCCTGCATGAAGGGTAGAAATTTACAATGGCCTGAGGGTTAGTCATATTGAAGGTATGACAGCCTGTGAAGCTCCAGAATTAGAAAACTATATATCACTCAGATGCCCAGTTTTCCAATGCTATATCTCATTCTATTCCAGCTCTGACAAGTCATGAAATATTGGATCTTAAAATGATATTCTTATTACTATCTTCTTTTCACCTCCAATCATACCCCCTTCCCTCCAACTTTGTGTCCAATCTAATGTAAGCAGCTGCGACCAAAAAGACTACTACAGCTAGAAACCAATATTTCATGCCAGCTCAACGCAAGTCAGAATTCCTAGTTTTCAAATAGTATAAAACATTAGATTCTAATGTAACAATAATTATAAGATCTCTAACGTACATGACTACTTCACTACTTGTGACTTGTAAATCCTTCAATAATGCCTCTAGTTTAGTAATTTTTTTTTTTTACAGTGTTCAGCAGCTACATAATTTTGTTCACTGTCATGTATTTTTTATTACCTGCCTTTGGCTTCACAAGACCCACAGCAAGAATAGTTTCACTAAGACCGTCAAAATAAGCAAGGTCTCCCCTGTCAAAAAATGAGAAAAAATTACATCAAAGCACAACAGAAAAGACTTTCAATATCCAATAATTTCTAAATATACAGAATCTGAAACTTTTAAATTCTTCTGTTACTATTTTACAATTGGTCCCCATCTCCTGCATTTTTTTCTTAGTGTGGAAGCAAGACCAGTAGAATGGAACTGACAGAAAAAAGTCATCATAATAGCTATGTAACCAATCCTCTGTTTGGAATGAAGTACCCATTTATGGTTTAAGTTTCACATTTGAAATCCAATTGTATTTTTAATTCTCAGTTCCTTGCCTATTCACACAGTCTATTTTGTAGTCTATAGTACTCCCAAAGTTAGTCCACATATAGCGCAACATGAGAAACGGATTCACTGCACTATTCACAACTAACTTACTTTCTTTCCAATAAAATTTACTAAAGCAAGTTTAATTTATTGTGGGGAAAAAAATCTATATATAAAAACCCACCTGTAATACTGTGAAGTTAGTATAACTAATACTGCGTAAAGCACAAGTCTCATTTAAATCTCCCCTAGAAGTGTAATAATTCTGAAGAAATAACCTGTTGTTACAGAAAATAAGTTATACTATAGAGACACATAAGGAACACAAACCCATGCACTGAATGAGTATCACAAGCTTCTCTCCCTGAGCCGTTCAAAAAGCTATGAATTTATCATCATAGTTTTACGAATCTTTAAATCATAAGTCAGGTATGATATTTATATTCACAATAAATTTAAATCCTAAAGCTTTGATATACCTTCATCATTCAGAAGTCACATTATAAACATAAAAATAGCTGATTGTGGGAGCATGGTTGCCTACTACATATATATTAATACACAATAATGCATGGATTAAACCTAGTCAGCCAAGTTAATACAGAGTCTAAAATAAAAACGTTCCTCTTAAAAATTTTGAACTCAAGCTCAATATAAATACACCAACAACTTTAGGAGAGTAGAAAAGCCTAATACTAAAAGTATGCATTTTCCTTACCCACCTCTTATCCCCTCTGCACAAAAAAAATCCAGAACCTGAAATGATCAAGGTACCTTAAAATGATAAGTACACTTCTGTGCTTAAACAAATCACTCCCCTTATAACCATCACTTAATTCAGATTTAACACCATATATAACTGTAGAAATTTGTTTTCTACATACCCATCTTCATAATTCCACATAAAAATGTCACTGTCAATGGTCAACCATGCCCTGCTAATATCTGGAAACACTCCCATCATACAATTACATTGCATATCTGAAATACCACAGATGTAAGGAATAATGTACTCAAGCTTGCCAAGACAAAATTCCCATCAGGCTATTTTAAAGTTGTCAAAATATGTCAGCTTCTCGTACACGTACAGAACTTCTTTAACTGGTATCTGTGCATATTCTTACAAGTGTGAAAAAATAAAAGAAAACTACCTTCAAAAGAAATCAGATACAGATGTTAGGGGGAAAATTTCCTTGGTATTAACTGTGCACCTCCCAAAGCTATGACATCATACTGCAGCTTTCTCTGCCCTGCTTTGTTCTGAAGATATTGCACATTAGACACATAGGGCATACTCACTATTTACTGCAAGTAAGTACCAGTAATACCAATGGAAATTCCACCTGTGCATCATATATAGACAACGCTCCATGCTGGGCAAACCAATAACTACCACTGTTGATGCTTGCGCAGAATCAAATGTTCTTTCCTTAGACACGTTTTTATAGAGTTGGTTTAAAAAAAAAAAAAAAAAAAAAAAAATTACCATTTGGTATCCCAAATGAGCACTACAACTGAGCAATCCATTAAAAGCAATTATGACTGTTTTTACTTTCAAGGCCTTTCATGGCTTATCTCCATCCTACTTATCATCAATGATGCCAGCCTCCATTGCCACCCTGTTGAATTTTCAAAATAAGCAATTTTGTGCTTACTCTCATGCTGCTGCTCATGCTTGGGGAGGAGTTCTACATAAATGTCTGCAAAGTGACATCATTTTTCACCTTCAAATCCTTAAAACTCTGCTTTGCTGCGCTGATGCCTACAAAATGCTTGATAGCAGTTAGGCTGCTGGTGTGTTGAGACTGCTGCATATCATGCTGACTAATACATACACACACAAACCAAAATCTGAAATGGTGCCCCCAGTGAGCCAGGAGTGGTTAGAGAGCTGTGGGATGGCTCTGGGCTCTGGCAAGACATAGCCCCTGTGCGACAGCACAGAGCCAGCCTTGAGCCGCAGGCCGAGCATCATATGCCACGAGCTGCAGCAGCAGAAGTAAGTAACACCCAAAAATATTTAAATAAATGGTATTCTATTATATTTTTAACAGTGCAATTAAAACTGTGATTAATCACAACTATTTTTTAATCTTGCAATTAATTTTTTTAAACGTTTGACAGCCCTAAAAAATATGCATCCCATGCAAGCAACACTTAGTTATTCCACTTGATTTTGAAAGTATTTTATTTTTACCTCTAACATATGCAGACCCCTTTAATAAATGTACAAAGATTGTTATGACAAAAGTACCCAACTGTCATTGAGCATCAAAATTACAACATGTAGCTGCTGACTGTTGAAGCAACTTCGCCTAGATGGACCCCTTTAACTTCTTGGGAGCCATATGGACCCCAGTGTGGGTATGTGCAGGATAGGGGTCCATCCAGGGGAAGCTGCTTGAAGGATCAGAGCCAAGGTGATTATGAAATAACAAAAATTCATTTTTAACATTATACACACAAAATAACATGCTATTTTTATCAGGATACGTCCAAATTGCTCCACTAGCTCAGGGGGAAGCGGGACTCTGCGGATTGAACTGATCTCTGGAAGATTGGGTATTGAGAGCAAACCAGGTCCTTGCAAAGGATAATCCATATCTGACATACCAGAAACTGTAGGACTACCTGTAATTAAAAATAAAAATACACTTTAAAGTTTCATATGAAAAACAAGTTGTCAGCCAAAAAATAATACCTAATTGGTACTTTTCTTCAATTATCCTTAAGAGATTTCCCCTGCCCCAATATTTTAATTAGCAAGCACTCATCTCTGTTAAATCTGAATTAGATTACTTTATATCCTCTCAATTTTGATTATTTCAGATAAATGGACAAACTACAAAGTCCTCAAATCACAGGGAAGAACTAAACTAATCTTTTAGTTCCTGATCCTTCAAAGACTTATAAAGGTGTTTAATTTTAAGCATACAAGTAGTATTAAACATGAGTTAATCATGTATATAAATGTTTATAGGATCAGGACATTATACTGTAAATCTAAATCCTAAATAAAACATGAGCAAAAGCAAAATTTACAATAAACAAATAATATACAAATGATACAAGCGCAGTAAGAGTAACATAGCTCACTCAAAATATTTATGAAGTATTTTAAACGAGGGACTTTCATAATTTCAAGAGTATTTGTTTAAAGCCATATCTGTAATAAAAACTTTAAATAAAGAAAACAAATAAAACATCCAGTGCACCCCTAAAATTGGTTGATAGGCTCTCAAAATTTAATTACACCTCTACCCCAATATAACGCAACCCGATACAACACAAATTCGGATATAACGCAATAAAGCAGTGCTCCAGGGAGGCGGCGCTGCACCCTCTGGTGGATCAAAGCAAGTTCGATATAACGTGGTTTCACCTATAACATGGTAAGATTTTTTGGGATCCCGAGGACAGTGTTATATCGAGGTAGAGGTGTATTTTCATTTTAGAATTGTTGTTTCATATTCTATATTCATGAAATAAGTTTTAAAAACTGTACTCTTTATTTGAGGAAAAAAGAGAACAAGATATGTAATCTGTCCCTGCATAAAAAGTTGCAAGATTGGAGCCTTTTTTTGTTGACTTAGCCTCTTTGGATGCATTAATCCTTTTTCTACTAGAGTCAACCCCAATGCCATCGCTCACAATAGGATCATTTAAAATGATAGGTGCTTTAACTTAAGTAACTTATGCATAAGCAAGGTGTTCCTGACAAGGGAGAAACATACATAACCCATCAAAGATGACTGAACTGACCCACGTAAGGCACGGAGGCAAATTCTCAGTATACATGAAATATGGGCAATAAACTTTAAGGCCAACTGTAGGAATTATTTGGCAATTTGGTAGTGTCAGTGCTAGCCCTAGTCCCCTGTGGACACTCACAGCTTGTCTACACTACCAGCTGGATCACACTGATCCAGCGGGGGTCGATTTATCAGGTCTAGTACAGATGTGATACATTGACTGCCAATCACTCTAGCGTCTACTCTGGTACTCTACCTCAACGAATCGTGCAAGGGGAATTGACGAGAACGTGCCAACACACTGAGGTGAAGACATCACAGTAGGTAGATCTAAGGACGTCGACATCAGCTATGTTATTTATGTAGCTAAAGTTACATAACTTAGATCGATCCCCCTCATAGTATAGACCAGCCCTAAAGCACCTCATAAATTAGGGTATATCTACACTGCAATACAACGTCCTCTGCTGGCCTGTGACAGCTGACTTGGGCTATCCATGTTCAGGCTCCAGCTCTGACACCACGCAAGATCCCAGCCCAAATATCTACACCGCAATTTTACAGCCCTGAAGCCCAAGCGCTGCAAGCCATGGGTGTTTCACTGCAGTGTAGATATAACCTCAGAGATGCCTCACTGGAACCAGGATTCTGGAGTGCATAAAAAACCAACCTTCCACACAAACTTCCTCATGCATAGACTTTACAAAAACTAGACAAGCCATTTAAAACACAAACTTTGCCTCTCTACAAAGAAAAAAGGACACTAAATTATCTAAACGGCTACATGCCACAAGGAGCCACAACAGTAGCTCCCTTAACCCACCCAACAATATTGTTAATCTTTCTAGCTATACTCTTAGCCCAGCATAAGATTCTGTTCTATCTCGAGGCCTCTCCTTTTGTCCTTCCAGACCCACGAACATGATACAGTTTTACGGCGACCTAGAATCCTACTTTCGATGTCTCTGACTCAAAGAATATTTCCAACATACCTCTGAACAGCATACTAACCCACAGAATCCTCCCTACCAGAACTACAAAAAAAAAGGATTCTGCGTGGACTCCTCCAGATGGTCAAAACAACAGACTGGACTTCAACACAGATTGCTTCCGTCAACATGCAAAGGCTGAAATTGTGGAAAAGCAACATCACTTGCCCCATAACCTCAGCCATGCTGAACATAATGCCATCTACAGCCTCAGGAACAACTCTGACATCATAATAAAAAAGGCTGACAAACGATGTGCTGTCGTCATCATGAATAAATTGGAATATGATCAAGATGCTGCTAGACACCTCTCTAATACCACATTCTACAGGCCATTTTCCTCTGATCCCACTGAGGATTACCTAAAGAAACTAGACCATCTGCTAAAAAAACTCCCTGACAAAGCACAGGAACAAATCTGTACAGACACATGCCCAGAACCCCAACCAGGGGTATTCTATTTGCTACCCAAGATCCATAAATCTGGAAATCCTGGACACCCCACCCCAACATCTCAGACATTGGCACCCTAACATCAGGATTGTCAGACTACGTGGACTCTCTCCTCAGGCCCTACGCTACCAGCACTCCCAGCTATCTTCAAGACACCACTGACTTCCTGAGGAAACTACAATCCATTGGTGACCTTCCAGAAAACACCATCCTGGCCACTCTGGATGTAGAAGTTCCTCTACACCATATTCCACACAAAGATGGACTACAAGCTATCAGAACAGTATCCCCGGTATGTCACAGCTAATCTGGTGGCTGAACTTTGTCCTCCACCACAACTATTTCACATTTGGGACATATATACCTTCAAGTCAGCGGCATCTGTTATGGGTACCCGCGTGGCCCCACAAGTATGCCAACATTTTTATGGCTGACTTGGAACAACATTTCCTTAGCTCTCGTCCCCTACTCTACTTGCGCTACATTGATGGACATCTTCACCATCTGGACCCATGGACAAGAAGCCCTTGAGGATTCCACCAGATTTCAATAATTTCCATCTCACCATCAACCTCAGCCTAGATCGTCCACACAAGCAGTCCATTTCCTGGACACTTACCGGCTAATAAGTGATGGTCACATAAATACCACCTATACCAGAAACCTACTGACCGCTATACTACCTCATGCCTCCAGCTTCTATCCAGGACCCCCCCCCCGCACACACAATCCAGTTGTCTAGTCTAATCATTAGCCAAGCTTTAAGATACAACCGCATTTGCTCCAATCCCTCAGACAGAGACAAGCTCCTACAAGATCTCTGTCAAGCATTCTGAAAACTACAATACCCACCTGCTGAAGTGAAAAAACAGATTGATAGAGCCAGACGAATACCCAGAAGTGACCTCCTGCAAGACAGGCCCAACAAAGAAAATAACAGAACACCACTAGCTGTCACCTTCAGCCCCCAACTAAAACCTCTCCAGCGCATCATCAAAGATCTACAACCTATCCTGAAAGATGATCCCTCACTCTCACAGATCTTGGGAGACAGATCTGTCCTCCCTTACAGACAACACTCCAACCTGAAGCAAATACTCACCAGCAACCACACAACAAAAACACTAACCCAGGAACCTATTCTTGCAACAAAGCCTGATGCCAACTGTGTTCTCAAATCTATTCAAGTAACATTATCATAGGACCTAATCACATCAGCCAAGCCATCACGGGCTCATTCACCTGCACATCCACCATGTGATATATGTCATCATGTGCCAACAATGCCTCTCTGCCATGTACATTGGTCAAACTGGACAGTCCCTACGCAAAAGAATAAATGGACACAAATCAGACGTCAAGAATTATAACATTAAAAAACCAGTAAAACACTTTAACCTGTCTGGTCACTCAATAACAGACCTGAGGATGGCAATTTTGCAACAGAAAAGCTTCAAAAACAGACTCCAAGGAGAAACTTCTGAACTTGAATTGATATGCAAACTAGATACAATCAGCTTAGGCTTGAATAGAGACTGGGAATGGCTGAGCCCTTACAAACATTGAAACTAGCTCCCCTTGTAAGTGTTCTCACACTTCTTAGCAAACTATCTGTTCTGGGCTAACTTGATTATCACTTCAAAAGTTTTCTCTCTTACTTAATTGGCCTCTCAGAGTCGGTACAACAACGTCCACCTTTTCATGCTCTCTGTATGTGTGCATATATATTGCTCCTCACTATATGTTCCATTCTATGCATCTGAAGAAGTGAGCTGTAGCCCACAAAACATTATGCTCAAATAACTTTGCTAGTCTCTAAGGTGCCACAAAAATTCCTGTTCTTTTTGCAAATACAGACTAACACAGCTGCTACTCTGAAAACTAGGGACTAGAGCTGCCAGTGCCCCATGAGCTGGTGTTTTGGCTAGCACGTGACAGCCTATGGGGCAGCAGAAGCACAGTACCGGGTGCTCCGGCACTGCTGCCCCCAGAGGGTCCCCCGAGCAGCGATCCCTGTAGGGAAGGTAGATGCAGCGCGGGTCCCTGCGTGGCCACCAGAGCTCGGGGGCATGAGCCGTGTGCGCCAGACCCGGCTGGGGAGAAGCACAAGAGGCGGAGGAAGCTCTGAGCTGGTGACCAGATCGGTGCCCGGGCCCATACGGATCCTCACCGGGCGTCGGCACAGCCAGCAACTCGGACAGGTCCGGGTAGCAGCGATCATCCTGGATCTGCCGGTCGATGATGCGGCCTGCGTTCTCCAGCACCTCCTGCAAGGCCGGGGCAGCCGGGCTCATCGCGACAGGCATAGCGATTGCGCCCGCAGCTAAACAGGACCGCGCCAAACCCCAACAGCCACCGCGCCTGAGCGTCTGACGCACTTCCGCTTCACGGCCAGTCACTTCCGGCCAAGGACGCCCGGCAGCAGGAAAGGGTTAAGTTTAAATTGGTGGTCGCGGCGCGGAGTTAGTAGGGGAGAAGATCTGGCGATGGACACAGAGGAGACCGTTGGGGCAGGGGCGCTGGCGGCTGAGGCGTCTCGTGAGTGAAAGGGGGCGGGGAGGATGGAGAACAGGACCGGAGTTCCGAGAACCTGGCGCGGGGGTGGGGGGAGCGTCCTGCCCCTGCCCCTGCCCCTGCCCGCAGCTGGTTCTGGGCGCTCGCATCTCGACTGCAGAGCGGAGCTGGGTAACCCCTGGGCTCTTGGGTTGGGTCGGGCAGGGCTGGGCTGTGCGCCGAGGTGACGGAATAAAAGAGCTAGGTTGCTCCTCTGAGGGCCGGGCTTAGCGACCCAGCCCGCGCAGCGTCTCCGCAAGTGACCACCCCCCCCCCCCCCCCCCGGTCAGTGCCAAAGTCACTAGCAATACCCGGCTCTTAGATGGGTGGAATCTTCTCAGCCAGCCTGTGACCTAACTCCCGATACTCAGCTGCGCCCAGGCTATGTCTCCGCGACACTCTCCTGCTATGTTAACATACAGCCCTGAGCCCCTCACTAGACCTACTTCCTTCCCTGTTCCTCACAAACAGATGCACAACCTGCTCTCAGGCAGAATGTTAAGATGTGTTCAATGAAGGCAGGTATCATATTAGCCTATCACAGGGGTGGGCAACCTGTGGCATGTGAGCTGAAGCTGCACTTGAGCTGATTTTCAGTGGCACTCACACTGTCTGGGTCCCGGCCGCCGGTCTGGGGGGCTCTGCATTTTAATTTAGTTTTAAATGAAGCTTCTTAAACATTTTAAAAACCTTATTTATTTTACATACAACAATAGTTTATTTATATTAGAGACTTATCAAAAGAGACCTTCTGAAAATGGTAATGTATTACTGGCATGTGAAACCTTAAATTAGAGTGAATAAATGAAGACTCGGCGCACCACTTCTGAAAAGTTGCTGACCCCTGGTCTATCAAGTACAAATAACATATTACAAAGTATGAGACTAGAGTTTTTAAGACTGCAATGTGGGCCAACATCTGTACTATGTGTATTACTGTAGCACCTAGATTGGAACCCTGTCGTGCTAGGCACTCTGCATACACACAGTAAGAGAGAGTCTCTGCATTGAAGAACAGTCTAAAGGGCACAGGAAAAGACATCTCATCCCCTGTGTTGTACATGAACAAATTAAGGGCTTGTCTATGCTGGCACTCTACAGCACTGCAATTTTCTTGCTCAGAGGTGTGAAAAACACACCCCTGAGTGCTGCAAGTTTCAGCACTGTAATGTGGTAGTATAGACTGCACCAGCTTTGGGATCTGTGCCCCTTGTCAGGGTGTTTTTTTTAAAGAGAGCTCTCCCAGTGCTTTGCTGTGACTACACAAACAATGTTAAAGTGCTGCCAGAGAAGATATGCCCTAAGGCACTGAGAAATTAAGAGACTTGTTCACGGTCGTATGTGATGTCTGTGGCAGAACTAGGAAGTCACAAGTTAATGCCTTAACTGCAAGACTATCCTTTCCTTAAGTAGAAGATGATAAATGGGGAAAAAGTTAACAAAGAGCTATGAAGCTGCTAGACTGTTACCAAATGAAGTGCAAACCAATTAAATAAAGATGATAATAAAGGCTAGGCTTTGTTGAAAATCCTAAGGGAGCTAGGTGCTATCGTAATAATCGGGCCTACAAATTTGTCCTAATTGTAAGCAAAATTATAAAGTGACAGAAAGCTTTTTAAAAAAACCAGTAACTTATAGTAAATTTTGATCAGAAAAAGTGCAAAAGAGAGAGAGACTAAATTAGTCCAAACAAAAAGGCTCACTGATATAATTGAAGACCTATTAAGTTATGAATGGTAAAGAAAAAAGAGTGAGACAAGAAATTCATGAACCAAAACTGGTATGTTGGAAATTAGATTTAATTGGCGGACAAACTTATGATGAGATGGGCTGTTCCCATCATTTGCTTTTTGGGGTCCTTAAAACTGGGGGGAACGCTGGCTTCCACAATGCTGGCTGAAAAAAGGGGATGGAGTGAGTTACCCCATCATCGCTGCTACCCATACCATCTTCTGGGATCCTGCATAACAATATCGTACCTTCATCATCCTGATCCTGAGAGATGTCCTGACAAGATTGTGCCACAGAGAGGGACTCAGATGATATTGCCACCTCTGCTGGCTCCAGCTAAATTGTACTTGAGATGTGAGGCTTTGTGTGTGTGTCTTCCCCTTTTTCCTCTCTCCCCCCCCCCCGCCCTGCTCCTTGTTTCCTTTTCCTTTTTTTTACCTTATTCTGTCTTTCTCCTATCTTTCTCCTTTTTTTTTTTTTTTCCTTCTCTCTAATAAGAATCTGGCTTAGCCAGCCCCAGCCATATATTTTGGAGCTCTGCTGTAAGCCTGTAACTAGAAAAGGAGCTAAAAGCAATACCCTTAACAATCTGATGGTGTTACAAATTTGCCAGGTCTTTGAATGGCTGATGAGACCATGTGCTTTGCCTGTGTTTCTCCAGCAATGAGGTTGCAAGTGAAAATCAATACCAGAGGCAAAAGCTGCATTTTCTCTCTTTTTCCCATTGTTTTTTCTTCCCTCTTGTTTTATGTTCTAGGAAACGGGGTTAGACTTTTATGACATCAGCAGTTGCTCCAGCTCATTTCAACTAACTTCTTTTTTCACTGAAACTATTTATAATGATCTTTAATACATTTAAGAGACGTCAAACAGGGAGTTTTGCCTTTAAAGTCTCTTTACAGCTGAAGGAAAAGGGAACAAGGGCTGTAGTTAGAATGAAAGCCTCACTTAATACTTTACATTTCAAATGTTTTAACTCTTTCTTCTTTCTGTATCTTTAGTAAAAGGTTAAAATGATTTTTAATGACGTTTGCCATGGTACTAAGCAGGCTAAGTTCTCTGTATACCAAACCCCAAAATTTGTTTGACACTGTTTAATGTGGGATGGTGACAGGATTAGGTTAATACCTTTGACTCTTTGGGCTCTTTATTCCATCTCAGTTAATACAACAGTGCCGAACTCCCATTGATTTAATTGGAGTTAGGCACCTACTCCATAGCTCTACAGATCGTGGAGATCCTTGGCCATTCTAACAATTTGCCCCCACCTCTTTCTGTCAACACATTTTTCTCATTCATGGTAATATATGTTTAGAGCATTTAGGTCCTGTCTGGTGTTATCCTTCCATCTTCTCCCTGGCCAACCACAATGTCAGAAACTGTAAGGATGTCCTTCCAAGAGATGCTTAGTTTATCTGTCTTCTGTCTTCCAAACTGCATGGCTTGCCCACTGAAGTGCTTGGGCTCTCATTACATCTACTATACTTGGCACCTGACTGTTGAAAATCTCAACCGTTACTCTATAACCCTGTCCCATTGGACACTGAGGCCTGGTCTACACCTAAAATTTAGGTAGACCTAGCTGCCTCACTCAGGGCTGTCAAAAAAATTTATACCCTGCACAATATTGTGTTGTTGACATAATCCCCAGTTTATTCACAACTAAGTGGATGGAAGAATTTGTCTGTTGAGCTAGTTGGCACCTCTCAAAGAATCACTGTAGTATTTATGCTACAGTGGCAGATCGCTGAGTTTTGAGCCTTTGTGCCATGTTTAGATTGAGTTCTCTCCAACTAACCCTGCTGCTAAACCTGTTTAGGGAGGATGATGCCAAGGACTTGCAGGTGTAATGTATTAGGGAAGGGGGACTATAAAGGATAACCAGGGGACATGGAGAGGGAAATGAGCTTGGCTGGGGAAACAATAGCCTGCTTGGGTGCTGCCACAGAGGCAAGGATGAGAGTCCGTCCAGCAGTATATATGCGGCTATGATGTACTATGTGTACAGCTCTACTTATCCAGTAGGGCTGCTTCTCAGTAGCTGGGGGTTCAGAGAATCCTGAGCAGGTGCCTTTAGGAGTCTCTGTGAGTGGGCCAGTCCCCTCGTAGCAGGGTTCCTCTTGATCTGCTGCAATCTCCCACATGGTCACTTCCTCCTGCTGGTGGAGCCTATTGTGATCCCTGGTGCAACTCCAGCTGAGCAGCTAGGAGCGGAGGGCGATGAGTTTCCATGACTGGGGAGGTGCTGGAATGGTGGGCTCTGTGCAGAGTTTGCTCTAACCCCTCTGTTCCCTTCTAGATGTGGAGCTGGTGGGAGAACCTGATCCAGAGCTGGCAGCCACGATGGGCTTCTCAGGCTTTGGTAAGTTCAGGGCTCATGGGAAGGGCAAAGGAGGCAATGTCCGTATGCTGGAAGGATACACTTTGTGCACTGGGGAAGTACTAGTTGGGGATGGTGAAGGGAGCAGTAGGCAAGAGTGTGAATCTCTGTGGAGTAGGGTAGCATTATCCATAGCTGGAAAGGCTAGGGTACCTGTTGGGACAGGATGCACTTGTTAAGGGTCTTGCAGTTCAGATGAAGCTTAACACTGAAGCTTTTTTTTCTTTCCCCAATTTTATATTATGGGTTGTGATTTAGAACACAGTAAAATGCTCCTCAGTGGGTTGTACTACAGTATTTGTGGATTTAACTTTTTGACAATACACTTGGAAATGCAATGTAAAAGGCATGGTGATAGTAACTGTATAAACTCTGTGTGTATATAGTGGGGGAGAGGAGGCAGATTTTTTTCAAAGGCATGGAATGCAGTAAGGTGCCCAATTCCCATTTATGTAATAGCCCCAGTGGAAGATTTTTAATCTGAAACTTGAATTGGAGAGCATCTGAGTTATCCTGGTCATTTACTCATTTTAATCTTCTGGAGTTCATGTTACTTGGTCTAAATCAAAGTTTCTTTTCCTCTCATCTTTTAGGAAAGAAAGCTCGAACATTTGACTTGGAAGCAATGTTTGAACAAACTCGAAGAACAGCAGTGGAAAGAAGTAAAAAGATGCTGGGTAAGATAGGTGAATTTCCTGTGCTTGTGTTTTTCAAAGGACTAAAACACAATAATCTAACACGTTTTAACACTTGCCTTTTTTACATGTAGGTGTTAAAACATTTTGGAGAACATGTTTTAAAAATACACCTTTTATTCTAGTATAGACTGCTGTGGTGGGACTGGATCATGCTGGGATCACATACCGAGACTTTTGCTGCCTGGAGAATGCCATTTTGTTCTCAAAATAACATACTTCCTAGAGTGTGTAGTGCATGCACACTTTAGTAGAGCAAAATGGTGTCTTCTGCACAGCATGCATGTGTGCAAGGTCACACTACCACTGAATGTAGATAAGTCCTAAATGGTTTGGGGTCTTCTTGCTTGAGAGATGCCTCTCTTCCCCAGGCCACACCTTTGCAAAGTTGCTGAAGCTGGAGTCTCCTTATTATATACATAAGGAAACTGCTTCTGAATCATTATCCTGGACCATCTTTCAACCTTGGAATTTATTCCCCCCTCTCTGGACAAAAATAACCAGAATTTGTTAACTTTCAGGCATAATGCAAGGCCTGTGTAACTACTGATCCATTCAAGGAGGTGATGGGCTGACAGGTGCAGGATTTGATTATCATGGTTCTGATTCTATGCTGAGAGCCATGTGAACACACTTCTGTGAAGATGCCTATTGGCTTTGAGGCTCTGAGCATTTGCAGGAGTATACCTGGTTTGTTCTTATTTCAGGTTTGGGGCCTAAGTCTGCTGTAAATTGTATATTTATTTGCTTGTGTGAGGAATATTTTGATTATATAGTGAAAATCAGTTATATAAGGAGGCCAGTGTGTTGACTTAAGCATCTTTTTTAGTGTTGAATAAATCTAAATAAATACTATGTTTCTTCCACATTGAAATATGTGATGCTGGTAGACCATGTCCTAGCTCATGCCAAAGCCCCCATGTGACATTCCCTAAGGTACAATCTGGACTGTTGAACAGCTGTGTCCCCTCAGTTCTCCAGCCTTTTACATGCTTTGCTGTGAGAACAACCACTCCTGGCCTGCTTTCACACACAGCCCCCCAGCCTGTAAATTAATCTGAGCTATACTGTAAGAATCAGCCACCCTTGAATTACACAGCAGAGTGACACAGCATATTCCCAGACTTTCTCCCAGAAATATGCATCTTATACAGCCCAGCACCCTCCTGGACAACAATACAGGCTCATGTAAAGTCTGTCATTTCATTAACAGAAAATGTTATGCACAAACCTTGTTACCTCATACAGAGCTTTTCACTACAAGGTTGTCAGGGTGTCTCTATTCATCCATCCTGTCACCAAGCGCTTTCTTAAGAGTATCTGAAATACAAGTCCATACTCCACCTTGGGACTATGCTGTCTTACTGGTCCACCATTTGAACCATTAGCAACATGCTCTCTGATACATCTCTCAATGAAGGTAGCCTTCCTAATCATTATCACTTCTGCCTGCCAAGTGGGAGAGCTAGGGACCCTTATGGCATACCCAACATATACTATCTTCTTTAAGGACAAGGTCACCCTAGGACCTCATCCAAAATTTTTACCCAAAATATCATCATCTTTCCACTTGAACTAACCAATCCCTCTTCCCTCATTCTTCCCAAATCTAATGGAAGTAAATAACTCAATTCTACACACTCTAGGTGTCAGATGTTTACTAGCGTTCTACCTTGAAAAAGCTATGCCCTTCAGGAGGTCACCGAGGCTCTTTATTTCCTCTTTGGAATGATCTAAAGGTTCCGCTATCTCCAAACAGAGGCTGTCTAAATGAATTTTCAGGTGCATCCACCTTTGTTACCAACAGAAGGATCTACAGCTCCCAGCGGGGATCCAAACTCGCTCTACCAGATCCTTGTCAACTTCAGTAGTCTTTCTAAACAAGGTGGCGATCATGGACATATGTAAAGCAGTGACGTGGGCGTTGGTACGCATGTTCACAGAACACTACGTGATTGACCAGGGCTCAAGACTGGATGTATTGTTAGGACTTACTATATTATCATTAGTTACTCATGCAACTCTAAAGCCCTTTCCATCCACCAAGCAGCAGTGCTCTATAATCTCTTGAAGTGGAGCACCCGCAGGGACATCTCTGTAAGGAGAAGTTTACTCACTTCTGTGCAGGAACTGAGGTTCTTCAAGACGGAGGTCTCGATGAATGCTCCACTACCCACCTTCTCCCCTCTACTTTGGAGTTTAGTCTACAGACTCTGTGGTAGAGAAGGAACTGAAGGAGGTCTGGTCGTACAGCACAAAATAGGTGCCCACTGTCACGGAGTGTGGGGAAGTCCAGCCTGCACCCCTCTTCCTGGAACTCACAGTGACTTTTATCCAGCCAGTAAAACAGAAGGTTTATTGGACAACAGGAACACAATTTACACCAGAGTCTGTAGGGACAGTCAGGACCCCTCAATTGAGTCCTTCTGGGCTTTCAGGGTGCTTGGATCCCAGCTAGGATACCCTGAATTCCACCCACACAGCCCCAAACCCAAAACTACTTCCCTCATGCCACTCACTTCCTTTGTCTTCCTTCCCGGGCCAAGGTGTTGATCTTTCCCCTCCCTTACTTAGCTCAGGTTACAGGCGCCGGTATCGTCCATCCCCTAAAGTCCTCCCCTGCTCTCCCATTCCCCACACAGACAGCCCCTATTCCATCACACCCACATAAGATGAGAACACATGTGCGACCGAGACAAGCACTGCTGCTGAAATTCTCTGATCAAAGGCGCAGGGGTGCATATTAACCTGAAGTGGAGTATCCAGAGGGACATCTATCTCAAAGAACTTCAGTTACTGCACAGGACAAGTAACCTTCTCATGTGTTACCCAGCAAGAGAGTGACTTGGATGTGTTGCTCCTATATTTGTTATTGGCATATCGGCATGTACTCCCAAGAATCTACAGGGTTTTGCCTCCTCTGATCTCCTTTGAGAGACAGGCGAGGGGACCCTGTTAACATAGATGCAAAAACCCACAGGGACCAATTTGAGACTTTTACTCTGAGAGAGACATGGAAATAGTCCATATCAATGGTAAAGAAAATGTAGTCGCAGATGTCTTATCAAAAATAGGGGAATATTGAGGTGTATATCAGGAGTGTAAGTGGTACCTCTTCCTACACCATTTTTGCATTGAGGGCATGACACTGGCAGACCAGGTGCCAGGTCATGCCAAGGTCCCCATGTCTCAACTGAATACTGACAAATACATAGCTAGAATCAATCTGGCTCACCAGTATGTTAGAATTATTAAAATAGGTGTCAGGACTATATAAGAATGTTTTTAGACTTTATTGAATGCTTGTGAGTTGCTGCGTGCATCAATCTCACTTATAATATCTGTATTGTAAGGGTAGCTTTTGATTTTAATTAGAGTGAATTTTGTAACATGGTATTATACCACCATGGGTTTGGCGCTGGTGGCTACAGTTTCAAGCTTAACAGAATGAAAGTCACCTCTGCTACTTGTTTTAGAGTTAGTCTCTAGGAACACACAAAGACCAAGGGTAGTGACCACACATTCACATGTACAAGGTCTAGTCTGTTCTATAAGTTTTATTAAAGTTACAATTAAAGTTATTACCTTTGCATATAGAAATTTTATACAGACCTATGCATGTTACAAATATAGTTATACTCACATTCTTAACAGTCATGCTAGGGTCTGATAGGTCTCTCACTACTTGATCATCAGAAGAAGAATGGTTTCTGCTGGAGTCTCCCACAGGAAGCTCAGCTTTCCCCTTTTGGGCATCCCCTTTTTATAACGTGATTCTGTCTATACCTACATTCTGCACATGTCCGTAAAAGTTTCAACCCTTCTTTCTCTTATTGGTCTGTGTCCCCTGGAAACTTAAGGGACCTCAATTTTCTATAGGCTGTGTAAATTCCCTTTTCTCATTAGCATTGATGCACAACCTGTATCCTGTGGTTAAGACATGTCGGAGACAGTTGTGCCTTTACAGTATTTTTATGATCTAATAATCTTCTGGGTAATTCTGTGCAATATTACCACTTGTTACCTCTCTTCCTATAATCTTAGGGTATCAGGTTATTTTCCGGTCACTTATAAAATTTCTTGTCTCGAAGGCCTAAAGTAGGTAAGCTAAAGTCTTGCAGGCCTCAGCCTACAGGTTCTTGCGTTTCAGCTTGTCTGTCTTATACCTACTACATGGTTCCTCTAGTCTTAATACTGATCAGTTTTATAGTTTTATAATCCTTCAAATTAACTAATACAATGAATGATAACATGTTGATTAATCATATCACACAGTAAATGAACAATACACTAAAATCATTGGCTACAAAGGTAATATTTAAATATTTGTATTTTAAGTGCTCTGTGACTGTGTAAATCACGAGACAGGAGATAAACATTAACTAGTGTAAAGTGTTAGTCTTCAACAGAAAGTGTTATGTTCTGGCCAGTGAGAAAGGCCCTTCGAACCCAGATGGATTATCCTTGAACGTTAAAGAGAATAATACTGTGTGCTGCTCTTACTCCCCCTCTCCATGAAATGAGTCATGGAAGTGAATTCCACCTGTTAGCTGAATTTGCAGCTCAGAGCACAAGGGGATGGAGATAAGGGAATAAAGACTCCTAACAAGAAGGACCTGTATCTTTATGCTGAATGAACTCTGATGGGCAAGGATTACGAGGCATAAGCAAAAGATCCCTAGCGTTTAGCCTGGATTAGCCCTAAAGGAAATATAGCGCTTACTTATCATAGAAGAGTCTATGACTTGGAAAACATAAGGTAGTAACTCATTTGTTTACACAGGTTAACCTGTTTTAACCTGATAAATAACTTGTCCTATTAATACATCTGTGTATAGTTTATTATAGGATTTGATACAAGGTCTTGTCTTTGGTGCGAGATCTAACATGCATTTTGTGATGCTGACAGGCCAGGTGCCAGCTTAGCCAAAGCCCCAGGCCTCATTGAACACTTACAAATGCATAGCTGGCAGCCAGGCCAATTCACTTGTGTATTAGTATAGATCAAAGTGATTGTTAAATGTATAAGAATGTATTTAGTGTTTAAACTTCATGAAAACAAATGAGATGTTACATGCATTGTTACATTTTAACAGGATACAGAAAAATGAAAACAAACACTTACATTGTATGTACCCCTATAATTAAATAACCCATCAAATGAGAAATAAGCCTAATTAAGTACTAATTCTCATGCATTTGAAGACAAGTGGCATTGTGTGTGTCATCTCTGAGCATATTTTTCTGAATTACTATAGCCAGCCCAGTTTCTTGTCTCCCTCTGATAAGAAGATGGAGCTACATTTTTAAAAGAGACTGGGGCAGTCAATTTTATCATGATGTAGGTGAGATGGTGTGAGGCTGGCAGTGTGTTAAGATCTATTATTTTAATAATGCTAAGTTAATAAGAATGTGTTTGTGACAAAGTTCCCCCTCTACTTTGGTAGGTCCTGCGCTTATTGGCGGATTTGCTCACCTCAGAGATCTTCCCCTCTGGTAGAACCCACAGTCTGAGTCAACTCCTCCTGTGTCGGATCAGGAGTTGAGGTTTGGCGGGAACCCAGGCCCACCCTCTACTCCAGGTTCCAGCCCAGGGCCCTGGGGATTGCAGCTGTCTATGTTACCTCTTGTAACAGCTGCATGACAGCTACAACTCCCTGAGCTACTTCCTCACGGCCTTCTCCAAACACCTTCTTTATCCTCACCACACGACCTTCCTCCTGGTGTCTGATAACACTTGTACTCCTTAGTCCTCCAGCAGTACACCCTCTTGCTCCCAGCTCCTCACAGGCACACCACAAACTAAAGTGAGCTCCTTTTTAAACCCGGGTGTCCTGATTAGCCTGCCTTGATTGGCTGCAGGTGTTCTAATCAGCCTAGCAGGTTCCTGATTACTCTAGTGCAGACCCTGCTCTGGTCACTCAGGGAACAGAAAACTACTCATCCAGTGACCAGTATATTTGCCCTCTACCAGGCTCCTGTACCCCACTGGTCTGGGTCTATCACAGTGTTTTATAAAATGCTTATAGGATGCTACATGTATTGTTCTCGCTCAACTGTATTCCATGTTATACTGTATCAGCATACATTTTCATTGTATATAACCTTGCAACTAAGTAACCCATCAAACGAGAAAAAAGCCTTGTGTAATGTAAATAATGATCTCTTACAAGATGTTAAATCCTGTTCATTAAACGCAAATGAGCCATTATACAAGATCAAGGATCAAAGATATTAAGTGCATTCCTTCCCCACTGCCCTAACCCCATGAAGAAGAGGTGTGTGGGAACTGTTGCTGTCATCTTGGTTTCTGAGAGAAGAAGCTATAAAATGGACACAAGAAAAATTCTTTATCTTTGGACTGTTTGGACTCTAATGGCAGAATAACTAAACAAGAAGACAGATATTCTTGCATTTACTGTGGGTAGCCCTAAAAACTTTTGGGAAACTGGCAGATTACTACATCTCAGCTACCTTTTGAAATATAGACCAGTTCACCTGTTCATATATTTTTAACTGCTTTAACCTCTCAATAACTGTCATTCCTTTTTCTTAACTAATAAATCTTTAGTTAGTTTAGAATTAGAGTTAATTAGAATTGGCTGCTAGTGTTTGTCTTTGATGGGAGATCTAAGATGCAATCAGTCTGAGTGAGTGACTGTTCTCTTGGGACTGGGTGTAAGTGACCATTTATCACGTAGTCCATCTTGCCTGAGTGGCAAGATAGATTGGATTATATAAAGAGAGTCTGTGACTGCCTTATATATCTAGTGTAGTACTTAGGGAGTTCACATTTGTTACTGGGTTGGTGAAATCTAAGTAGAGAACATACCACCAGCTGGGATGTGTGCCCTGCTTTTTAAGTCTGCCTCCCTGAGGGAGACACTCATGGTTGTGACTCACTCCAGACAGTGTGACAGATGGTCCTCTAGGGACCCCTCTATAGTGAAGATAATGGGAGTAACTAGTGAGAGTTGTAACAAACTTCATGACACCTCTGTGTACTAGACTTGCTTCAGCTGATTTAATTTCCAGTATCTCATTCCAGAAAACATTAAAGATCAGTATTGACTAATCATACCTCATTGGCATTAAAAATGTTCAAATGTGAAACAGTGGCATATGCTATAAAACATATATTTATTCTGTATGAGCTAACAGTTTTAGTGTCTTAAGCTTGCCTTTTCCTGAGAGGTTTGTTTCTTTGGGTAAGCATTTGGGTATCAAAATAACAGAAATTTAAAGGAAATTAGCATTTTTAATGTGTGGGAAAGCTAACCAATCAGTTTAAATTAAAATGCTCTACTTTCATCTTTTAATACTTCTGGAATATATGTCTGAAAATGAAGAATTTAATAATACTGTCTCAAAAAGAAGCACCAAGCTTTCATTAATTTACATGCTGAAAACATGGAGACCTAACAGTTGCATATTCACTCCATATTTAGAAGCCCGTGCAAGAGAAGAGGAAGCCCAGAAAGAAAAAGAACTAAGAAGCCAACATGAAGATATTGATTCAGCAACTTCAGGCTCAAGTGTGATGGGAGCTTGCTCTGCATCAACTTGCAGGTACTTAGATATAGGGGAAGTCTCATACCATCTTACAACTGTTTTGTCTGAAGGGCTGTCTGAACTCTTTTGAGAGGAGGACAGGGACCACTGAACTTGTGTCCACAAAACTATGTAAACTGGCATTTGTTTCACTGTAATTTGTAATTAATAATCTACACTTTCTTAATGTGGTCTGTCAATTTACAATAGTTTTATGGCTTATAAACACATTGAAGGGCTGTATGCTATTTTGGTTGCCATCTTCTGACTGTTAAGTCTTTGTGCACTTGTTTTCTTTTTAATACAATAGATTCTGCCAATTTTTTGTACTAAAAAAAAATAAATGAAGTCAAGTAAAAGTCATGGACAGTGAGTCAAGGTAATAAACGGTCATAACTGTGTCAAATCAAGGAACAAACAGCTGCTGTTGCCACCTAAAATTGGATAAAACCCATTTGTCCATATAGACTGGAAAACAAATCTATGTATGTATGTAGCCTATAAATTAAAATTATAAAAATACATAGTTTTGTACCGGTTGCCTTATAGTGCTCACTATAGTTTGTCCTGAAAACAAATTTCTATAATAAAATTTTCTCTCCTGTTGCTATGTAGAAAACTTCACATGAACTGTGGCCAGTGATTTAAGTAACTGAGTATACACAAACTGCTGTCAAATGCACAAAGTAAACTGAAAAAAATATAAATATGTTCTTACACTCTCACCATACTAAAATGCTAATCTTCAGTATTGATACCTTGTTAATGGAAGGCTGAGGGTTACAATTAAACTTACTGTGACAGATACTAGGTCTGAGACTTGCACATTGTGTGTGAGGAGGAGGCTTAAATGTAAGAAGTAAAGTAGGATGTAAGAGGAGGCAAAATAATAGAAAATTCTCAGAACACATTTCTTTTGGACAAGGGATTTGAGGAAGAATGGATTGGCTATGTGGGTTGGAAAATGGGAGAAGGCAAGGGACCCTATTCAGCAATCTGATTCATGCAGGTGGACCATTGTAACTAGAGGGGGAGTTCCATTGATGTTAATAGGGCTCTGGAATTGCCAGAGCGCATGAGGTGAGAGTCTGATAGAGAGAGTCTGAGCTGTAGTCGGATTCCAGAGTTACACGTTACCTTGGTAGTTATGCTAAGGGGTTTGAACTTGATGCTGAAAGAGAGAGGAAGCTGGGAAGAGAATGTGTCACTGTGCCCAGTGTTAATCTGGAGGGACAATACATAATAACGAGAGGCTAGTTAAGGTCCATAATTCAGACCTTTGTCCTCTCTACTGAGACTATCAAAATTGCACCAAATATAGCAGTCTTTGTGATGCTTGTCATTAGGGAACTGATCCAAGGTAACCAACTTGTTCTGTTAGCCAATAGATGGTAACTTTTCCCCTCAATATTTAGTCTTTGTATTTCAAGTACATTGAGTCATCTAGCCACACCCCATACTAAAATTAACCTAAGCAGTTCTTGACAGTTTATATAAACACACGCACACAAAATATTACTCCCCACAGATTTCTTTGCTTCCCTGCAGAAAAATGACTTTCTGACGGGAAAGCAAAGGGAAGCCACAAGATCAATAATGAAACCCTCCCCAGCAGTATGTTTTTGCATGCCCCGGGCAGTTGACAGAGAGGTAAATAACTGTGAGACAGGGAGCGGGAATGGGGAAGACCCAGCTGGTGGCTCCTACCCTGCGGCAGGCTCAGCTGCTAGCATCGCCTGGGCTGAGGAGGACAGGACTTCCTTTTTCCCTTCACAGCATCTGGGGCTGCCAGACCCACCCCATGATTTTTCCCCTGGATATAGGAAGCTCTGCAAACTCCTCTCTTCACCACAAGTTTCCTGCACCTTTTGCTTCTCAGCTGCAGGGGGAGGGATCACTGTACGGAGAGCTGCTCCCCCATCCACAAAACCCCCATTCATTTAGACCCCCTCATACCCAGACCCTCCCGCTGAGTCTCACCCCCCCACTTGCAGCAAGAACCCCATTCCCCTGCACCTGGACCACCCTGATGAGCAACCTGCACCTGGATTCCCACCCCAACTGAGCCCTAAACAACTGCACCTGGATTCCTGCCCCACTCCCACAACATCTGGAATCCCCCACACTAAGACTCTGTGTCAAGCTATACCCCCACACACACACTCTGAGCCCCCATGCTGAGCTCCAACTACCTTCACCCCCCTGCAGAGTTCCATTACCATAGCGCCCAGAATCCCACAAACAAGCCCCTGTTCATCCAGATCCTTCCTGCACCCGGATCCCCCTCTGAACCGCCCACACTCAGATGGCCCCACACAGAACCCTCTCGACCCAAACCTGGATCTCCCCACACTAAGCCCCTCAGCACTTGGATCCTGCCTTCCTGAGCCTGCCCACACCTGGTGCACCTGGCACGGAGGGACAGGGCCCTGTCCTTGTGCTGTGTCAGGTTTGGATGCAGCCTCATCACTGAATCCATGTCCTAGGGGGGAGCTGCACAGAGGTGGGAGATCACTGTGCAGCCAGTGGTCTGTGCTGCCCAGTGCCATGCTGGAGCCTCCACATTTATCTGACAAGTAAAATTTGCACAATTTTCAAATATTGTGTGCATAATTTTTAATATTATGGCACAGAAGCCCTCAGGAGTCTGTGGAATAGAGAAAAAGGAGACAGCTACAGTATGTTGATTCCTAAATTTGCTATGAGGAGAAAGTTCTAATAGTTAAGCTATTGGTATATTCATATGCATGTTTTAAGAATTTTGATTGTTATAAGGGGAACACACCTGCTAACATCTAGAAAGCAAAAACTGGTCGATTGTAAATGTACACTAAAACATGATGAGGGGGAGGGGGTGGAGACATGGAAGGGCAGAGAGACTCCAGCATTTTATTGCAGCTCTCTATTCTTTTTCCTCCTCGCACCCCCCTCACCTTTTAGGAGTAAAGGGGCAACCGAAGATTTTATTCCTTCCATCTCTCCTAGGCTTGCAGGATCTCCTCTTTACTCTCTTTCAACATTTTGAAAATAGGAATCTACAATATATTCTGTTTCTGTGTTGGAGGAATTGTAAATGTGAAGTAAGCACACAATTACGGTTACATATTTTTTGAGTCACAGACCATGTCATTAGAATCATAGATCATTAGGGTTGGAAGGGACCTCAGGAGATCATCTAGTCCAGTCCCCTGCTCAAAGCAGAACCAATCCCCAACTGGCACCCTCAAGGATTGAACTCACAACCCTGGGTTTAGCAGGCCGCCAATGCTCAAACCACTGAGCTATCCTTCCCTCCCACCCAGCCATCCATTGATTTGTTGCATTTCAGCATGTTGTCAGTGCCTGACAAATTATAAATATATTGTGGGTTTGTTCAGATGTATAGAAATTTTGGACTGTAATTACAGGAAACATTGTCGTACTTGTTAGATAGACATATCCTGACCGTCTAGGACTTTGCATGTCCCTGGTTGCTTTACTGTCTGAGTATTCAGTGTCTCCCTTGTTGGGTGGATGGTGTTTGTTCAGTGTAAAGAACTAAACACTCATGTTGTAATATTTCCTGCTTGGTGTGCAGTTCTTAACTGGAAGATATGTTTGGAGATCTGTGAATTCATCTAAGAGTTGAGAAATTTAGGTTTGTACTCAGAATAGTGAAGATCGGAACATCTTTCATAAATCTGACTTTAAAATAGCTTGTATATGTTTTAATTCTTGTTCTCAAAGTCTGACTTGAACTTTCCAACTACATTGAATAGTCTTTTATTTGGGTTTACTGTTAAAATTAGGGCTGTCAAGCGATTTAAAAAAATTAATCGCGCAATTAAAAAAATGACTTGCGATTAATCACACTGATAAACAGTAATAGAATACCATTTATTTAAATAGTTTTGGATGTTTTCTACATTTTGAAATATGGTATTTTGATTTTGCTCGCAACACAGAATACAAAGTATACAGTGCTCACTTAATATTTATTTTTGATTAAAAATATTTTACTGTGAAAATGAAACAAAAGAAATAGTATTTTCAGTTCACCTAATACAAGTACTATAGTGAATTTTCTTTATCATGAAAGTTGAACTTACAAATAGAATTATGTACAAAAAATAACTGCATTCAAAAATAAAACAATGTAAAACTTTGGAGTCTACAAGTCCACTTAGTCCTGTTTCTTGTTTGGCCAATCGCTAAGACAAATAAGTTTGTTTACATTTACGGGAGATAATGCTGCCTACTTCTTGTTTATGGTATCACCTGAAAGTTAAAACAGGCATTTTCATGTCACTGTTGTAGCCGGCATTGCAAGATATTTATCTGCCAGTTGCACTAAAGATTCATATGTTCTTCTTCGAGTGGTTGTTCATGTCCATTCAAAGTAGGTGTGTGCGCGCCGCACGCACGCCAGCCGGAAGATTTTCCCCTAGTAGCGTCGGCTCAGGCGCCCCCTGGAGTGGCGCCGCCATGGCGCTCTATAAAGGGGCCCACAGACCTTCCACCCCCTCAGTTCCTTCTTACCGCCGGTGACGGCTAGCTGGAACTTGTCTTGCATAGCAATCTGGCAGTGTCCTATCCGTACCGTTTAGTCCGTGTATTCAGTTATATTATAGTTTGTTACATAGATCTTTGTATATAGTTTTCATTGTTGGGGAGTCCCCCAACCCACAGTCTTTGTCACCCGCTGGGGCATGCCCAGGTCCCCCAGGTTCAAACTCTGCGAGGACTGCAGGAAATTCATGCCCAAGAATGACCTGCACTCTGCATGCTTGAGGTGCCTCGGGGAGAGCCACCAAAAGGGCTGGTGCTCTATCTGTAGAGGCTTCCGCCCACGAACTCTCAAGGACAGGATTCAAAGACTTAGAGTCCTGACGGAGGCGGCCCTGCGACCACCCTCGGACCCAGAACAGGCCGAGGTGGGCCCATCACGTCGTCCTCGGTGCGGAGTGCCACGGCACCAGCATCAGGACTTAGGGCCCAGCCCAGATCATCCGCACCGGGCGGAGTCGGGTCATAGGAAGTCGACCTCAATGTGACACCGCTCACCTTTGCTGGTGCCCGCCAAGAAGAAGAAGCCGGTGAGGGATTGGTCTCCCCACCAGGACCCAAGGCCGCCCCTGCCCCCGGGGCTAAGCGGACAGGCTGGGTTACAGCCCCTGGCGGTTCTGTCGACTCCTGCACCGCAGAGAGGGCAGTTGAGTCTGGACCAGCCTAATTCTCTAGGCCTCAGTGGAGACATACGCTGCCCGTCGATGCCGGAGGCGTTCGAGGCAGCCTCAGACCTGATGGGTCTCCCGGCACTGGCCTCCCCACATCGTCGGGAGTTGCCTACTGTGGTTCGCCCACCAGTACAATCTAGAGGCAAGTCAGCCATGCTATCGCCTCCCTCCCCACACCGAGCTGCGAAGGCGGCACCTGACCAGAGGAGAGGCTCCCCATCACCTCAGCACCGCTCACCTTTGGCACCGGGCACCGCTCCCCCCAGGTCCTCAGACTCAGAGGCGGACTCCTATTGCTCCAGCAGGTCGCGGAGCAGAAGATCAGTGTCAGGGGTGAGCCACCAACGTTACTCGCAGTGGCAGCAACAATGGCAGCCGCCCTCGCAGTGGCCGTTTTTGGACTCCCTGGGCCTACCATCAGTCGGTAGGCCAGGCGTTTGGCCCTCGGTCACGATCGGCTTCGGTGTCCTCGACGTTGGTGGCCCCAGTGCAGCTGCCTCCCCCACTGGCACCGTCGCCGGGCAGGGGTGTGCCATCGTCAAGTTCAGCACCCCCTAACCGGGCAATGGCACCGGCAGTGGCGTTAGTTCGGGCTACACCGGCACCACATGACACGCCAAGTTGCTCACTGGCGACCCTGGTACTGGTCGCGGTGCCGTCTTTGGACTCAGAACCAGCATCGCAACCTCAATGCTGTGTGCCACAGGACCCGGAGGGACCACATGACCCAGAGGAAGGGCCACTCCATGTAATCTCTTCGTCATCCTCCCTGGACGAGACGGTCTCAAGCACGGCTGCGGCTCCGGCCCTAGAGGACACTCGAATTCTTTATATGAAAAACTGGTAGATTTGCTTCAGCAAGCAGCTCAAAGCCTCGCAATCCAAGCGGAGGAGATCGAAGTGGACATGGACCCTGTAGTGGACATCCTGGCCCCCTCGGGGCCATCCAGGGTGGCCTCCCGCTGATAAAGACGATAGCGGATACGTCCCGCACCCTATGGCAAACACCAGCCTCATTGGCCCCTACTGCCAAGAAGATGGAGCGGCACTACTTCGTCCCCTCTAAAGGGTACGAACACCTTCACCCCCACACTCTCCCCCCGACTCCCTGGTAGTAGATGCGGCTAACCAGCGGGAGCGTCAAGGGTTTCAGAGGTCAACACCAAAGAGCAGGGACGCAAAAAGACTTGAGCTCTTTGGCAGGAAGGTGTACTCCACGGGGGGACTCCAACTCTGCGTTGCCAATCAACAGGCAATAGTAAGCCGATATGGTCACAACACGTGTTTGGCCATGTCGAAGCTGGTGGAGCTCCTTCCCCAGGACTTGAGATCAGAGTTTTCGGCCCTAGTGGAGGAGGGCAAACTGATCTCTCGAGCCTCCCTCCAGGCCGCCTTAGATGCGGCGGACTCAGCGTCATGCACCCTGGCCGCGGGCCTGGCTCCAGGTCTCGGGCCTGTCCTATGAGGTCCAGCAGACAATTCAAGACTTCCCCTTCGAAGGACAGACACCGTTTTCAGAGAAAACGGACAAACGTCTCCATAGTTTAAAGGACTCGAGGGCCACGCTTAGCTCGCTGAGCTTGCATACCCCCGCGACCCAGCGCAGACAATTTAGGCCGCAGGCAGCCCCTCGCCCATACTAGCCACAGGCCTGCCAGGAGTTGGGGCACAGGCGGGGTAGAAATGGCAGGAGGTGTCATCAGCGTCACCCCTCTGGCCAGGCGTCTGGCTAATTGAGACCACCATCTGGGCCTACACCCTCTATTTGATGGTCCGATCGAGGGCGACCTACCAGTCGAGACTCTGGATCCTCCCACCCCCTACTTTTGGGTCACGTCTGTCCCACTTCTACCGTGCCTGGTCCCGAATTACGTCGGACAAATGGGTGCTCCGCACGGTAGAGAGATGATATTCTATCCAGTTTTCCTCCCTCCTACCCCACCAACCCCCTTCTCCTTCCTTCTTCAGGGACCCTTCTCACGAGCAACTTCTGGTTCAAGAACTGAAGTCCCTCACGGAGGCAGGGGCAGTGGAGGAAGTCCCACGGGAATGCAGGGGCAAAGGCTTCTACTCCTGGTACTTCTTCGTACTGAAGGCAATAGGGGGCCTGAGACCCATCCTAGACGTGCGGCGGCTGAACAAGTTTGTGAGGAAACTCAAGTTCCTCATGGCCTCCCTGTCCTCGATCATTCCCTCCCTGGATCCAGGAGATTGATATGCCGCCCTCGACTTAAAGGACGCCTATTTCCACATCGCCATAATTCCACGTACCTGGTACCTCAGGTTGGTCGTGGCCGGCGTCCCTCTGCAGGTCATGGTGCTCCCGTTTGGCCTGTCAGCTGCTCCCAGGGCCTTCACAAAGTGCATGGCGGTTGTGGCGGCCTTCCTGCACAGGCACAGCATCCAGATATTCCCCTGCCTGGACGACTGGCTCATAAAGGGCCGCTCCAAGGAGCAGGTAGAGACCCAGGTGCTGTTCATCAGGCGGACCTTTCTCGATCTGGGTCTCCTCTTGAATGATGCCAAATCCACCCTGTCTCCAATGCAACGCATAGAGTTCATAGGAGCGGTTCTGGACTCCACATGCGCCAAAGCGTATCTGCCGGAGTCAAGGTTCCGTGCAATTTCTGAGCTCATCCTCGGACTGCATTGCGCCCTGATTACCACGGCACGAGTTTGCCTCCGGCTGTTGGGCCACATGGCAGCATGCACCTATGTGATGGTCCATGCTAGACTCCGGCTCCGCCTGCTGCAGTCCTGGTTGATGACAGTCTGTCGCCCGGTCAGGGACCCCCTGGACTCTGTGATGTCCGTTCCCCGCTTGGTGCTGCGCTCTCTCCAGTGGTGGCTCAACCCACGGGAAGTTTGCAGGGGTATTCCCTTTGCTGCCCTGCAGCCCTCCCTCTCCCTGGTGACAGACGCCTCAGATCGAGGTTGGGGAGTGCACCTGGGACGCATCAGGACATAGGGTTTGTGGTCGTCGGAGGACCTCGAGTTGCATATCAATATCAGGGAGCTGAGAGCGGTCCACCTGGCACGTTTGACCTTCTGGTCTCACCTGGCCAGCAGGTGTGTTTCAGTCCTTTCGAACAACATGGCGGCAGTCTTTTATATCAACAAACAGGGGAGTGCACTCTCCTCTCCACTCTGCAGGGAAGCCCTCGTGCTGTGAGATTTCTGCGTCCACAATGCTACTCACCTGACGGCGTTCTGTCTTCCAGGGGAGCAGAACGGCTTGGCAGACACCCTCAGCCACTCGTTCCAGGTCACAAGTGGTCCCTCCGATGGGACATGGTGCGCTCAATTTTCCAACTCTGGGGCTTTCCCCGGTTAGACCTGATTGCCTCAAGGGAAAACAGGAAGTGCCGACGGTTTTGCTCCCTTCTGGGCCGCAGTCGAAGGTCTCTGTCGGACGCTTTCCTTCAGCCATGGGAAGACGGCCTGCTCTATGCCTTCCCTCCGATCCCCCTGATATACAGGGTGCTTTTAAAGAGTCGCAGGGATCGCGCCAGGGTAATCCTGGTAGCTCCGGCGTGGTCACGCCAGCATTGGTACACATCACTCCTGCACACGTCCGTTCAGGCGCCCCTGACGCTGCCCCTACTCCCGGACCTGATCATGCAGGACCGGGGCTCCCTCCGCCATCTGAACCTCGAGTCCCTTCACCTCACAGCC
The DNA here is from genome assembly GCF_003597395.2 of Chelonoidis abingdonii. NCBI lineage: Eukaryota > Metazoa > Chordata > Testudines > Testudinidae > Chelonoidis > Chelonoidis abingdonii. The sequence goes on from NC_133774.1 coordinate 27,632,586, forward strand.
TGGATGCTCCATGGCTGAACCCAGTGGAGTTGCAGTGTTCCCAGCAAGTCAGGCAGGTGCTGCTGGGTAGCAGGAAACCGTCAACTAGGGCCACCTACTTGGTTAAATGGAAGCGCTTCTCCATCTGGTCGGGTCAGCGGGGTCACGACCCACTGGGGGGTTCCAATTCCCGTTATCCTTGACTGTTTGCTTCACCTAAGACAACTGGGCCTCTTCCTCTCCTCCATTCACGTACATTTGGCAGTCATAATCTGCTTTTCATCCGGGTGAGGAGGGTACCTCAGTGTTTGCGAACCCACTGGTTGGGCGTTTTCTCAAGGGTATGGACAGGCTCTTCCCGCATGTGCGTCAGCCGACTCCTGCTTGGGACCTGAACCTGGTCCTCTCGGGGTCTCCCTTTGAGCCTCTGGCCTCGTGCTCTCTGCTGTACCTGTCATACAAGACTGCCTTCCTGGTGGCCATCACCTCGGCCCAACGGGTGTCAGAGCTTCGAGCGTTAACATCTGAGCTCCCGTACACAGTCTTCTACAAGGACAGGGTCCAACTTAGACCTCATTCGGCTTTCCTACCCAAGGTCTTTTCACAGTTCTACGTGGGCCAAGATATCTTTCTCCTGGTGTTTTACCCGAAACCACACGCCTCCAGCGAAGCGTGGAGGCTACACTCCCTGGATGTCCGCAGGGCCTTGGCTTTTTACATAGAGCGTACCAAGCCATTCAGACGCTTGACCCAGCTCTTCGTCGCAGTGGCAGAGAGGATGAAGGGGCTACCGGTCTCCTCTCAGCGAATCTCTTCATGGATCGCGACCTGCATCCGGGAATGCTACCGTGTAGCGAAGACTCCTGTCCCTCCGGTCACGGCCCACTCCACTAGGGTGCAGGCCTCCTCGACGGCATTCCTGGCTCAGGTTCTGACTCGGGAGATTTGTAGAGCGGCCATGTGGTCCTCCATCTACATGTTCTCTTCTTACTATGCCATCACGCACCAGGCTTGCGATGATGCAGCCTTCGGTCACGCAGTACTCCAGTCAGCAGTGGTCTCCGACGTCACCTCCTAAGGTTAGGCTTGTGAGTCGCCTACTTTGAATGGACATGAACAACCATTCGAAGAAGAAGAAACGGTTACCTACCTTTGTGACTGTTCTTCAAGATGTGTTGTTCATGTCCATTCCAACACCCACACTCCTGCCGCTCTGTCGGAGTGCCAGCAAGAAGGAACTGAGGGGGTGGAGGGTCGGCGGGCCCCTTTATAGGGCGCCATGGCTGCACCACTCCAGGGGGCTCCTGAACTGACCCTACGGACGCTGCTAGGGGAAAATCTTCCGGCTGGCGTGCACGCGGCATGCGCACATCTACTTTGAGTGGACATGAACAACACATCTCGAAGAACAACAGTTACCAAAAGGTGGGTAACCGTTTTTTCTTTCATGCTTCAGCCACCATTCGAGAGGACATGCTGATAATGGGTTCTGCTCGATAACCACCCAAAGTAGTGTGGACCGACGCATGTTCATTTTCATCACTGGAGTCAGTCAGCTGCCACCAGCAGAAAGTTGATTTTCTTTTTTGGTGGTTCGGGTTCTGTAGTTTCCGCACCAGAGTGTTGCTCTTTTAAGACTTCTGAAAGCATGCTCTGTACCTCATCCCTCTCAGATTTTGAAAGGCACTTCAGATTCTTAAATCTTGGGTTGAATGATGTAGCTATCTTTAGACATCTCACATTGGTATCTTTCTTTGTGTTTTGCAAATCTGCCATGAAAGTGTTCTTAAAATGAACAACGTGTCCTAGATCATCATTGGAGACTGCTATAACATGAAATATATGGCAGAATGCGGGTAAAATGAGTAGGAGGCGTACCATTCTCCCCCAAGAAGTTTGGCCACAAATTTAATTAATGCATTATTTTTTTAATAAGCATCATCAGCATGGAAGCATGTTCTCTAGAATGGTGGCTGCAGAATGAAGGGGCATATGAATGTTTAGCATATCTGACATGTAAAGACCTTGCAATGCTGGCTACAAAAATACCATGTGAATGTCTGTTCTCACTTTTCAGGTGACATTGTAAACAAGAAGCGGACAGCATTATGTCTTGTAAATGTAAACAAACTTGTTTGTCTTAGCAATTGGCTGAACAAGAAGTAGGACTGAATGAACTTGTAGGTTCTAAAGTTTTACATTGTTTTGTTTTTGAGTGCAGTTATGTAACAAAAAAAAAATCTAAATTTGTACGTTGTGCCTTCACGATAGAGATTGCACTACAGTATTTGTATAAAGTGAATTGAAAAATATTATTTCTTGTTTGCCATTTTTATAGTGCAAATATTTGTAATTAAAAAATAACAATACAAGGTGAACATAGTCTGCTATGTATACTATGTTGTAGTTGAAATCAATATATTTGAAAATGTAGAAAAATATCCAAAATACTTAATAAATTTCAATTGGTATTGTTTAACAGTACAATTAAAATTGTGATTAATCATGACTAATTTTTTAGACTTAATCACATGAGTTGGTGATTAATCTCCAGCCCTAGTTAAAATATTTGTATTTATTGTATTCTGCTCACTGTTTTTATTCAAAACAGACCTGTTGTTAAATTATAAGCTTTCTAGGGCAGGGGCTCTCTCTTCTGATGTGTTTGAATATTACTGAACATACAGTGGGGACCTTGAACTTGATAGGGACCTCTGATTTAAAAAAAGGAAAAAAAAAAAGAACTTTTATCTGTATTGGGAGTATTAATTTTAGAATTAACACAATTTTTTACGCACAGTACTTAGTTTATTTTATTGTTTTTGCAATGGTATAACAGCTGCTGTTAGCCACTTCACAGTTGTGCTAACTGTTTTTGTAGAGCCAGCAGAGGGAGCACAAAAGCGTTTATTTTTAGTCCCTTCTCTGTTACCAATAACTGTGGTGCAGTTTTACTTTTCAAAAATTTTAGTGATTAAATGATGTGTGTATGCACAATTCCTGTGGACTTCAATAGATATTCCTTTTGTGAAATGGTAATAGCACATGAGCTTTATACTCTAGAGGCTATATTAGGAAATTACAATGGAGATTAATTATTTGGTCTAAAGTGCATGATCTCCTCTGTTTACATTTTAAGAGTTGTAAAGCTTATACTGTATTTTGCATGTTCTCTGCCTTATTCTCTATTGCTTTATCCCTTGTGTAGTTCACTTTACACCTGTGCACAATGAGTCTGGAACATTGCCATTTTGATTTATTCCTGCTTTACACAGGTGTATAATGCCTGCACAAAGTGCAAGGCACTGGAGAATCAGACCCTAAAGTGATATATGATTAAGTACTGCTGTCTGTGACTGTGGACACTGAAAGCATATTAAGTATACCATCATTAATTAAAACATAATCTAACTTTTTTTCTATTCTCCTATGCAGTGATCCCTTGATTGGCAGCTTTAGCACAGATTTTACCATACCTACCTGCTATCTACTTCACAACGGTATTCTGTTCTCCCATGGTTCTTGCACTGTGCCTGTCACTATAGTATCTATTAGTTTTGTAAATTGCTTTGAAGATTGTGGTGGACCTGTCTCTGCTCCCATTGAAGTTAGAAGTTTTGTCATTGACTTCAATGAGAGCAAAGTTCAGGATTGGCCTAATGCTTCTGAAAACCACTATAGAAATGCTGCATGTTACTTAAATAACTGTTTTTACAATTCTTCCATACAGAGAGGCAGAAAGTAGTGAAAGTGAAGATGGTTCAAATGAAGAATTAAATGGTCCTCCTTTGCCGTGCCAAACTTCCATTCAAGGACCAGCAGAGGATACTGATGATGATGAGGATGAATTTATTGGGCCACCACTTCCACCAGGTTATAAGGACAGTGATGATGACGACGACGACGACGACGACATGCAAGAGGAAGATAATGTAAGTATTGGATTTTTCCTAAAGAAGGCATAAATGTTTCAATATGCGTTCAGATCATCACATGTAACTATTCTTTCTGTACAGCTTAAATCAGTGGTTCTCAACCAGGGTACACAAAGTCTTCCAGGGGGTACCTCAACTCATCTAGATATTTGCCTAGTTTTACAACAGGCTTGTCATAAGTAGATAGGTAAGGTAAGGGTTAATTTTCTTTTACCTGTAAAGGGTGAACAAAGGGAACCAAACACCTGACCAGAGGACCAATCAGAAAACTGGACTTTTTAAAAGTCAGGGGCGGGAATTGTGTACTCTGGGTCTTTTGTTTCTCCCGGCTATGGAGGAAACAGCTTTCCTGCTAACTCCTATTTCTTTCTAATATTCTCCTACAAAGTGTGAGTACAAAGGCAACAAGGCAAATAGGTTGTATGCTTTGTGTTTATTACATGTGTGTTGTACTGTGCTGGACTGGTTTAATTGGGACTATCTTTTAACCTCAGACTGTTATTATTCGTATTTTCTTATAAGGAAGAGCCTGTATTGAGTTTCTTAAATGGCAGTATTATTGTTCTGTATTTTCTTTCTTTTTTCATATAAAGTTTTTTGCTTTTAAAATACCTGGTTGAGGTTTTTGTTTTTTTCTCTGGTGAGGCTACAGGAAAAGGGGAGTAGAAAATCTCTTTATATTAGCTTTACTAGATTTTGAAGGCATTGCCTCAGGGGGAGGGTGATTCTCCTCTTTGTTTTGCCTTCAAAGGAGTTAAGTACTGGCATCGCCCAGGCTCACCCAGGAGAGGGAGCGCGGGGGGGGGGGAGCAGATAACGAGGAGACAAGGCGGGCGGAACTTGTTTTCCGCGTTTGAGAATAGGGAGACCCAGAGGTCTGGGTCTTGGGGTCCTCCCAGGGAAAGCGGGGGGAGGCCAGAGAGGGGGTTCCCCCCAAGGAATTTGGGGAACCCAGGCTGATAAGAGCCTAAATCTTATCTGGTGGCAGCGAAGTAAGATCCAAGCTGGGTATAAGCTTGAGGGAGGTTCCCAGTAAACACTCAGATGTTGAACTCTAAGTCCAGATCTGAGACAGACGTTTACCACAAGGCTACATAAAAAGCACTAGCAAAGCCAGTACAAACTAAAATTTCATACGGACAAAATGAGAAAGTAAGCGATTTTTCAGTAGTAGTATGCTGTGAAACTTTTGTATTTTTATGTCTGATTTTGTAAGTAAGTAGTTTTTAAGTGAGGTGAAACTTGGGGTACACAAGACAAATCAGACTCCCGAAAGGGGTACAGTAGTCTTCAAAGGTTGAGAGTCACTGGCTTAAATGGTGCTGCTGCTGTTTGTAGGTGTAAGATTTTTTTGTTTTTCTAGTAGCTGTTAACATGGATTTGGTAATCTTCTTTTTCTGTAATAAAAAAAACCCAGCCTTGAATGCTTTAAACATACACACAGCAATGTCAGTATTCCAGAACAACCCAGCAGTACAATCCCATAGTGTATGTGTGTGTGTAATAGATGGGGAAGAGAGGGCATTAACTAAGGATTGGATTTATGTTTCACATCTCGAAAGGACTATCATACACTTGTCCAGACTTAAAAGTTATTGAAAATTGTTTGCTTCCTGTTGTTAAATGTGCAGTTTTGTATTCCAGAATCTCTTTCTCTCAATACTTGTTTGAGAGATTTTTAATATCTCCTTCCCCTACCATGGGATAAAATATTTTTCTGTTTTTTTGAAGAGAGATCTTCTATAATGTCATTATCATAAAGGGAAAAACTAGGACACTATTGCAGGAAAAAAATAATTTCACATGCTAAGTTCAATGGCTTTATTTTTAGTTGTTTCCATAATGTAAAGGTGATTAGTAACACATTAAAAGCAACTAGTAACTGCAAAATCACTTCTCAATCTATTTATCTTTACTATTGTTTGTGGTTGCCGAAATGTCGGGTCCGCCTAGCTGAGAGCCAATGACAGCCAGACAGCGATAAGGAAAGGTTGCTTTATTTTGCAGAAGAAAGGAGAGCCTTGTACCTTGGTACAAAAAACTTTGTTTTATACAAATTTTACAAACTTTTTATACACATTTAGACAAAGACCCTTGCCGTGTTAACACTTGATTGGTGATTGCCAGACCCCATACTTCTGCAGCCTGCTCAGCAAAAACCGGCTAAGAGCCAGCTTCAACTGCCTCAAAACTGATAAGGGGAGACAGTTTAAAAGTTCAGGCTACTATGTATGTGAGGCTTCTGCTTTCCCCTACTGGCTGCTTGTAAGCTGTTAAGGGGGGCTACCAGTAACTTTTACAGTCCCCCTCTTCGGCCCTGACAAGCACAGATTGTCAGGCCCTTCACACAATTTGCAATTAAGCTGGAAAGATAGATACTGGTTTTTTGTATGCGCAGCAGAGTTTTTAGTTATAGTATTACAGAGACATTTTGTACATTGCATTATTACCTAAATAATACATAGGAAGAAAAGAGAGAAAATAAATTATTTGACAATTGTACAGAAAAGGCCAGTAAATTATGACCTAAGGTTTGGGAGGAGGCTTTTAAAATTAAGGGTATGATTAAGAGATACAGTGTGGAAAATAATAGCTGCATTTTGTTTATATATAGGTTATTTTGATATTTTTATTTTTTATTTTTGAGAAATGCTAGTTTATATATTGTATTATTTATATAAGATTGAAAAATGATTTTTTACAGTTTTTTTATTTGTTTTATATAACTCTTGTTTTTATAAATTTTGCATTAAGGTTACAGCTAGCTTAATTTTTGCTAGCAGAGATTGTTATGCTTCCTAAATTGTGGATCTCGTTCTGAGGGCCAGATCTGTGTATTTTTATCCCCTCTGAACATCTTCCCTGCCCACATGGGAGAGAAGAAATGCTTCCATGTGTCCCTTGTTGGTGGCTGCCTGTAAAATCTCCTCTTGCTGTGGTAGCTCCATGCTGATACAGAACTGCCTTAAGTTAACTTCAGATTCAGTGTCGACCTATATTGGGAATCCCCTTGTCTTTGAGGTTGAATGATGTGGAGAGAGTCATCCCACTGGGCATACTGCTCCATACCAGCAGATTTCAGTTGATAGAGAAAGTGCTGTGAAGTCATCTCCTTTTGCCATTTTCTTCTTGATTTGATGCTTCTTCGAGCCCTTAGAAAATCTGAAAAATTTAGTCCTTTGACAAAGAATTTCGTCTTTAAATGCATGGGCCAAAAGATATATAGAATTATATTTACTGTCTGTTAAACTATTAGTTTTTTTTGACATTGAGGAAAAACTAGTTTACTTCTGTGCAGTCTTGGAATGCGAACAACAAATTGTGAACTGCAAGGAACCCTAGCATGAGAACGAACACACATTATGGTATGTATCAGGTTATAATCATGTTAAGAAAATATAAATTAACAATTTCACAAAGAAGAAACCTGACAAAACATGTATACAGGTCTCTCGCAACTTACACGCATTTAACATGCACAATTTCAGCTTTACGCTAAAAGGCCTGAAGTCCGGGATGAGGCGTGGCCTCAAGTAGAAGAGGCATGGCCTCAAGATTTAAAGGTCCTGGGGCACCAGCTGTGGCTGGGAATCCCTAGGGCCTTTTTAAATCACCCAGGGGCTTCCAGCTGCAGAGGTGGCTGGAAGCCCCGGGGGCGCAACAAATAAGGGCCTGAGGGCTCCAGCCCATGGAGCTTCAGGGCCTTTAAATGCCAAGCCTAGCCCAAGCTGCCAAAAAGCTGCAAGGCAGCCATAAAAGGGCTCCTCCGGGCTCCCACCATCGGTGGGAAGCTGGCGGAACCCTTTAAATCCTGGCTGCAGCTTTGCTTGCTGGGTTGGGGCCGGGATTAAAGGGCTCCTCTGGGCTCCCTACCGTGGTGGAAAAGCCCAAACAGAGCCCTTTAAATCCGAACACATCACCACAGCTCTGGCAGCCGGCTGAGGTGGGGGGGCCCTTTAAATCCGCGCCCGCAGCTTCCGGCAGGGGACCGGGGGCATTTAATAGGGCTCCATCGGCGCTCTCACCGCGTTGGGAGCCTGACAGAGCCCTTTAAATCCACCTACCGGCAGTTCTGGCTAGCGGGGGAGGGCGGCGGGGATTTAAATCCTGTCCGCAGCTCCAGCGGGCAGGTACCGGGGGGGGGGGCATTTAAAAGGGGCTGCACCAGCCCTTTAAATGGCCTCCCCCCCGGCCCGCCACATAGGCTGTGGGCAGGAATTTAAAGGGCTTGGGGTTTTGACCATACACGGTTTTCGCTTTACGCAATAACCGCGGAACGGAACCCCCGCCTAAGATGTGACAGACCTGTATTGATAGTTGGTAACATTGTACTGGTAACCACTGAAAAATAGTAAATTTCAAAAACTGTGCTTGTTCTGATCTTACTTTGGAGGATTGTTGGAATGTCCTCTAAATCATGGTGCTCGTGGGATTGTCCCCATCCTCCTCTCCAAAAACAAACAAAAATAAAAACCCAGAACCAAACAACCTCCACCCCTCCTCTTGGACAGAGCGAGAAAGCAGTTCCACACACCCAAACACTTCAGCTCTGCTGTCAGCTCTTCTGAAGCTTGTAACTGCTTTGTAGCACTGAATAGTTGAAGCCACACATAGCAAAACAGCTGGGCTTGGGAAGTCAAGTCCTGCAAGAATATCTAATCCCAGGGGAATTAGTTCTGCTGCTAGAAGCTCTAAAGATTTCAGTGTATACTAAATTAAATTAAAATAGTATAAACTTTAAATCATGTTTTTATACATGGCCAACTAAAACCAAATTTAAACCTATTGTCTCTCTATTTCACTAATGTATAACAGAAGAAATTTACCTTTATAAATACTCCTTTCCTTAATTATTCCACTTCCCCCATACGTGTCTGCATCTTAGTGTCTTTCTTTTCCATCACCCTTCTTATTTTTTTAAATCACAACAGAGGTGTGAATAACACAGAAAGTAAAAATAATGAGGAGTCCTGCTGTCACCTTAGAGACTAACAAATTTATTTGGGCATTAGCTTTTGGGCTATAAACTCAATATTTATCTCTTTGTTTTTTCAAATAAGTAGGCAACTGATACTTCTGCTGTGGTTGTGGTGCCATGCTGGGGGGATGTAGCATAGTGGGCCTGCCTGAGAAGGAATTAAAAATAAATTTTAAATTTAAAATATCTGGAATACTACTCCCAGTTAATTTTTGGGGGCAGTTTGCATACACTACTACAACGGAGGGAATCTTGCAAAAATTCTTACAGATCTGTTTCAAGGACAATACTCAACACAAAGAGCAATGGTCTCATTGCAGAAGAGGAGGTCTAAGTTGGATATTAGGAAACACTATTTCACTAGGAGGGTGGTGAAGCACTGGAATGGGTTACCTAGGGAGGCGGTGGAATCTCCATCTTTAGAGGTTTTTAAGGCCTGGCTTGACAAAGCACTGGCTGGGATGATTTAATTGGGGGTGGGCCTGTTTTGAGCAGGGGGTTGGACTAGATGACCCCTACGGTCCCTTCGAACCCTAATATTCTATGTTTCTATGATTTCCATCTTCAAAACATTGCATAAGCTTTACCTAATTATTCCATACTCTTGTTTAAATATTACTGTTATCCGTATTTAGAGATGATCTGCCCAAGACCAAAGTAGTAAGCCAGTGCCAAAGTTGCAGTTACAATTTGAGAGATCTTGGCTTGTAGCCCCATACATAGTCTGTTGTCCTTATCTTCTTATGTGATTAATGGCATGCTTAGCCTGAATATATAGAATTTTTTTTTTAAAGAGTTAAGTAAGATCTTGGTTTGAAAGATCTAGATAGTAGCTCTGCCAAGAGCAGATTGGATGACCCAAGTCCTGTGGTTTTACACAGCTAGCTGATTATTGTGTGATGCAATACTTCATATAAATTGTTATCTTTATGGGAGAGAGGTGCACGAAAACATACTGACAAGCAAGAGAAATATATTGGTGCACGTTAGAGTGAAAACACTGGAAAGGTAGAGTCCCTTCCTCGTGAAATTCAGGTTAATATATAATATAAGCCACACCCTGAACAGGATACCAAAGGCTCAATGTTTATTTTAGCCTATGTTATCACTGTGGTTGAAACTTTAACAGTGTTATGAAATAATGCTAAAGATGCAACAGTAACCGTCTATATAATAGTTTTATAGATTATTAATTGTCCACAGAAAATCCATCTCCCTGTTGGGCAAGAAAACTGTATTGGAAATGTATTAGGAACAACAGATATAGTGTGGACAGGGTGCTAGGCACGAGTGCCTTGCCATTCATATTGTAAGTAGAGCATTTTATTAACTACATGTGAATCAAGGGTCCCATTTACCCCACTGTTCCAATTTGTGGTATAAACAGAACCTTCATTACAGTGGTGTAGGGGATATAAATAGTGAGGTAGAACAATGTTCCCACTACAGATTGGCATCATGTTGTAACAAGACTCCCTGACTTCCCAGGGCTATATGCCAGTTCTGTTCCCCTCCATTAAAGATGCTGTATTTCCTTAGTGCTTTATATATATGCGTTTAAATCTTTGGGGATGAAGCGTGCAATAAATATGTCATAAATATAAATGTGCAATAAATAATATACATGTGGTAGCTGACACACAAACTGTTGCTGAGATGTGTCGGAACTTGTGACAGACTTACATGCAAAACTGCCTTGATATGTGGATTTTGAGCTCTGAAGACAGTATCTTTTCACTTTCTGTCTCCATAGGGAAATGGGAAACTTGCTTAGTTAAATTCTTGCTTAGGTACTGTAAATCCCTTAAAAATGCCAAAGGGGAAACAATATGCTGAACCATCTGACTTTACTGTTCAAATGTGACCTTGCTCAGTGGCTTTCTTGTTTTCTGGTTGACAGGCTGACTTTCTAGAAATGTCCTTACATGGTTGCTCTGTATTGATTTATATCTGTTTGGATGACTGTAAATGAAATAACTACATCTGATTGCGGGTGTGGGGGGAAAGTGGGAGGTGGGGAAGGCAGCAACTGGGAGCTCCGTTTAGAAGACCCAGAATGAAAAGTTTCAGATCTAGAAGTAACAGCAGGCGGATGTGATTTAAGTGTGTCTGAAGTAAAGACAATATTTAAAAAAAAAAAAAAAAAAAAAAAAAAAGTCTACATTAGATTTGAGAATAAGCAGAAATGAGACTTGTGGGTTTTCAGTCTAAACAGTTAATTTGTAACTGGGAAAATTTTGTGTCAACGTGGATGCCAGAGGCCTTTGGGGTCCACAATCTCCCATTACTGCTGTGCCTGAATTTAGCTATTTTCTTTCCTGTGAAAGGAATAAGGAAACATCTGCACTTTCCTGATTTCCTGTTGATCGATTGGTGATCACAGTAAGATCCTCTGAGCCGCAAGAAAAGCAGGTGTTGATGTTATGAGAACTCCCTGATCCCTTTTTCCTGATGATATACCTCAGCCTAGAGGGAGTTATAGGGGAAGTGCTATGAGATGTTAAATGAAAGGATTGGTTCAGGAATATGCTCTTTGTTTCTAAACAGATTATGGGCCCAACTCTCTGTTCTGCTACAACATTTTTATGCTGATGTTACTCCGCTGAAGGACACTTTTTCTACATTTTTGTCCCTCTAGGAAGCTGATTGCTTCCTTGACAAAGTGCAAATTTCAGCCATGGAGTCTCAAGTCTTCTAACTGTTCATAGAATTGATACAGCACGTGCATCAGTCATAGAAATGTAGGGCTTGAAAGGTCGTGTAGTCTATCCCCCATGCTGAGGAACAATTAAGTGTATACCTAGATCAGGGGTTGGCAACCTTTCCAAGAAGAGCCACCTTTTTGCTTTTGTCTTTGACCAAAGTATTCTGAGAGCTGCATCACATGCAAAGCTACTTGTAGAATTAGAATTTATTAAATAATAATAATTGAACATATTAAAGTTATTGCTACTCACCACTACTTTTAATGCAACTTCTGCTGTTGGACATCTTTAGAGAGTTGCTTAGTGTTCGGTGAATATGCCGTGATTTTCATTTTTCAAGCAGGACTTAAGACTAATATCTTGCAGTTGCCTCCTCAGTTTGTTTTTGATTAAATTCACGTTGGAAAACACTTGTTCACAGAAGTACATTGAACCAAAGATTGAGAGAGGCTTACATGCATATTTCTTCAACTGACTGTATGTATCTGGTAGACCAGGGCGGGCAAACTTTTTTTTTTTTTTTTGGCCTGAGGGTCGCATTGGGTTTTGGAAAGTGTATGGAGGGCTGGTTATGGGAGGCTGTGCCTCCCCAACCAGCCAGGCATGGCCCAGCCCCTACCCCCTGTTTCCCCCCACACACTTTTCACCCCCTGATGCCTCCCCCAGACTTCTGTCCCATCCAACCCCCCTGTTTCCTGACATGCCCCCCCTCTCCCCCCGGACCACTGGCCCATCCACTCCCCTGGTCCCTTTCCCCTGACTGCCCCCCATCACCCCATCCAACTCCTCCTCCTTCCTGACTCTCCCCCTCCCAGGACCTCGCCCCCATTCAACCCCCCTGTTCCCTGCCCTCTGACTGCCCCGACCCCTATCCACACCCCCGTCCCCTTACCATGCTGCCTGGAGCGCTGGTGGCGCTAGAGCCATGCTGCCCAGAGCACCAGGACAGGCTGGAGCCATTCACGCCACTGCGCAGCACAGAACACCGGGTCGGGCCAGGCTCTGCAGCTGCGCTTCTCCAGGAGCTCGCCGCCCAGAGCATTGCGCCATTTATGGCCATCTTAATACTGCTGTCCGTTACAGTCTTTGCAGATAATGGCATTTCTCTAATTTTCTTAACTATTTAATCTTTGTTTTTAATATTGTCAAAGAGGTGCTCAGATGTTTTAATGAAACATTCTTTCACATATTCTCCATCTGTGAATGGCTTCCCTCGTTTGACGATTTCTAGAGCTGCCACAAAACTAGCAGTAGTGGTTCCACTTGGCACCTCTCTCCATTTAGCAAACGTACATCTTGTTTGCTCTGCTTTGCGTCGGAGCTCCTCTACTGCTTTTTTCCTTGTATTACCAGCTGGATAGGTTTCAGCAAACGTCCAGTGTTTCTTTTCAAAATGTCTTTCTAGGTTTGATTTCTTATTGTTGGATCGTTTCTTGTTGCAAATGAGGCACACCAGGAATCTATCTGAACTCGCTATAAAAGCGTAAGATAGTCCAATCATTTTGAAATTCTCAATGTTTGTCGTCTTTCACTTTTTGGTTGTAATTTTTATCTGATCTATTTTATTTCTAATTGTTGAGCATTGGAACATACTAGTTCCACAGTACAGACAGAGCACATCCGCTTCCTTTTCGCAAGAAATTCCAAGAGTTTTATTGATAGACAACAGTTGCCTTGGTAATGAACCATTTGAATATAAACAGGAGGGGGCTCCGGACTGGGGCAGGGAATTGGGGTACAGGAGGAGGTGCGGGGTCTGGGACGGAGTTTGGCTGCAGGATGGGATTCTGACCTGGGATGGGGGTTGGGTATTAGAAGGGGTGGGAGGTGCAGGCTCTGCCCGGGAGGCGTTTACCACTGGCGGCTCCCAGCTGGCAGCGTAGCAGGACTCAGGCAAGCTGCCTGCCTGCCCTGGCCCCACGCCGCTCCCGGAAGCGGCTGGCTGCTGGCACTTCTCTGTGCTCTCCAGCGGGGGGAGCAGCTCCATGCGCTGTCCCCACCCCCAGCACCATCCTCACAGCTGCAGGGGTAGTGCTTGTAGGCGCAAGCAGTGCATGGAGACCTGCTGCCTCCCTCCCTCCAAGGGGCGTGCAGAGACATGCCAGCAGCCAGGCGCTTCCAGGAACGTGGAGCTAGGGCAGGCAGATAGCCTGCCTGAGCCCTCCTGTGCCACTAATCTGGAGGTGCCTGTAGTGAGTACCTCCTTGCCAGAGGCTGCACCTCACACCCCCTCAAAAAATGGCTGCCCTCAAGGGGGTAGCCAAAGAGTCGCATGCAGCTCTGGAGCCGCAGGTTGCCGACCCCTGACCTAGACCATGCCTGACAAGTGTTTGTTTAATCTCCAATGGTAGGGTTTCCCCCACCTCCCTTGGAAGCCAATTCTAGAACTTTACTACTCTTGCAGTTAAAAAGTTTTTCTTAATATCCAAGCCAAGTGTCTCATGCTGCATACTAAGACAATTACATCTTGCCCTCCTCACAGTGAACATGGACAACAAATATACAGAAGATTGTTATAAAAAGGATGGTGATTAATTGAAGTGTGTTATCATTTTTCCCGCTCAGACTAACATGACCAATTCTAATGCTGGCTTCACCATAGTACCCTGCCTCAAACCTGACCTGATTGGCGACCTGTAGCAGTGGGAGGGTAATTGTTTCTCCATGACAGATTAGTTTGTCAGTGGAGACTGTCAATAATAGTGTTTATTAGTATCAATTGTGGTGGGAGGTTGGCAAGTGAGAACTGGTCCAAGGCTCCCCAACTGATTTGCATACCCTATTGAACAGTTTTAGTAGATGGGAATACATTTTGGCCATTACTGACTATGACTGGAAACTTTTCACTCTTCATTTGTATGGTAATTTGCTAGGAACATTGATCACCTATTACTGAGTGTTCTGCCTTAAAGTACATTGAATCAGTGCTGTTGGTTTTGAATGTTTTGCAGACACTTTATTTTATGGACAGTGATCATATAATGCATGATGAGTACAAACTAGGTGGTTGAAACATATCAGTGGTGTATAGTTAGTCAAGGCACAGATCACAGACTTTTTAGTATTGTTCTTGGAAGTGAATTCCACGAGACAGCATGTGATGATACCAGTTATTGGGGATCTGTCCATGCTGGATCTATGCTAATGGTGCTGTTTGGTTGTGGGGTTTTCTTGTGTGTGTCATATTTGCCATATGCATTTTTGACCTAATGACTGCTCAGTTTATTAGAATATATTATTTACATCTATTTCCCCATGGATCCTGAAGACTCTTGGTACCGGATGTAACTTTTCCAGCACCAGTGCAGATCCCTGCAGAACTAAGTCACACTATGCCACCCTTATTTCTGCATTGCTGCTGAAGGCAAGGAAAAAGGACGAGCAAGGACCAAAAAAAGAGGTCGTGTCTGGGAAAACCCAGACATGTGTAGCCCTATTTTTTGTGATCTCACGACAGCCCTACAAGAGCCTTGCAACCCACTTTTGGAGCGGGACCCCCAGTTTGAGAAACAGTGCTCCAAGTTATCAGTTATAGTAATCATGAGAGTTATGAATAACGGTAGTAGGCTTTAAAAAAAGACTTTCACACACAACTGTGGTTTAGGGTCAATGTCTCTTTAAAATATATTGGTGATAGTATATGAACATGACACTTTTGAATGATGAGAAGGTATTTCATTTCACTAGCTATATTTTAAACGATTAAACAATTTCTTACTATTATCTAGTGCATTATCTAGCTTGTCTATAGTCCTTTTCAGCCAAGTGGAGCCCAAAGTTTGTTTGGGACTTTTGTTATAACATCTGTTTCCTACACCCTCGTGTCTTTCTGAAAAAAGTCTCCTTGGCTGAATCTTTTCATGCTTGATCTAAGCCCAGAAGTAAATTTTTATGGAAAATCTGAAGAAAATCTCATAAGCCATTGGAGAATGGGAAAAGTATAGTTTTTTAGTCTCTTCAGACTTTTTTCTTTCATTGATAACTTGGCCCATTTGCGTAGCAAATTTTTTAAGACTTGTATGCAAAATGGTGAGTTTATGGCCAAAATTTTCAAAAATGACTAGTGATTTTTGGATTTCCATACTCAGACATCTTAACAGGATTTGTTAAATTTTGAGAAGTGTGGGGGTTAAGGGTAAATCACTTCTGAGCATCCTTAGGAGTATCTGCTAAGATTCTAACAGAATTTAATGAAATCCTGTTTTCTTATGCCATCACATTGCATTTTCCCTTCGTGGACTGATAAGCCCACTGGTTGCTGCTAGCATAGTTTGCAGTGGGTAGAGTTCATGGTCACATCTTCGCTATAAAAATCAACTATGTTGGGGGACCCAATTACAGCGCAGTTGAAACATATGAGGAGATAACTGTTTCTTCTTGCAGGAGAGCAGGGGTTGTGCTGTACTCATGTCCCTGAAACATTCTATAGCCTTGGATCTCTCCAAGGCTGTATCCTCAGTTGGGCAATGTTTTCCAAGTGACAGCCCTATGCCAAGTTTTAGGATTGTTTTGAGCCATTTCAGAGTTGTAGCAACAGTTTAACAGCACACAGCAACTGCACTCAACAGTTCAGGAATGGAAGAATACCATTTCCTGCTGATTTGGAGGGGGAATTTAAGTAGACTGTAAAACAGAACACACAATTATGCTCTATGCAGATGATGCTCTTGTATTGTATTAAGCCTGAGGTTACCATTCCTAATCTTCTAATCACTGTTAATAAGTTTAGAGACATCTCAGAGCATAAAATTAATTGGGATATACTAGAAATCTTAGGCCTTAACATATATGCCCACAAAGGCCTTTTCTAAAATTGGGACTTTCAGTGGCAGTCCTTTTACATTAAATATTTAAGACTACTGATTCCCAGTAATATTCAGGATACCCCTAAGATATGTATAGAACCAGTTACTGCCCGAGTGGCTAGCAATTTGAGGAGGTAGAATTTGTTAATCCTCAGTTTGTTGGGTAAAATTTATATACTGAAAATGAATATTCTTTCCAGAATTTTGTATGTCCCGAGGAATCTCCCTATTTCTATTCCTCAAACTTAGTTTAAGAAATTCAGTAATATTTTCAGAATGTTCCAGAAACCTAGACTGGCTCTGAACAAATTACAGCTCCCCCTCTCTCTGGGAGGATTTTGTTTTCCCAAATTGGAAAAGTCACATCTCTTAACAACAACAAAAAAAAAAGACAGGCATCTTTGTGGCTGTTAGATATGACCACATAGACCCCATGCTGGGTTCAGATTGAATAAGTAGTAGTATACCCCCTGTCTCCCTTTCAGGCATTGTAGGATTGAATTATTATAGACTGGATAGTTGTAGAGCTCCCACAATAACAGCTGTGAGGCAAATTGGTCAAACTTGGTTAGAAGGTTCTGCTTCCATCCATTCTTCCATGTAGAGGCTCTCCTGTTGAGCAATCCTATCCTTAAAATAGGTGGCAAAACTTTGTTGTGAAGGAATTGGATGGAGAGAGGAATTATGACCGTGTCAAGGTCTGATTCCCACTTTGAACTTTAGCGTCCAGAAAGTGGGGACCTGCATGTACCCCTCTAAGCTTAATTGCTAGCTTAGATCTGATAACGCTGCCACCAACCAAAATATAGTGTTTGGTACACTTTCTGTCCCTCAAAAACCTTCCCTGGGGAACCCAAGACCCAAATCCCTTGGATCTTAAAACAAAGAGGAATAAACCATTCCCGCTCCTTCCCCCTCCCAGACTGTCCCCTCCCTGGGGTACGCTGAGAGATCACTGGGATTCAAACTCCTTTAATCTTAAAACAGAGAGGAATTCACCTTCCCTTCTCCTCCTTTCCCCCCACCTATCCCTGGTGAGTTCAGACTCAATCCCCTTGTCTTACACGAGGAAAAAAATCAATCAGATTCTTAAAAAGAAAGCTTTTAATTAAAGAAAGAAAAAAGTAAAAAATTATCTCTGTAAAATCAAGATGGAAAATGTTTACAGGGTCTCAGCTTTACATAGACCAGAGGGTCTCCCTCCCTCCTAGCCTACATATAAGTTACAGCAAACAGAGGTAAAATATCATTCCAGCAAAATATACATTTGCAAATCAAGAAACAAATATAAAGACTAATTCGCCTTCTATCTAGTACTTACTATTTAGAACATGAGAGACTGTTTTAGAAAGATTGGAGAAACCTGGTTGCATGTCTGGCTCCTCTTAATCCCAAGAGAGAACAAAGAACAACCCAAAAAGCACAAACAAAGACTTCCCTCCACCGAGATTAGAAAGTATCTTGTCCCCCGATTGGTCAGGTGTCAGCCAGGTTCACTGAGCTTGTTAAACCTTTACAGGTAAAAGAGACATTAACCCTTAACTGTTTATGACAGACTGTTTCACAGCTAATGGACAATGTTAAATTTAAACTATTTGTGGATCTTCAGCAACAATATGCCATGCACTGCTACAGAGCATGGAAATACCTCCAACTAAAGCATTTATTTATGAATCTATTTGGATTGGATGCATTGGGAACTTCAAAACTTTTATTATATCGGAGGAAACTTCCGGTATTTACTCCACCAGTGGTATCTTTTTATGATTTCCTGTCCCAAAAAAGAGATTTGGATACACAGGTGTCTCCAACTTAGTGGAATACAATTGTATCTAATGTTGAAAAAGCAATTATAGACTTGAGATTATGGTTTTTTCATCAAAAGACACTTTTTATGGCAATGGGCCTCATAAATTCTGACCACTGTTGTAAATGTAACTCCCTTGGTGCTACATTAGGTTGTATATTTTGGGAGAGCCTGTTTTTCACAAGTTTCTGGTATGAGCTAGGTCAAAGGACCAATTTGATATTGGATGCTATATAGGAGCCTTCCCCTGTAAATTTTATTCTTGGATAAGAACAAAAGAATAGTCCTACTGGGCTAGACCAATGGTCCATTTAGCCCACTATCCCATCTTCCAATAGTGACCGGTACCACATGATTCAGAGGGAGTGAACAGAACAGAGTAATTGAGCGATCCATCCCCTGTCATCCCATCTCAGCTTCTAGCAGTCACAGGTTTGCAGGCACAGAGCATGAGTTGTGTCCCTAACTATCTTTGCTAATAGCTATTGATGGAACTATTCCTGATACCTGGAGGTTACCTGGTAACAAGACAATGTGGGTTCCAACATGCAGCATAGGTCACTAAAAAATTAATCCTGCAAAAATGAAAAAGTCATTCCCCACCAAACATTGATACCTGGCTCAATGGTACAGATGACCTTACAGCTAATAAATGATTGACATTCCACAGAAGAGAATACCTGAAAAATTCAAAGTGATTTGGGCTGACTTTTTAGAAGTCTGTGATTTGTATAGGTCCTGAGGGATAGATATATTACTTCCCCACCTCTCCCTTTATCATAATCCTCTTTATTTACTTTGTATATTTTGATGAATCTGGTATTTTGAAATATTTGTTGCATTTGGAAAAATAATAAAAAATTATAAATAAAAAGTAAGTAGAGTGTAGTTACCTTGGTTAAAATTTGGCTAGGATACTAGGGTTAATAACCCTTCCTTGGCAAAAAATGTCATGGTATTTTTAATTGGCACATTTAGTCCGAAAGGTGGCACCTCCAGTTGCCCAATTCATGTAATCTGGTCATTTACCCTTTTGTCTAACTAGACTAAAGAGAAAAATCAGAAGGAAGAGACTCCAAGAAATGGCACAAAATGTGCCTGTTTACTCATGAAAGCTGAGGGAGTGAGGCAATGTTCTTTAATTATGCTGAAAAAAACCAAAATGGTAACAATTATTATTGCTTTTAATTTTCTTTGTAACTTGAAAGTATGTCCTTTCCATTTGTCTAAGAGGAATTTCCCTTTATACACATACCTTAATTCTCAGATCTTAGCAATACTATACGAAAATTTAACAGGCTAACTTTTCTTAACTAGATGTATGTGTTTTGATGCATTATCCTCTTCAGAGTGCTTTCTAACAGTAGGAAAGTATTCTTCACAGCTTCCCTGTGAGATAATGGTATCTTCTTTCTACTTTGAGATTGTGATGTACAGATGAAATTTACCAAAAGCTACATAGTGAGTCATTGGAAGAGCTGAGATTAGAATTTTGGACATCCTGACTTCTAATTCTGTGGTTGTTTCTCTAGGTTATACTGCCTTCCCCTTCTGTCAGATACAGAATGCAAGTCTTGGAAATGAACAGTTTGGTAAACTGGCTTGGATGTAGTCCCAGGCTGAAGCTGTCATTTTATGAACTGAAGCATATGGAATGTTTTAGTGTCTTTGAACCAAGACCTGTATTTCTCATCTAGGTTAAATTTCATTGCTGCAGGAGTCAGGAAGGCACATTTTCTTTTTATTAAGCACTGAATAGTTCATTAGATGCATTATGGTATTATTTTTATGAAGTGTCAACAGTGTGCTTGGTGTAGCAAAGAAAAAAAATTAGTCTTAACTTAGAATCTGGAAGATTGGATCACAAGACAGGGGGTAATAATTTGAAGGCTTTCAAAATAAAAAAATAAGAGAACTTCCTGTGAAATAAGGAACAGCGATGACAATGGGAGAGAATCAGCCTGGGATTGATGTTGGCATAGTTAACAGAATGGAAGGATTAAGGCATTGCATGGGTGTGTAAGCTCTCATAAAAACAGCAATGGGAAACTATCTGGGTTTACAGAGAGGATGGCATTTAGTGGAATTCTGCTGTTCTAGTCACCTGGTCATTACAAACATCCAAAATCCTAGACATTTATGCACATGGAGGTCAACTGAGCATAACAAAGAATCAAATTGACTTTGTAATGATACAGCAATGGTGGAAATCAAGAGTCCAAAGGATGAAAACTTTTGCTAGTGCAGATTGTGGGTCAGAGCATCAACTGTTAACCTCAAACATAAAATTAAAACTTAAAAAAAAAAAAAAAAGTGTGTCAGATTTACTGCATCTGGACTTGTCCGGAAGCAATGAAAACTGCAAGACTTCTGTCCAGAATGGGTTTGAGGCATTGTCACAGGTAAAGGAGGAGAACCACCAAAACAAATTTAAGAATGTAATTAAAACTATTGTTCTTGAAGTTGGCAAAGTGCACATTCCAAACAGTCAGTGTCTGACCGCGCCATTGTTAACTTACAAGATGTTTTTAACTTGTGGAAAAAATGAATGAAAGAGAATGATTAGGAGAGTGAATAACATAGAAGAGAGTCCAAGGGGCCGAACAGATCCAAAGGCAGACCATATGAGAACAGAGTGAATACATAAGAGCAAAATGTGTTGAATCTGAGAATCACAAAGAGAGAAATAATAGAAAGGGTATATTCACAGTGGTCAGATTCTTACTAAAAAATATCCCTCGCGATCAAGCATAATTAAAGATCATGATGCAGCATCTTCACTGAAGGTGGTGATATGAAATGCCGGTGGAGAGAACTGTGCCAATCTGTATGCTTCATTAGAGTCTCTCACAGTATAGGAAGACAGAATAAGTATTGAGCCGGAGCCCTGGTACTGATGGTATTGATCTTTTGTGGAAAATTTGTTATAAGATATGGATAACTAAAAATTGGCTGTATGACTGGACAAAGAAAATCTTTCTGCCCTTACCAAAGAAAGGAGACATAAGAGCGTAGTAATAATTGAATAATCTCCGTGATATCTTTTGTGAGGAAAGTTCTGCTCTGAGGTAATCCAGGATCACATGAAGTGAGTGATAGAAGCAGAACTACCAGAAGAACAAGCTGGTTTCAGAGTGGGACAAAGCACATGTGATCAAATTGCAAATATCTTCTTATTGTTGAAAAATGCAGGGCATACAATCACACATTGATTATTATACTTAAAAGCGTTCAATGCTGTCTGACATGACTCTTTTTGGAGGATACTGGCAGATGTGGGGATTGTAAAGCATCTGATTGAAATCATTCCAAGTCTCTGTCATCATCAAGAGACCATGGTGTGAACAGCAGCAAGCAACATAGTGTGGGTTTCCACTGGGCAGGGTGTGAGATAAGGGTATATTCTGTCCCCAAGCCTTTTCAACATATACACAGAGTTTATTATGAGACAAGCCTTGAAAGGTTTAGACAAAGTAGAAGGAGCATTTCCTGTCCAAAACAAGTCTTTACAGAATTTTCAGTTAACAAATAATTTATATTGAACCACTGGACCTGCAGACTTTTCCAGTTTTATCCCCAGAGAGCAATTTTGTTGACTATCAGAATGTCTGCTGTTTGTTTAATAGATGGCTTTTGATTTTTATGCATGTGATACTGTTACACATAACATTTTACAACTGCTGCAATGGCATTTCTTATTTGCATGTGGGCACTTAAAGGTATATGGGGACTACACTTATTTGATGCTAACCCTTTCCAGATCTAAATATAAATTATACATAACTTTCTTTTATTTCTCAGTTTCCTTTCCTGAATTTTAAATGTTTAGTATCATCCATTACAAATAATTAGGATCTTGAATAATATTTTGCATGGTATCTTGTGTAGTGTTTGTAAGTATTACTTGCTTCAGTTGCATTGTCACTGAAGATTGATAAATGTTCAAAATATTGTGGGTATATAATAGTTATTTGATTTCCTTTCATAAATCATAAAGACTGCCCTTTTTCCAAAGGAACAGAAGAATCATAAAATTATAAATTAACAATTCCTCCTTCCCCAAACTTATGATTTTTGAGATATGTGTAAAGCTTTCGCTTGAATCCCTTTAGGTACATTTGGAGCCGTCTGTAAAATTAATCTATTCTTTTTGCTCCACCAGTTACTATTTTTCATAGAAACATAGAAATGTAGGTCTGGAAGGGACCTCAAAGGGTCATCAAGTCCAGTCCGCAGTGCTAAGGCAGTACCAAGTAAATCTAGACCATTCCTGACAGGTTATTTAAAAACCCTCAAGTGATGTGGATTTCATAGCTTCCCTTGGAAGCCTATCCCAGAACTTAACCACCTTTATAGTTAAAAAGATTTCGCAAATTACTAACCTAAATCTCCCTTGCTGCAGACTAAGCCCAATACTTCTTGTCCTATCTTCAGTGGATATGGAGAGCAATTGATCACCGTCTTCTTTAGAACATCTCTTAATGTTTTTGAAGACTTATCAAGTCCCCCCCCCAGTCATCTTTTTCTCAAGACTAAACATGCCCAGTTTTTTAACTTTTCTTCATAGGTCAAGTCTTCTAAATCTTTAATCATTTTTGTTGCTTGCTTGGACTCTCTACAACTTGTCCACATCTTTTCTTAAGTGTGTTGCCCAAAATTGGACGCAGTACTCCCTCTGAGGCTTCACCAGTATTAAGTAGAGCACGACAGTTATTTCCCAGGTCTATGTTCTTAACATTTTCTGCAACTGCATCACATTGTTGACTCACGTTTAATTTGTGATCCATTGTAAACCTTCAGATCCTATTCAGTAGTACTACCACCTGCAGAGTTTCTCCCCATTTTGTAGTTCATTTGATTTTTCCTTCCCAAATGCTGTACTTTTGCTTTGTTTTTATAGAATTTCATCTTGTTGAATTCAGACCAATTCTCTAATTGGTCAAGGCATTTTGAATTCTAATCCTTTCCTGCAAAATGCTTGCAGCCCCTCCCAGTGTGGTGGTGTCTGAAAATTATATAAGCGTACTCTCCACTTTATCAAAGTAATTAATGAAAATATTGAATAGTACTATACCCAGGACTGACCCTCTCTAGATAAATGCTCCCAGTTGCACAGCAAAAGATTGAGAACTACTCTTTGAGTATAGTCATTCAACCAGTTGTGCCACCAACCTTAAAGTAATTTCACCTAGACCACATTTCCGTAGTTTGCTTGTGAAAATGTCATGTGACTGTCAAAAGCCTTACTAAAATCAAGCTAGATCACATCTGCTGCTTCCCCTTTTTCCACTGAGCCAGTACCTTGTCAAAGAAGTTGACATACTGCACCCCATTTTCTTCACAGTGATATTATATGATTATGGCATAATTATGATGCATTTTATGCAAAATGGGTTGTGAGGTGTTCTTGAAAAGGTTATGATTTACTAAATATGATTATCCTATTTGTATACATGCATCATTTATGTATATGAAGTTATGAATATTGACTATGTATATGTATTTCAAATGTAGTTACACCTGGATAATGCTCACCGGACAAGATACTTTCAGTCTAGATCAGGCGTTCTCAAACTTCATTGCACCGTCACCCCCTTCTGACAACAAAAATTACTACATGACTCCAGGAAGGAGGGCCAAAGCCTGAGGCCGCCCAAGTCCCACCACTCTGGGAGAGAGGCAAAGTCCGAGCTACGCCTCCCTGGATGAGAGGGGGCAAAACCGAAGCCCCAGGGCTTTAGCCCAAGGCAGGGAGCCTTTAACCCGAGCCCCAGTGCCCAGGGCTGACGTCCTTGGGCATCAGCTTCAGGCCCAGGTGGTGGGATAGGGCTTCAGCTTTAGCTCCAGGCCTCCGCAAGTCTAAGGCAGCCCTGGTGACCCCATTAAAATGAAGTTGCAACCCACTTTGGGGTCCTGACCCACACTATGAGAACTGCTGGTTGAGAGGAGCCTATTCAGGACAGTGAGCCATTAGGGAAAACAATAGACCTTAGGAGAAGCTTATCTCTCACCTGGTGAGCCTTCCTGAGAACACTCCAGACAGCCTGCTATGACTACAAGCGTATGAACAGGTCACATGATTCTGGACTCCATCTTGGGATGTCAGTATTTTTCCACAGACCAGTCTGGGAACCAAGTTTTGAAACAAAGGGTTCCCGACATATGCTAGAGCTGTATAAGGCAGGGAGTGATATCATCTGTGGTTCTTCACTCCCCACACAAGCAGCAAAGAATCCTGTGGCACCTTATAGACTAACAGACATTTTGGAGCATGAGCTTTCGTGGGTTAATACCCACTTCATCAGATGTATTCATCCACGACAGCTCATGCTCCAAAACGTCTGTTAGTCTATAAGGTGCCACAGGATTCTTTGCTGCTTTTACAGATCCAGACTAACACGGCTACCCCTCTGATACTTGTCCCCACACAAGAAGGCTCCTGGAAACACCTGAGGAACAAAGACTGAACTGGGGGAAGTGTTGGACCCAGGCTAAAGGGATTTCTAGCCTGTGCATGAAACAGTTGGTGACTCCAAGATGCAGAGCAGGTGTCGCTTGTGCCTTAAGAATCTACAAGTCTGCCTGTACCATCAGTTAGGGTGAAAATCTGCTGTTCATATCCAATCTAGTATATTAAGTTTAGGTTGTGGTTTTGTTTATTTGCTAGGTAATCTGCTTTGATCTGTTTGCTATCACTTATAGTTAAGGCTAAGATTTTATCATGGTTATTTTTAATAAAAGTCATGGACAGGTCACGGGCAATAAACAAAAATTTACGGAAGCTGTGACCTGTCTGTGACTTTTGATGCTGTGGCTCCATGGTTTCTCCTGCCACTGTGATGGCTGGGAGCTACAGGGTTCTTCTCCACCCCTCCCCGCAAGGCTGTCCCCTGTCGCAGGAACCCCTGTGCAGGGAGACTCTGAAAAGGCTGTTGCCTGTCACTGGAAGCTTTCGGGGGACCTTGAGGAGGCTGTGACCTGTTGCTGAAAACCTGCAGAGGGACCCTGAGGGGGCTGTTGGTTGCTGCTGGAAACCTGCTGGGGCCCCACTGGCTGCCAGCTGCAGTCCCGCAGAGCCAGGAGCTGAAGCAGAAATTGTCGCAGAGGTCTTTGGAAGTCATGGCTTCCATGACCTCCGTGATATAAACATAGCCTTACTTATAATCATCTATAATCATTATAGATATAACCATCTATCTTTTGTAATTAATAAACTTGTTTTTGTTTTATTGTAAACCAGTGAGGTTTGACTGAAGTGCTTGGGGGAAATCTCTGCTTGGTTACCACACGTGTGGATTGCCTTCTTGACATTGAGGGAGAGGCGGACTGGATATTAAACCCATATACTGGCCAGATTTGATCAGGTCAGGATGGTACTACTCTGGGATCCTAGGCTGGGAACCTAGTAGTTAGAGAGCATGTATGTAACTGCAGCTGGGTGTGTCCCTACCTGTGTGAATGTTGGTGAAAGTGCAGGCTGGAGTGCTTTGCAGCTTGTCATAGCAGTACAGTGTGAAAGGGAGGCCAGGCTGGTGGGTCACAGGGCTCAGTAGTACCCCAGTTCCATGTGGCAGTCTGGGGGGAACCCATCACCAAAGGAAATTAGATTAGTTTAATATGATTTGTTCTTGACAAATCCATGTTTGCTATTCCTTATAACCCTATTACCATTAGGTGCTTATGAATTGATTATTTAATCATTGGTTCCGGATATTGAAGTTAGGCTGTCTGGTCTATAATCCTCTGGGTCCTTTTTGTTCTACTTTTTAAAGACAGGTTCCCTGTTTGCCTTTCTCTAGTCCTTTGGGACATCATCTATCCTCTTTGAGTTCTCAAAGATCATTGCTAATGGTTCTTAAATTACTTCTGCTAGTTCTTTAAGTACTGGACGATGAATTTTACCAGGCCCTCCCAACTTGAATACATTTACCTTAGCTAAATAGTCTTTCCCTCTTTTGGCTTCCATTCCTTCCTCCTTGTTGTTAATATTAATTGTCACCATTGACCTTTTTAGTGAAGACTGAAGCAAAATAGGTGTTATAAACTTTGTTGCTTCATTAACTTTGAGAATCTCAATATTTTGTATTCTAGACTTACTGTAGTTTTTAATGACTGTAACTGAAATTTCTCAAAGTGCAATCTACGTAATGAAGACTGACAAAATAAAATAATGGCAAAAGATGCCTTTATGCTTTTTCATTTATGTTGAACCCTTATGTAAAACTGAGACATGTAATTACAGAAAACAGGTGCTTTATTATAGCCAATCACTACAAGGTGCTTCTATTGTTTTGTAGAGCAGAAAACATGTCCTCCAGTGCTTCAAGTAATCATACAAAAACAAAAATGAGAGAAGCTTTTCCTCCCTATTTAAAAAATAAATAAAAAAGGCTATTCACATTTTACTCTTGTTCATTAGAGTCAAGATTTCAAAAACGAGAAGTTTGAAGTATGGTTCCTGAATAGCTGGCTCAGTAGCTTCTCTTGACTTGCTGTTTACTGTTGGCTGCTTGACAAAGATAGATTATTAGGCCGTTTCCTTAATTTGAAGCATCTGAGTGGTCCCACTGATATCGGTGAGACTGCTCATTAGCTTAAAGCTAAGTGTTGGCAGTATCAGTATGACTGGCAATACAAACTTGACATTGCACAATAAGTTAATGGAATGAAGAAAACGATTTGTGGCCCTGGAAACAACATTCAGAATATGTGGAATTCTGGCAGCAAAAGTTGCTAGATACTCTGGTAAAAGCAAGTACCTACATAATCAAGCACACTAAGGGTAATTCTAAATTGCAGTTAGACTCTTATGGCTGCCCCATGTCAGCTGACTTTGACTCCTGGAGCTCAGGCTAAGGGGCCGTTTAATTGTGATGTAGACATTCTGGCTCCGGCTGCAGCGTGTGCTCAGGATCCTTCCTACCTTGCAGGGTCATAGAGCCTGGATTCCACCCCAAGTCTGAACATCTACACTGTAGTGAGACAACCCTTTAGCCAGAGCCCTGCGAGCCTGAGTCAGCTGGCATGGACCAGCTGTGGGTTTTTAATTGCATTGTAGACATACCCTAAAGTCAAAATGAGTGCTAAAAGTAGTGTTAGCATTATGCTCTATGAAGTGTCTCTTTTAAAAGGAGACTCTGGGGGGCAGTAAAAGCATCTTTGTAGCTACCGGACTGTCTTGCCATAGCTTCTACAGTCCCATTAGAAAATAATATACAAGAACTTGAAGTGATCGGATTGGAAACAGTTTTGATAGTAAATAGTCATGTATGAAGTTTATATTTATATTTAGAAAATTATTTCATAATAACTGAAAACTATACAAACCATTGCAACGGTTACTGTTGTTGCTTGTATTTTGATGGTGCACAAAGGCCCCACTGGGCTCTTTTGTGCTAGGCTTTGTACAAATATACAGGAAAACATGGTCCCTACCCTACTGCTTATCATGTGATAGCCAGGAATTTTAATGAATGAAATACGTCCTAAAAAACTATCTGCACACCCCTCCACACAAATAGAAGATTTTGACTTGGAGAAATTGGAAGAAAAATGACTTTGTGAAAACCTGACATTCATATGTTAAAGAGCTTTGATCTGGAAGTTATCAAAAACAGATTCTCAGTTTATGTGTAAAGTGTGGAGCCATCATTCTGCACAAATAATTCAGTTACAATGGATGAAGCTACTGAACACTTAGCCCCTAGTCGTCTTTATTATGTACAAATATAAACATTTTTCCTTTCCATACCTTGCTCACTGTGAGAATTTATTATTTAAAGTTCTTTTAACATTAAATCTGTTTTGACACCATTTATTCTACCTTTAATTTTTAAAAATCTTAAGAAAGATGTAGCCCTCCCTACCGCTGCCGCCACCACCACCCGCCCATATTCCTTGCTTTTGAGGTCTCCCTTCCACATTTTGCACACATGCCATTGGCTGTTGTCATTATACTTTCTGATTTAGATTTCATCTACCTCTCAGCAGGGACTTGAAATCCTGCCCACATTTAAGTCATTAGGAATTTTGCCACTGACTTCAGAATTCCACCCCTTATGTCTAAGGCTACGATTTAGTCACGGATATTTTTAGTAAAAGTCGTGGAAAGGTCACGGGCAATAAACAAAGAGTCATGGCCATGACCAGTCCATGACTTGTACTATATAAATACCCTTGACTAAAACTTAGGTGCTGGGGAGGGGTCGCGTTCCTGCTCTGGTGCGGGGGACTCTCCAGTGTGCCGTCGCTGCTGCTCGCAGCATGATAATGACAGATGTCAGTTTAGTGATAGAATGTTGAATGATTGTAGTGGGCAAGTGTTCGACAAATAAGAATCACAGCACAAGGAAACATTTAAGGACAATAATAGGAAGTATTAGAGACAAATAACGGTGTGTGCATGGGGTGAGAAATACAGTGCGGCTCATGAGGGAAAGTGAGTAGCAGAGGAGAATATTTAAAGTACAGTTCTACTCTGAAAAGTAACTCTGGGGAAAAAAATAAACATTGCACAGTCTCGGCACATGTTCATTATGTCAGTCACATCTGTATCAACTGGGCTTAGTTTAACCAAGTACAGCATAAAGATTTCTTTTCCTACTGCTAGCCCTGCAAAATTGACTGGGTTCTTTCCTTTTGATCATCATCATGAGAAACGATAATTCCATAGGCAAATTAAGCCCTCAGTTTATACTTCTGCTGTTCCAGTATCTGAAGTTACATTTTTTTAGTAACACCCATATAACCATTTCCATAGTTCACAGGTACACCTCTACCCCGATATAATGCGGTCTGATATAACATGAATTCGGATATAACGCGGTAAAGCAGCACTCCGTGGGAGGAGGTAGAGTAAGGGGGAGGGGCACAGAGGAACATTCCCAGCTCCAGCTCATCTCTGCTGCTCCTCCTTCCACTACTCAGCTTCACTTCTCCTCCCTCCCAGGCTTGCCACGCCAATCGGCTGTTTGACGCAGCAAGCCTAGGAAGGAGAAGCAGAGCTGCAGCGTGCTTGTATGAATGGAGGTGAGCTGGGGTGTGGGGGCCCCAGAGAGGGCTGCAGCAAGTAACAGGGGGCACAGAGGAACCACTCCAGCTCATCGCCGCCGCTGCCGCCTCTCCTGAGCATTCCACCGCTGCCTCGCTTCCAGGGCGGGAGAAGCGGAGTGACGGCAGTGTGCTCAGGGAGGAGGCGGAGGCAGAGCGGAGGTGAACTGGGGCTGGGAGCGGTTCTTCTCCCTACCCTGATATAACACGGCCTCACCTATAACACAGTGAGATTTTTGGCTCCCCCGGACCACGTTATATTGGGGTAGAGGTGTAGGTATGTGTATGTAGGGTTTTTTTGCTTCCTGACATTCATTTCTGTTCAAAACTGTATTTGCAACTTTTTAGCAGTTCCTGGTGATAAATATGAACTTGGGAGTAAACAGGGTACAGAGGAACATTCTCTTGTTGTTTTTAGGGTGGGGATATTTATTAGGAAAACTGTTGCTTAGGGTAATGACCTCTGGAAGTATCTTATGTTTTGTGTTCTTACTGTATGCAGTGTGCCTGGAATTGAAGAAAGGTGTATATAGAATATAAATACATTTGTTAATCTTACATCTGTGCCCACTCATCTCTCATCAAAGGAAACAACCCAGTTTTAGAGTCCAAAGCTTCCTGAAAACTCTGAAATCATGACAATACTAGATGATACACTGCCAGATGACTTAATTGAGCCTATGCCATTGTTCTCATTGAAATGGCATTCACATAAAGGAAAAGGCTGAGCCGCACAGACAATGCCCTATCAACTTGGCACTTTTAAAATGAGGATGGTTTACCATCTAACCATCAGGCTTGACATACGTAGACAACCTGGAAACAGTTTCAAATCCCATCAGGGTCAACTCAGTCCTTCATCCGTCAGAGGGGGATAAATTGAATTCATGCAGTTTACAGTGTTGAGTCTTTTAGATGAGACTAAAAACAGAGGTCCTGTCTGCTCTGTGTGAACATCAAAGATTGCACTGGAACCTTCATAAGGTTAGATATTTGTCCCAGTGTGCTGGCCAAAATTCCCCGACTCCTACTATTGTGCTGCACTTTGATTGCAGACTGGGCAATGTATACATACCCATGTGTCTGTCAGTGTTAACAGATATTTCCAGACTATGGGTTGTGATGCACATATCCAGCTGAAAAAATCTATTTATATCCTTTTGCTCACTGTTAGCTTTTTTTTTCACCTATGTCCCACACCATTGGAGATCATTAGGTGCTGTTCCATAATGGCACTGTTTGTTGTGAGACTGCATTAATTTAGAACAGAGGCGGGTGGCCGCGTCCGGCCCTTTAGACATTCTAATCTGGCCCTCAAGCTCCCACCAGGGAGCAGGGTCCAAGGCTTGCCCTGCTCTGTGCTCCAGCCGAGGAGTGGGGTCGGGGGCTTGCTCCGCTCTGCATGTGCCGTGGCTCCGTGTCGCTGGCGGAAGTAGCAGCATGTCCCCTCTTCGGCTCCTATGCATAGGGGCAGCCAGAGGGTGCCGCCGTCGCCACCGCAGCTCCTATTGGCCTGGACCTGTGGCTAATGGGAGCTGCAGGGGTGATGCCTGCAGACAGGGTGGCGCGCAGAGCTGCCTAGCTGCCGCTCTATGTAGGAGCTGGAGGGGGGACATGTCGCTGCTTCTGGGAGCTGCTTGAGGTAAGCACTGCCCGGAGCCTGCACCTCTGACCCATTTCTGCCCTCCAAACCCCTCAGTCCCAGCCCGGAGCACCCTCCTTCACCCCCGACCCCTCATCCCTAACCTCACCCCAGAGCCCTCACCCACCCCCTGCACCTCAACCCCATGCCCCCCTCCCATACCCTGAACTCCTCATTTTTGGCCCTACCCCAAAGCCAACACCCCGAGCCAGAGCGCTGTCCCTGACCCACACCCCATCACTCAATTTTGTGAGCATTCATGGCCCGCCATATAATTTCCATACCCAGATGTGGCCCTTGGGCCAAAAAGGTTGCCCACCCCTGATTTAGAATGCCTATAGATATGGTTTTCCTGTCCTTCAACGCAACTTCTTTTGTGAGCAGCCACAAGAATTCAACATGAGCTCCTTGTTTTTTTCTCCCTTTATTAGTAACTTTTGTTTTTTTACTTTGTCTTTATACTCCATATCAGACCTTCTGATAAGGTAGTGAATGGTGCCAGTGTTTCAATCTTGTAAAAGAGGAGGAATTCCTTGAGTAGACTCAGAATTTATGGTATGAGCTTCTCCCCTCTCCCCCACCAAAGCCCTCGTTGGTTGTTTTTTTCCCCTACAAATGCACATTTCCAAGCACAATAACATTGCAATCATGAACAGAAATCCTCCTGTTTGTTGCTCTCCCTCCCCCCAAAATTAAAAACAGTAAGGTGCTTGTGTGACGATATGGCAGTCTGTACAAACTTCTTGTTTCTGTTTGATGCTGGAGGGCTCTTTGTACCTATGTGTATCAGTCTGCAAATTTAATTTTTAATGTGGGGGTTAGTTATCTTCTCTTGTGCTGTTACCTACATAATGGACCAAAGTTCTAAAGCATAGTGATACAGCCTCAAGGGCTGTCTTTAGGTGGGCTTTAGCTGGGAAGGCCACATATCTTTTATTGGACCAACTTCTGTTTGGTGAAAGAGACAAGCTTTCAAGTTTACACAAAGCTCTTCTTTAGGTTAGGAAGAACACTCAGGGCTTGTCTACACTTCAAACTCTACAGTTCTGCAGCTGCACCATCTAGTGTTTCAAATGTGGACACTCACTATAGCGACAGGAGGGGTTCTCTCATCAACTTAGTTAGCCCACCCATCTGAGGGCTTGTCTACACTACCAGCCGGATCGACAGGCAGCGATCACTCCAGTGGGGATTGATTTTATCTAGTATAGACGTGATAAATCGACTGCCAATCGCTCTAGTGTCGACTCCAGTACTCCACCTCAACGAGAAGCGCAAGGGGGATTGACAAGAGGACGTTTCCCGTCGACACACCGCAGTGAAGATACTGCAGTAAGTAGATCTAAGTACATCGACTATTTACGTAGCTGAAGTTGCGTAACTTAGATTGATCCCCCCCTCCGCAATGTAGACCAGCCCTGAGGGGCAATAGCTAGGTCAAAGGAAGAACAGCAAGGCTCTGGGGTGTGGATTTTCACACCCCTAAGCGAAGTAGCTGGGTCAACTTTACTCAGAGCGTCACAGCTAAGTACAAGGTGGAACTGATCCTTTAGCACAGTAAAAGCAGCAAAGAATCCTGTGGCACCTTATAGACTAACAGACATTTTGGAGCATGAGCTTTTGTGGGTGAATACCCACTTCATCGGATGCATGTAGTGGAAATTTCCAGGGGCAGGTGTATATATGCAAGCAAGAAGCAAGCTAGAGAT
>NC_133774.1:27665713-27710444 GCF_003597395.2 Chelonoidis abingdonii
GGGATCATTGTCCAGGATGGGTTGTAGATCCCTGATGATGCGTTGGAGGGGTTTTAGCTGGGGACTGTATGTGATGGCCAGTGGAGTCCTGTTGGTTTCTTTCTTCGATGCTGCTTTTACAGATCCAAACTAACATGGCTACCCCTCTGATATTTAGCACAGTGGTTCTCAAACTTTAGTACTGGTGACCCCTTTCACATAGCTAGCCTCTTATAAATTAAAAACACTTTTTTATGTATTTAACACCATTATGAATGATGGATGCAAAACAGAGTTTGGGATGTAGGCTGACAGCTTGTGACCCCCTCCATGTAATAATCTTGTAACCCTGAAGGGTCCCGACCCCCAGTTTGAGAACCCCTGCTTTAGCTTAAGGAGTTAATATGTTGTAAGAGACCATTCAAGATGAAGTGAGCCGTTAACACTTCTGCAGTTGTAGGACAAAGGAAGGTTAGTGAGTTGTAATGGATTGTTGTAATGAGCTATAAATCCAGTTTCTTTATTGAGTCCATAATTTTTAGTGTCTAGCAAAGTTATGAATTTATCTCCCAGGCTCATCTTTTAAAGGTCTTGTGCAGGTTTCCTTTGAGGATGTGGATTGAGAGGTCAGATATGGAGTGATCATTTTGTAAAAAGTGTTCATCCACAGTGATATTTTTTTTTCTTTATATGGTTTTCCTCTGTGAGCTCATTTGAGAGGGTAGTGATGGGTTCCGTGCACATAGTTGTTATTGGCGCAGTTAATGCATGTAATACATGTGTACCTGGATGTGAGATACCACATGTTGTAATAGGAATATGTAGGACCCAGGGATCTTAAAAGATGTGTAGTGGATTTTTTTAATTACTCTGGTAGTGGAGATATGTCTTCAGGTTTTACATTTGTCGTCATGGCAGGGTCTGATTCTGTTTTTGAGGTGGTGTGTCCTGCTCTGTGAGGAGCTTGCGTCTGATGTTGAGCTTGGCAAATTGAGGGGATGTTTGATGGCCAGAAGAGGGGGGGATTGGGAAAGATTTCTTTCAGGATGTGGCCCCCAGCAACTATGGCTTGTAATTGTTTAATGATACCCTGTTTGGGTTCCAGTGTGGGATGGCAGGTGCTGACTAGGTGTGCGTGATTGGAGGGGGTTAATTGGGGAGATTAGCCTTCTGTAAAATGTAATTGCTGTAGTCAATATACTAGCTCCTACCCAGGGGACCTAGTTCCTCAGGGAGAGGTTGCCTTGGCAATTAAGTCACCTGGCAGGGGCATAGTGCTCAAGTGAGGCAGCTGGCGGGGTGTCACCTGACGGAGCTAAAAGTTATGAGGAGGTAGGAGATGATTCTTCTGGAGTCTTCAGTGATTTTCCCAAAAGGAGAGAGAAGCTACCCAGCATGTAAAGGACTGCATAAGGCAGGGGAGGCCTTGCCTGCTTTCTGGAGCCAAGATGCACTGTAAGGACTCTCAAGAGAATGAGTCAGAAAGGTCTAGGGGGAAGAAGGCTCCGTGTTGTAACCCACAAGCCATGCAGGGAAGCAGAAGAACTCCTGATAACCCAAGGGACTCCACCCCAGCCCCAAAACATCCTGTAGTGATCAGGAAACTGAGACAGGAAAATGCTTGTAGTGTTTATTGTTTTGTAATCTGTATTTGTGCTTTATCTGATTAATTAAAAGAACAAATACATTAGACTCTGTACAGACTCTGTGTATGTTAAATTCTTCACAACTACTGTGTGCCTCCAGAGAGAGTAACACTAACCCTGAAGCATTGCACCTTTGGAGTGGAGTTCTGGGAGAGCGTATGTTTAACTGTGAGGGAGTCTGAAGGGTCAGCCCTGTGCCCAGAGGAGGTAGGCAGCTGGATAATGGGTTCTAGCTCTCAGGAGGGAGTTTGAGTGCAGATCTGCACTTCAGGAGTGTGCCTAAGGAGTCAGGGACCCAAGATTGAGGCAATGACTTGCTGGATTCCATTCTGTCTCTGAAATATTAAAACATCTAGGTTCACAGAGAGCCAGAGGCTTGGATTCCCCTTACAGCAGTCTGGTGTGTGGCTGAAAGTGAGCACCCAGCTAGAGCTGTGACTGCTTCGATATCACAGAGTAGTGCGCTGTAAATGCCACATAATAGGTTTTTCTATGCTTCAGTCTCTGTAGCATCTGATCAGCTCTAACATTAATTAATTATTGTTGCAACATACCTGTGGAGTAGGGAAGTATTATTTTTCTTTGAGTGTCTTCTGCTCATGAGATGCACTGGCTGGTGTAGCCTGAAGGTTTGGAACCTTCTTTGAGCTATGCTCATCTAGTCACACAATATAGGCTTCCTTTGGTGGCAATTACTGTTTTGAGACTTACTTTAAAGAAATGTATCCAAGTGGGGTGTGTGTGTGTGAGATAGAGAGAGTTAAACAGACCTCATGTGTGTACAACAAAACCATATTTTTTCTTATTTCCAGATGCATTGTTAGTCGCGTAGCAATTTATTGTCATGTCATATTATTCAAAATTGTGCTGCTATATCACAGTTCATAACAAAGTTTAAATGGTAATGTTTTGAAGGTAATTTATGGGTGGCGTGGGAGAATTACTAATCGAAACAGTAATAGGATTGGAACCAGCTGTGTGAGCTAGATAGGAAATTGTCCTTCCTTCCTGCAGTAACTTAGACATGTTGTTGTAATTTTTCAGTTTTTTTTTTAATGCTTGCAATTCTTCTGTGAGTGGTTAGTTTATTTGCCGTCTGTAATTTTCAGTTTAGTTTCATATCTTAATTGGTGAACATATTTCTAGACTGAAGATTTCTTTATTGTTAGCTAAAGCTATGTATATAAATGTCTTTTTGATGCCTTTTAGAAGAAGTGTGTGGGTAAGCACTTCTTTAAAATCAAAAGAACTGGTGAACACGAGGATCTGTGGATAACTGTCTACCACAGGTGGTTAGATTGTGTACAGTTAAGCTGAATTTTGGTGCCTCTTGCTAACAATATTGAGATCTCAGAGATCCTACTAAACGTTAAACCTTATTGGATTAAACCTTGTAGCAGCTCAGTATAGTAGGTAAATATTATCCTAATTTTAAAGATGGAGAAACTGAGGCCTAGAGAAGTGAAATAACTTACACAAAGTCAAAGAGCAAGGGTTGGTCTACGCACACTTTTTGTAGTGCTTTAAATATATGAAGTTAAAAACTGATATAAACCTTTTATTGTGCCTGCAGTTATATTGGCATTAAAAAACTTCAGTAGCTTATTTCTGTGAATTTGATATTTTATAAAATTTTATGCTAGGATGAATCACCCTAACTCCTAAGATGCTTATCGGTCTCTTCCTGACAAGAAGAGGTTATTACTACAGTACTTTTATCTTCGTATGTGTTTCTAGGACATAGGCAATACTTGTCTGAGAGACTGTGGTTGAAGTAGACTTTTTTCAATTTTGATAACTAGTTTTATTTTAAAATTCCTCAACCAGTTTTAATAGATTTAACAGTCTTCCTATGTACTTGTGTGGTCTAAAGACATTAAATATGTGCATATCATCCACTCTTTGAGAATGTTGGTCAGACCATTGGCTTTTGAGAAGTACCATGTCACTACATTTAATAATAAATAAATAAAATAATAATAATAATAATAGGAGATATACCAGTCTCCTAGAACTGGAAGGGACCTTGAAAGGTCATTGAGTCCAGCCCCCTGCCTTCACTAGCAGGACCAAGTACTGATTTTTGCCCCAGATCCCTAAGTGGCCCCCTCAAGGATTGAACTCACAACGCTGGGTTTAGCAGGCCAATGCTCAAACCACTGAGCTGTCCCTCCCCCCCCAAAGTGTTCCAGAAGACACCTCAAACCACAAAAGAAAATCAGTGTGATTGCCATTCAGTGGTACAGCCCCTGTCCTCACAGCGTATGGTAATTGGATGTTCACAGACGAAAGCAGTATTCTCTTTCTCTGGGCACAGCACTTTAGTCTCCTGACTTGTCAATCTGCTATGTCCAGCAAAGCCATTGACTCACTCCCGTATCATCCCGTCCTAGAGCCATCTCCAAAATCAAATGGCAGGACAAGATCCCCGGCACTGAAGTCCTTGAGAGATGCCAAATTCTTGGCATCAAAAGTATGCTCATCAGGTCCCGGTGGGTCAGACACATGATCTGCATGGAGGGTTCCCGAATACTGAAATCAGTGTTTTACAACCAACCTGCTGTATGGATCGCCCCATCCTCAGATACAAAGACACCTTGAAGGCCAGCCTTAAAGCATGCATGATAGACATTAAAATCTGGGAAAGAGTTGCACTGGAAACACCCAGATGGAGAGGCCGTGTCCACTTTAGAGGAGGGGCGTGTGAGGTCTTTGCAGAAGAGAGCATGACTTAACGACAGTGCTTCCAACTCTCCCTTCAACAGTGAATACACTTATAAGACATGCAACCACATTTGGAAATCCAGGATTGGATTTGTTTCCCATATGAAAAGCCATAAAAACAAATAGACCCAGAACTTAAGTTGTTACTAGCTGAACACTCATCCGTTTAACTGATGGGAGAGTCCATCAGAATCCATTACAGTTTTATTGGTCTTTATGCCATTGTTTGTAAAACTTGTGGAAAAAAAAGAAGATAAAAACTACTTTTCCTACTATGTGCACTCAAGTCTCTTAGCAACTATTTAATTTTAACCTACTGCTGGAGAAAACATAACTATAGCTGTCTTTTGGTTTGTTGCTTGAACTACAAAGGCTTAATTTTTTCACTGATTTGAGTCAGTATAACAGCTCTGAAAGGTTTGCATTTGTAAAGGCTGGTGTCATTTTATCTAGAGCTCTCAACAATTTGCATAGACCTGCAGTTTGAATTTCATAATTTATTTGTTTTAAGTCAGGGGACAAACTTCAAAAACAGTAAAGCCATTTTCTCAAATGAAGAAAATATGAAGGTATTTTTATGATTAAATTGTAGAATTGTAGGACTGGAAGGGACCTCAAGAGGTCTTCTAGTGCAGTCCCTTTCACTCAGGCAGGACTAAATATTATCTAGACCATTCCTGACAGGTATTTGTCTAACCTGCTCTTAAAAATCTCCAATGATAGAGATCCCATAACACCACGCTTTTTCTGGAACTGCTAAAAATTTTTTGGCTTCCATTAGTTTCTGTTGGTAGATCAAGTGAAAAAGCATAGGTGGTGTGTGAGGTATGTTTTTGTGTGTTTTTTTTCATCTTTTCTTAGCAAAGTATCTCTATAGATATTTTTTTTTTCTTTCTCCTGAGTTAAAGGTATGCATTAAATGGTACTTATGTGGACAGGCCAGCATGTCAGAGACCCATCCTCTGGTCTCATGACATGTTCCTTATCCTCTTTTTTTTGTTCCTGGATTCCTCCAATCTACCCCTGTGTGATTTCCCCACTGCAAAATTGTATGATATAGAAATACAGATGTCTCCTTCGAAGTGGATATGAAATGTTAGTGAACTTCAAGGGGAAGGATGTGTGTGTTGAAAAGAAGCATTTGGCCCTTAGTTATGGGCTTTCTTTTCACAGAGGTTTATTTTCACTTCTGGTTTCAAAGATCTACTGCCTTTCAGTTATTCTCTCTCCTTCCCACCACCCCACAAAGGGGAAAGTTTAGGAAATTCTTAAAGAAGAAATAGTGAAAAATGTATGGTGGTGTTTTTGTTTGGTTTCACCTCAGGAGCAAATAATGGAGAATGCTGATTTGTTCACTCTATTAGGTAGAAACCAAGCATGGAAAGTTTCAGCCTAAAAGAATAATTTCTCTAAAAGTTATCAGTGAATGAAAACAGATTATAATTTTGAACTTTTAACTATACCTAGCACTACTCAGCCAAGCACTATAATAGAATTGCATATATTGCCACGAGAATTAAAGCATATCTTGGCTAAAACATAGGTGGGTACTTATAATGCATAGTGAACAGTGCACAATAGTCTCTATCAAGTGAAAACTATTGTATCCATTTAAAACTGAGGGAATGGAGGATGTTAGGTAGGCAGAATATAATTTATCTGGAGTATGGCGAGGACGCTGGTGTTGAGGAAGATTCTCTTACGGAAACTGCAATGGGATTTTTAATGACCACATACAATTTTACATTTAATGCCGTTTTATCAGAGATTATAATTTGCCTTGGAAAAGGCTCAAGTGAATCTATCTTTTTCACACGGGTGAGAACAATTCCCAGCTCATAAATATTAATGGAAAGAATGACTTCATAGATTGAGGGCTCATTATGAATTTAAAAACCATCTGAGTGATATTCCAGAATATGTGATGAAAAATAATCACACCTCACCTCCCAACTCTTAAAGCTAATTATCAGAAGAAAAAGGAGACAGGCTCTGTATACTTTGAGTGTAATATTTATGTGTAAAGATACATTTACAAACCATGCTACAAATCTAATTGTATTACCTGTTATTAGATACTGAACCAAAGGAGGTTTTTCAGGAAGGGAAACTGAGCAATAAGTGGCAAATGAAGGAAGCAAAGATCCTGTGTAGTTGGTAAAAGGCTTAAAAGACAGTTCTACACTGAAAAGTGACTATGTAAAAATGGTACTTTTTATCACAAATCTGTAGAGTAAGACTTTTTTTTCCTGTTTTTAATTCTCTGGATAGCACTGTAGACTCCACATTTGATAGAACTATGCATCATCAGCAAAATTGTTTACTAATTTCCATTCAGTTACACCTGTGGATACCCATTGTAAGCAGGGGAAGGGGGTTTCAAAGGCATAACTGAAGGCATTGTTTAAAGACAGTGAGGTTGCACAAGTGAGGTTGCACAGGGTTTCATCAGTCTTGTCCAAACATAAGGTTTGGCCACTGAAAGGCAAGTCCCCCAATCCCTCACTGGACATAGAGCACAATCCGTGAGTTTTGGAGCCAGGAAGCCCTCCTCTTAGTAATTACCGAGGCCATTGTCCCGGCCAAGGTATCAGCAACATCAAGGATGGATTGCAGTGACATCTTGGCCACGAAGTAGCCCTCAGTGATAAACACCCAAAATTAATGACGTGAAACCTCAGGCAAGTGCTCTTCAAATTTGGCCATAGCCAAATAATTGAGAAAATCGCATCTGGACAATAAAGCTTGCTTGTTCATGATCTTCATCTGTAATGATAAGCAGATGTATATTTTTCTGCCCAAAAGGTCCAAATGCTTAGACTCTCTGTCCTTGAGGATGACCTCGAACCTGCCCTGCTGAGCTCTTTCATTCACCGCTGTGACCACCAAAGACTTTAGGGCCAGATGAGAATAGAACCTTTCTGTCTCTGTACAGACACAAAACAGCGCTTCTCCAAGTGCTTGGCCACTGGTGGTACTGAGGCTCCCATTCCCAAAGGGCTCTCGGAGGTTCAAGGAGCGCCTCATTAACTGGGAGGGCCACTCTGCCCGAGACAGAAGGCTGAAGAAGGTACACAAGTTTATGGGTATTCTGCTGGAGAAACTCTGCTTGAATACCAAGGGATTCAGTCACTTAATGTAAAAGGTTTTTGTGCTCCTTGAAGTCCTCCCAGATGGAAGGGAAGGACAAACCAGGTAGCACCGCATCATCTGGGGATGAGGACAAGGCTGTTGGCTAAGCCATTCTGCTTCTACCCATCTTTGTCCCTCTTCAGGGACCTTTCCCACCAGACACTGCTCTTCGAGCAGGTAGTTCTCTGCTAACTTTGGGAGTGGTGGAGGAAGTTCCATGACAGCATCAGGGTCACAGATTGTACTCCTGGATTTCCTGATACCAAAATCCGAGGGTGAGATGAGGCCCATCCTCAGCCTCTGTGGACTCATCAAATATGTGAGATTCCTCATGATCACTCTCCACCTGTCCTCCAAGCTTTGTCTCAGAGTGACTGGTTTCCTGCTCTAGACCTTCAGGATGCTTATTTTCATGTGGCAGTTGTACCAAATCACAGGAAGTTTGTTCACTTTGTAGCAAGAAAATGTACTATGAGTACTTGATTCTCCCATTTGGCCTCTCTTCTGCCCCCCCCCACCCGTGAATTTTCACCAAAAGCATGGTAGTGGTCATGGGGTACCTCAGGAGGAAGAGAATCCACATCTTCCCGTACCTCGACAACTGGTTGCTGAAGGGCAGCTCCAGAGAGGAGGTTCTCGCCCATGTCGACACCACACTATGTTTACTTGACGATTTAGGACTCATTCCAAACACCATGAAGCCAAGCTTGGTTGCCCCTCAACAGAGTTCATTGGGGCCCTTTCAGATTCTGTGAAGTTAAGGGCGGTCCTGTTGACTTACCACTTCCAGGTGATTCAACAACTGTGTCTCAGTTTGCAAATGCAACCGTCCAGAACAATCAGAATGTGTTTGCGGCTGTCAAGCCACTTTTTTTCCTGCACCCAGATGGTCCACTTCTCCAGGTTGTGTCTTCAGGCTCAGGCGGGTTTACCACCCTGCTTTGCATTTTCTGGACAGGTTGGTTTGCCTTCCTCCACCGGTCCTGGCATCGTTGCGTTGGTGAGACCCAGCACAATGTGTGCCAAATAGTGCCCTTTCCTTGGCCCTGTTCAAATCAATTGTTACTGAAATATACCATCTGGGTTGGGGGATGCATCTGGACTTGTTGAGGATTGACGGCCTATAGCCAGAACAGA
This sequence comes from Chelonoidis abingdonii, assembly GCF_003597395.2. Classification (NCBI taxonomy): domain Eukaryota; kingdom Metazoa; phylum Chordata; order Testudines; family Testudinidae; genus Chelonoidis; species Chelonoidis abingdonii. Next base: position 27,674,332 of record NC_133774.1, read on the forward strand.
AAGCTTTGCTCCACATCAACATGTTGAAGCATTGGGCCATCCACAAAGCATGCTGTGCCTTTCAGAGCCATATTGGGCATTGAGTGGGTCACATGCTCACCAACAATATCACCATGATGTCCTAGGTGAACAAACAAAGGGGGAGCACAGGTCACGAGCCCTTAGTTCAGGCTGAGTAAGACGTTTTCAGTTGAACAAGAGCTTTAAACCTTTGTTTTATAAAAGATTGCTCTGCCTAGAGGTGATCAACCTGAGGTAGTTCTGCAATGAAGAAGACTTCACCCTGGTTATTTGTCCACTTACCAGGAGTCCAGAGCCCTCTTGCAGACCACCTCAGGAGGATTTTCTCCCCAAGCCACAAATGGTCCGTGAAGGCAAGTGTCCTTTGGACATTTTTTGGCAGTGTGGGATAACTCCGTGATCGACTTATCACGTAAACAGGAAGTGTGACCTATTCAGCTGTCATGGGGATCTCAGCCTGGGCTCTTTCTCCTACATCTTCTGCTGCAGCTGGCAGTATGCATTCCCTCCTATCAGGGCCGCCCAGAGGGGGGCGCATTTTGGCCCAGGCCCCGGGCTCTGCAGGGGCCCCCACGAGAATGGCTGATGCTCCCTCCCCGGCCTCACCCGACCTTGTCTCCACCCCTCTCCCGGAGCCTCTTCACATCCAGCAGCATCCCTTGACAGCTGCAGCGTGGCTCAGGCAGGGCCCCTGAGCTCTGCTCCTCTCAGAGCCGCGTGGTAAGGGGGCGGGGCTGCGAGCTCCAGGCTGAGCGGAGGGATCTGAGCTCAGCCTGGAGCTCTCAGCCCCACCTCCTTACCATGCGGCTCTGAGCGGAGCGGAACTCAGGCCCTGCCAGAGCCATGTTGCCTCAGTCAAGGGATGCTGCTGGATGGGCTGAGGCTCTGGGTGAGGGGGGAGCTACGGGTAAGGGACCGAGACAGGAAGTCTCGGGGACAGTCAGGGGATAGGGAGGGGGCAAGAGGTTGGCGCGGGGCGCTTAGGGGACAGGGGTGGGCGGGTTTTGGATCATGGTGGTGTTCCGGGGTCTCTCAGAACTCAGCGGGGGGTGGATAGTGTTGTGGCATTCAGGGACAGGAAGCAGGGTAAGTCCCGGGGTGGTGTTGGGAGGGGGTCTCTGGGGGAACGGACAAGGAGCAGGATGGGTCGGGAATTCTGAGGGGGGGCAGGAACGTGAGTGGGGTCGGTAAGGGCAGGGCCAGGCTGTTTGGGGGAGACAGCAGCCCTCCTACCCTAAAGCTCATTCAGCAGTTGGCCTTTCAGAAGAACTAAGCTGTTAGATGTTTCCATTAGGGCTACCATCCCTTTCACTTCTCAAATGCCAATTATAGTCTATATTTAATTTCAGTGCCATAGGGAATTCATGTCGGAGAGTAGCTTCATTTAAAAATCAGCCCTGGGGGAGGATCACATAGAAGAGCAATATCCTTCCCAACCCTACCAAGGGAGACCCCGCCCGCTCCCCCGCATTCCCTGAGGCTCCAGAGGGTTAATTCAGTGGTCTCAACTTTTATACTGATGACCCCTTTTACATAGCAACCCTGAGTCGACCCCCCCTATAAATTAAAAACACTTTTTTTATATATTTAACACTATTATAAATGCTGGAGGCAAAGCGGGGTTGAGGTGAGGCTGCAGCTCTCGACCCCCAGTATAAACTCATGCCCCCCTGAGGATCCTGACCCCGTTTGAAGAATCCCTGGGTTAATTTAATTTTAGCACCCTGTGTTCCTTCCAATGCATGTGCTTGTTTGAGCATTTCATTTTCACAACATAGGCCTCATCCCAGATTCTGGAACAAGCTCAAATGCTCAGTTTTGAAGTATGTACATAAGCTATAAGAGAACCCACAGTAACCGTCTCCAGTTGTGAGGACCCATGGAGCCGTCTCTAGGAACAGATAAAGCTTGAGGTTAAGTCCATTAATGGCTATTAGCCAGGGTGGTAAGGGAATGGGTGCCCTAGCCTCTGTTGTCAGAGGGTGGAGATGGATGGCAAGAGAGAATCACATGATCATTACTGTTAGGTTTACTCCCTTGGGGCACTTGGCATTGGCATTTTGGTAGACAGGATGCTGGGCTGGATGGCTTTGGTTTGACCTAGTGTAGCGTCTTTTTATGTTTCTAACCTAAATGAACCCAAAGTTTGGAGACAGATTATGAGTCAAGAAGCCAGCAGAGTGTCAAAACCTGGTAAAAATCTCTGACTGGATGGTCTCAGGATTTGGTCACAAGCTGAGGTGGTTCAAAAAGTTTTGGATTTTTTTAGCAGAATTTTTTATTGTTTCTTTAACAACAAAGCAAGCAGCAAATATTTGGCCACACATCTCTGAAACCCCAAACATATTCAGGTTTTGGAGACTATTTCAGCTTCAATTAAAAAAAAAAAAAACAAATTTGAAGGAAAGCAGACATGTCCAGATTTTTTTCGCTTTTTAAAAGATCCCTGTTCTTGATCCAGAAAATTTGTCGACGAAAATTATAATGCCAACCGTTTTAATGAGCTTTAGTGCCTTTAGCATACTGTGATGCTGAGAACCAGGGATGCCTTGTAAAGAAGTTTTCTTTCAAAACTGGTTTGTGCGAGATTCAGATAGGTTATTTTTCCTAGGGTTGCGGGGGGGGGGCGGAGCAAGTGGCAATTTGCACCAGCCCCGCAGGGGCCCCCACGAGAATATAGTGTTGTATAGAAATTTTTTTAATGGATGGGGCCCCCAAAATTGCTTTGCCCCAGGCCCCCTGAATCCTCTGGGCAGCACTGCCTCCTATCTCAATCATTCCCTAAGTAATTGCCAAACTCAAGATGGATTGAACCAGGCTCATCCTTATCATAGATATAGTGCTGATTGTCGGACTTCCTTGCTCTGTCCCATGCTGCTTTGTCTCCTTCCTGATCTCCTCACACAGGGCCATGGCCACACCCTACATCTGGCGATCAGCTGTCTGCACCTTGCGGTGTGGTTGCTGCATGGCTGAATGAGGAGGAAGAACATTACTCGGAGACTGTCCAACAGGTCCTACTCAACAGTAGGAAACCTTCCACTAGGATGGCCTACTTGGTGAAGTGGAAGATGTTTTCATTATGGTCCTTAGCCCACAAGGCTCATCTGGTGGGAACTTTGATCCAAGAAACATTGGAATACCTGCTGTACCTTCAGAAATCGGGTTTGGCACTCAGTTAGCTACGAGTGAACTTGGCAGCAATATCGGAGTTTCATTTCCCGATCCAAGGGAAGTCAGTTTTTTCCAATGAGATTTCTGAAAGGACTTCTCTGCCTGCATCCTCTAGTCTGAGAGCTGGTCCCTTTGTGGGACCTGAACATGTTTTAGCAGCTCTAATGGGGGGTCCATTCAAGCCTCTTCCTTCCTGTCTGCTGCCCCTCCTGTCTCAGAAAACTGCGTTCTTGGTAGCCATTACGTTTGCTAGGAAAGTGGATGAGTTGCAGCCCTGATGTTGGGGCCTTCATCTACGCAGTTCTCTAGGGACAAGGTAACATTGCTGCCATACCTGAAGTTCACATCCAAGGTGGTCTCGCAGTTTCATTTGAACTAGTGTGTGTGCATGTATTTTTCCCCAAGCCACATTCCTCGCTGGAGGAGCAGTGCCTCCATATGTTAGATAATAGATGCTATCTAGCCTTTTATCTGAACAGTTTCGTGTTTTACCTCTCCTGTTTGTATCATATGCAGACTGCATGAAAGGACAGGCAGTCTCTGTGCAGACCATCTCTAGATGGATAACATTATGCATCAAGACTGCGTATGAGATAGCATCATTTATGCCTCAGCAGATGTGGGCTCATTCGATGAGAGCACATGCAATGTCATTACTGTTCCTCAATGACATTTCCATATTGGATATATGCAGGGCCACCACATGATCGTCCATACATACATTTATGGACCATTACGTCATCACTGCTTCTTCCAGAGTGGATGCTAATGTTGGAAGAACGGTTCTGCGATCCTTATTCAGATAGAGTCTGAGCCCCACCTCCGGATCGGGGTACTGCTTGCAAGTCACCTAGCTGGAATACACATCTGCATCTACTCAAAGAAGAAATGGTTACTTACTGTAACTATGGTTCTTCAAGACATGAGTCAGATGTATTCCACGACCCATCCTCCGTCCCCTCTGCATCAGCGTCTTCCCCAGGACATCTTGTGCAAAGGAACTGAGGGGGGTTCCAAGCCCATTCCCTTCCACCCTATATGATCCCTAGTCTCTGCTGGAAGTTGGGAATGGACAATGGGGATGGATCATTGATGATTACCTGTTCTGTTTATTCCCTCTGAAGCACCTGGCTTTGGCCACTGTCGAAAGACAGGATAGTGAACTAGATGAACCTTTGGTTTGATGCAGTATGGCCGTTCTTATGTTCTTATTCTGCTTTATTTAGCTTGCCCAGGGTTCACCTCAGTTTCAGCTAGGTTTAGTCCAAATTGTAGAATGACTGGTGTGCTCCTTGTATTTTGTCTTGTCTTTTAAAGTGACTTTCTGGAAGGAGATAACCAATCTGAAGAAGCCTTGTAGTTGCTTCAAGATAAGCAAAAGCTCCATCTGGGGCTGAGAAAGAAGAGACTGCTGGGAGGAGACACTGAAAGCCCAGCAAACAGGTAGAGGCGGAGTTACCTGCAGCAAAGAGGCACAGTGGTCCAGATTTCGGACTTGTGATCTTCTCTGAAGAAATTGTGTGCAAGCTGAGACCAAATTCTCAACCATGAAAGGTCAATTTAAAGGAGCAGGGGCTGCTGGCTAATTGAATAATATTTTACAGGTTTAAAAACTCATTAACATCTTAAAGCAATAAAAATGCAATGTTTTGTAGAAATACAAGGAAAAATGTTAATTAGACAGGTCAATTCCTGTGATAAGTGGGAAGGAAACTAAAGCTGCAATACCAAAACTTTTGTTTTATTACACTCAAGAATATCTGTTCAGATTTCTTGTTGCTTCTAGTAGGGTACGATTTCTCAGTTCAAATTCAACATTTAGCATGGCAATAGACAAACATAGAATCCTAGAAATGTAGGTCTGGACGGGACCTTGAGAGGTTAACCAGTCCAGCCCCCTACACTGAGGTGGGGCGAACTGTTCCTGAACATCCCTGTTTGTCTAACGTACTGTTCCTGAACAGCTGTTTGTCTAACGTATTCTTAATGCCCTCCAGTGACCAGGATTCTACAACCTCCCTTGGAAGCCTATTCTTATAGTTAAAAAGGTTTTCTTAATATCTAACCTAAAATCTCACTTGCTGCAGATTAAGCTGATTATTTCTCATCCTACCTTTAGTGGATGGGGAGAACAATTGGTCACTTTCTTCTTTACAACAACGCTTAACATATTAGAAGATGGTTATCAGGTGCCCTCCCCGCCTCTTGTCTTTTTTTAGGACTAATTATTCCAGTTTTTTAACCTTCCATCAAAGTTCAGGTTTTCTAAACCTTTTACCATTTTTGTTGCTTTCCTCTGGATTCTCTCCAGTTTGTTCACATATTTTCTAAAGTGTGCTGACCAGAACTGGACATAATACAATACTCCAACTGAGGCTTCATCAGTGCCAAGTGAAATAATTACATACAATACTCCTATGAATACATCCCAGAATATTAGCCTTTTTTGTGAGTCCATCACATCATTGACTCATATTCAGTTTGTGAGCCTCTATAACCCCCTTTTCAGCAGTACTACCACTTAGGTAATGTGGCAAATTGCCGGTACTGTTCTGCTGGGTCTCGCGCTTTCTCTTCTCTGGGGTAGGTTCAGGGCGCTATTGCTTGCCTCTGAACCAGTTCTTAATCATTCCCCTAGTGTCCTTGGAGGAGGGGAGTGGAGAGGGAGGGACCTGGGCCCGCCCTCTACTCCAGGTCCCAACCCAGGGGCCCTGGGGTTGTGGTGAACCACTTGACTAGCGGTTTCTTCCCCTGGGTTACTTCCCTCTCATACCCGTCAGCTTGTGAAGGGCTTCTCGCCTCTCTTCTATACAAGCCTGGTGCCCCTTACCTAGGGTTTCTGTTGGGCTTCCCAATCCACCGCAGCACTCCTCCAAACCTTCTATTTCTCTCTGGACAAACTCTTCTCTTCTGCAATCTGCACTCTGCTCCAATCCAACCTTTCTCCTTCAACTACCACCCCCTGTCTGACTGAAGCAGGGGTTTATATCCCATGACTGGAGTCAGGTGCTCTAACTGGAGTCAGGTGCTCTAACTGGAGTCAGGTGCTCTAATTGGCCACAGCTGTTCTAGTTAATCTAAAGCAAACCTTCCTCCCTTGGCAGGGAATAAGGCCCCCTGCTAACACTCTTATGCTGCCTTCTGGCCATGCTGTATCACAGTAATTATTTTCCATTTTGTAATTATGCATTTGATTTTTCCTCCCTAAGTGTAGTACTTTGTACTTGTCTTTATAGAATTTCATCTTGTTGATTTTAGACAAATTTTCCTCCAATTTGTTCCATTCATTTTGAGTTCTTACTTTGTCCTCCGAAGTGCTTGGTGCCTTCTCAGCTTGTTGTTGTCTACAAATGTTATAAGCATACTCTCCACTCCATTATCCAAGTCCTTAATGAAAACATTGACCCGTACCAGACCCAGCACAGACCCCTGCAGGATCCCACTAGATCTATCCCACTAATTGTACAGAGCTCCATTGTAACCACTCTTTCAATATGGTCTTTCAACCAGTTTTGCACCCCATATTTCATTGGGATTCCAAGTTAGTAACCCAAAGTTAATGTACAGTTTTATATTGAACAAACAATTTGTTTTAGTATTTAGTCAAACTTATAATTAAACTCCCAAGATGTTCCTCCTAGCACAAAAGTCAGCAATTGTCAGAATATACTACTTAATTTTTTTTTCTTCAGAGTGTGAAAAATCCTTCTCTGATGTTTCTTGTTTTTTGGAATTACATTACTGGAAAGTCACTAGTTACATCTGTACTTGTGTTCATATATAGACATTTGTTTTTGCAAGTTTGAGATATTTATAGTGTCCTCCATAATTTAGGAAGTTTAGAGTTACTAAAATAGAATGAGTCACATTGGCCGGGGGGCTGGGGGTTGGTAAATATTTGGCTATTTTTAAGAGATTCTTTGCCAAGATATGTCCCTGGAGGTTGTTATCTTAATTTGTTTTGAATAATCTAAACAGTTAGTTTAAATGTCAGGAATCCCTTGGACAGCACAGAGTATAGCACAGTGAACCCTCTGACTGTGTCTGATTTTCAGGAACAAGCTGTTAGAATTCTAAGATTTATCAGGTGATACTGTTTACGCATATCTGTTGCTCTGCCTTTATTGTTAAGCAGCCAGAAATATGTTCAACATGAGTGCTTCACAACAAGAAACCTCTTTATGTGAACTTTGTGTTCATCTCAAAGAGAAGGAGACCTAATTACCACCACTTGGAGGTACTAGAGATTGAAATGAAATAAATGTTGGTCTGTCTTGAACATTTTATTTACTAATCTGAGGGAATTGTATGGGAAGCTTTTTTACTGGTGTTTCTTGGTAGTTTTGAGATAGTTAAATAAAGTTATTAATTTTTTTGATAAGTGCTGTAACTCACCTAAAAGATGATGCATAAACAACTAATTGAAAATAGTCCAGTTCCTTACTACTTAGTATGCTATTGGCAAACCTCCTTTTTCATATTTGTAAGGGCTCCCTTGCCTTGTAACACATTGAAAGACCGCACAAGACAGGCAGGCTACCCCTTAAAACTACATCAAGTACTGAAATATAGACATAATTTTGAAAGTAAACCTATTTTTTGTGAGCAAGCTTATAACATTTTTCTTACGCCCTTGCACTGAATATACTAAGAGTGTTCAAAATGCTGTTTTTGCTGCTGCTAACCAATGAAGATTCTTAATCTCTTTGGAGATGGAGGTTGTGCTTGAAAGTTGGTGCTTCCTCCGCTGTGGCAGATGCATAAATCTCTGAAACTTATCACTATCTACATGTACGATTTTCCTTGCCTGCCTCCTGTTTTATAAAATGTTCTAGAGCTCTTGGTGATATCAAGTACTGTAAATTACTGATGAGCAGTTCTTGGTATCACCCAAACAGTAATGAAAAGCACTTTAGAATATTAAAGAGGCTCAGCCTCTGGAGGCTTAATTAATAATACAAAAATAACTTTTTCTGGTGCTTTGTAGAAGTGGGGCCTGAATTGTAAATAGGGCTCCAGATCCAAACTTCTTCCCTAGGGTTGCAGGTATTTGGATCTGGAGTTGTGATCCGTTAGGGTACTTTGTGCTGACATTCAACTAAGTGGTCCTGTGGGCTGTATGTAGAATTATCCCCTTTTCTGAAAAATTGTCTGGCGTCTGAGAATGAGAACACGTATAGGCTGTTTAACTAAGCACGTGTCTCTGATTTGAACCCTTCCCCTAAAGAGGCTATGTCAAACTCTGTATTATATTTACACTAATGTAAATGGAAAGAAATTAAAATAGGAATTATTTAACCTTATGCTACACCTATGTCAAATAAATGTGCAACAGTCTAATACAAGCAACTTGCATTGTGGAATCTGGTATCCTGAGTTTTGATATCCCTTGTTAGGGCTCTACCGTATGGACAGTTTTACTAATTACATGGTAAACTAGACTTTAAAAAGTAATTTTTAATCAAGTTCTTGTAGTAGAAAATTATAACAACAGATCTGACATCAGAAAGATGGATTGTAACTATTTTAGAACATTAACTAATGCCAGTTAAATTAGTGTTTTGTGAATGGTTCAAGTGACCTTCATTAAAATTTTAACTTACACAGACTGAAATTCCTTCAACTTTACTATTTAGAGTTACTATTTACACATTTGTAACAGTTGCTAAATGGATGTTTTAGAGTTCTTATAAATCTTATGGGGCTTGTAAATGGTTTTAGGTCTATATATTGGGTTAAAACAAACTGCTCTGAATTACATCAGATTGACTACATCGCATAGCCTGACACAAAAACTGTCCTAGTGGCATGCTTGTGGTCACAGTAGAGCTTGATATAAATCTTTAAAGCCTATCCTTTGTCCTAGCTACATTGTATATAACATGAATTGTTATGATGTAGTTTTAGATTGTTGCATTAAATGTGTAATAAATAATACTTGACAAATTCCAATGATTTGAGAGATAGTATGATTTATTAACAGTTGTAAGTCAAGATTTTATGGTCTTTGGGATCAAGGGCCCAACAGGAGAAATTTTATTTTTTCTACTGGACAAAATGGAAAAATAATAATAATTTAGATTTTCATTAGTTTTTAATTGTTCCACTCCCCTTAGGTATATGTTCATTTTAAAAAGATCCCAAATTGTAAGGTTTCTTCTCATTGAAACTATAAGAACCCTACATGGAATTTCTCTTAAATACTTAAAGCCTATCCATTATCCTGTTTAGAGTACTGCTACCTCATTAATGGCATATACATATTTTAAAACATTTTATGCCTAAATGATTTTACTCTCAAAAACATTATCAGGAAAAAGTAGAAATTGGTTTTCATTTCCTGTTCAGGGTAAGCAGCTTATTTTATTGCAATGGTTTTCTTGATGTAATGGCAATAGGCTACATCCATAAAGTTGTATTTATTTTTTTGTTTGTTTCAGAACCCTATCAAGAAAATTCCAGACTCTCATGAAATTACACTCCAGCATGGGACCAAAACTGTAAGTGATAATTCCTAGACTTTTTATATCCTTATGGATTTCTCCAGAATTTTTGAACCACTTTTGACAAATGAGATAAATATATAATTGGTGGCAACAGCCATAAAACTTAAAATGAAATACAGTAGGAAAAGGTGAGTAACCTCTGTCCAGCTGAGTAGCCATCAGTGCCATTACAAAGTTCCTTTCTGGACTCTGCAGCTATGAAGATAAGCAACTAAAGGCCTGATATTTGGAGGTGAAGATGGAGGTCATAAAGACCGATGGTTGCGAAATGCCTGTTTTTTGGAGTGGTGGCTGCTGATATCTGTAGTTTGGGGCTGTGGGTAAATCCTTAACTGGAAAACTGGATCATAAGAGCAGAATCCTGTTGGGAAATAATTTAAGCTTCTCAATTTTCTTTCCAAAAGGATTAGGAAAAAAGCAAATGACAGGAAGTCCATGTCAGAACACATTGAAGTCTTGATGTTCATGTGGGTCATTCAGAATTCAAATTGAAGAATTCAAATTTTCTGCCCTGAGAATAAAACAAAAATCAGTGGTAGTATCAAAAATTTAACTGATGAGACAATCCAAGTCCCAGTAATGATGTCCTTTTGCACATTTATCATACCATTCACAAGAGAACCTTCTTGAGTGAACCTTATGACGTGCTGTTTTTTAACCTTTCAAGATGTGCAGTGAGTGAAGCAAGGGGCTCGCTTTCTCCTGCAAACTTCTTACAGATTCTTCCTCTCAAGGAGGATGACTATTTTGCCAAATTTCATCTTTTCCCTCAGTTTAATACAGGAGCTATAATACTAATGCTAATACAAATGTAACATTAGTGGCTAATAACCACTAACCTCTGAAGTGTGTGAATGCTGTCTCAAGAGAGAAAAATCCTTGAGCTAGAATAACTCCTCAACCAACATGATTAGAGTGGTCCTGCTTGTAGGGCAGACTGTCTTTCACTAGGTTTTCTTGGTGGAGCTGCATAAGCAGTTTGTGATTTCTTTGACTGTTCACAGCAGGATGCTGTGGCACCAAACTTTCCAAATTTTAATACCCATGTAAACCTATAGCATTTCTTCCAGTTCTGACGTATCTCTGGTAGAGAAGCTGTTGAATACCTGGGATTTGAGTGAAGTGCCAGGAGGACTTCAGTGAAAATAGTAATCCCTGCTGCATACTTTTTCTGTATGTGTAAATGATAATGCTTAAACATTTTTGAATTTTTAAGTGTGTGTATATATGAATTTATTGTATAAAAATGTCAGGGTTTAACGTGGCTTTTTACACTCATCACTGAAATGATTTTTTTTCATACACAGCAGTTAAACATGGTATTTAAAATGCTAGTGCAATAAAACCTTCATGATACCAGGTCAGGAATGTCTTGTCTTGGGATAGCTCAGTTTAATCAATGACTCTACACATGATAATATTCAGACTGTGTTATTTCACTAATAAAGCATGTTCCTTTTTTATCCCCTCTATTCATTTTTAGTGCATTCTTTCTTTGTGGTAAATACAAAAATATTACAGCATAATAAATCAGAGCAAATCAGATGTGCCCTACTCTGAAATTCAGGAAAGCCTGATCCAGCATCTTAAAAAAATCTAAGTTCTTATCCCAGCTCTGCCACTTATTTGGTATGTGACCTTGGAAAAGTCCCCTAATCAATCTATCTCTCTCCTTATGTGTGAAATGTGAATAATTGTGCTTATCCACATTTTTTACAATATTTTGACATCTGTGGGTGGAAAGCTGTGTAGAAATGTTTCAGCTGTGAGCTCATTGGGTAGGGGCTGTATTCTTGTGTGTGTGGAAGGTACTTAGCATATTATAAATAACTCTTTTTTTTCCCCCTGTCACAGACACGTAAGTTTCTCATCTGCTTTCCTCCTGTAATCCCTTCATTTGCTCCAGTGACCCCATCCTGTCTCATCTCCTGACCTCTATTATGCCCACTTTCATCCCCTTCCTCACTTTTTATCTGAACACCTGGCTTGCTCTGGCTCCTCTCCTCACAATACAAGCGAACTTTAGTATCTTCCATTTTAAAAGAAACCCATCCCTGACTCCACTTGCCTTTCCAACTACTGCCTCATCTTCCATCTCTCTTTCATCTCTAGGATTATAGAATATGTTGTCTACAAAAGCTGTCTGGAGTTCCTCTCCTCCAATTCCATCCTAGACCCTCTCCGATCTGACTTCCACCCTTTGCACTCCAGTGAAACCACTCTTGCCAAAGTCTCCAATGACCTTTTCTTAGCCAAATCTCAAAACCAGTATTCGATCCTCATCCTCCTTGACCAGTCAGCTGCCTTTGACCATACTCTTCTTGAAGTCTTGCCCTGCCTTTGCGCTATCCTTTCCTGGTACTCCTCCTACTCTCTAATTACTCCTGCAGCGTGTCCTAGTTCAGAGGATCCTTCTCACCCTCTCCCTCCAACTTTCTGTAGGGTCTCCATAGGTCTTTGTCTTTGGTCTCTATTCCTAGGTAATCTCATCTGCAAACAGAAACTCAGCTACCATCTCTGTGCAGATGACTCACAGATCTACCTCTTTACTCCCAACCTATCTCCTTTTGTTCAAACTAAAATCTTGGCTGTCTCTCTGACATCCCCTCGTGGATGTCTAGCTATCAACTCAAACTCAGCATGGTCTAAACCAGCATTTCCCAAATGCAGCCATCATGGCTTTAGGTGGCCACCAGGAGCTTTTCTTGCAGTCACAGCCTCCTGAGTGATGATGGGTGGTGGTGGGGTGGACAAAGCAGTGGCCCCTCCTCAGTGGCCACCAGCAGTGCTTGGAGCCTGCCCCCCCTCGGAGAGAGACAAGCTGGAGGATCAGGTAGCCAGTGAGTTCCCCACCTTCTGGGGAGCAGTAGGGCTGGGCTTCAGCCTTGGAGTGGCTGGTGGCAGGCTCAAGCCATGGGGTTTCAGTCTCCATCCCCAGCCCCTGTCTCCTGGATGTGGGGCTTTGGGTTCCATGGCCTGATTGCATGGTAGTGGGCTCTGATCCTGAGCTCACCCCTCACCCATCATCCCTGGCCTCCACTGCGTCTCTCAGTGCCTCATCGCCCCAGGCGTCTGCTGCCTCTGTACCCGTCTCCCCTCCAGCACTTAATTTGTCCCCGAGCTTGCCGGGACTGTTAAGTCTGCTAGGAAAAGTGATATTTATATGTTTGTTCAAATCACTTTTCACAGCACACTTAGTAGCCAGTTCTGGTGTCCCTCATGTGGTGGTTGGATCCAAACTCAGGGTTGACTGGGGTACCCTTCGCAACCCCATAGCCCACAATGACTTTGCTATCAGAAGCATTGGATTTGGGGTGAGGTGCCTATATTGGCAACCTCAAGACCTAAGAATGAATTAGATCTTATGCAGAATCATACATATATAAAATGTGCCTTTCTTAACTGTTTATAACCTTTAGAAAAACTAGTTTCCTATTTTGTGTGAGGTGCTGTCTACTTCTGCAGTACGTTAGATTAAATTACCCGAGAAATGAATTATGTGTTCTGTACAACTGTTTGTATATCAACTAATCTGCTGGAACATCTGTGATAATATAAATTGGTTCAGATCACCACTGATCAATTTCCCATTGCATTGTGCTGCTACAGGTCAACTGAATAATTGGAAAAGATTAAAAATGAAATGGACACATCTTTTTGAAAAATATTGTCCAACCTTAAAGTAGTTTGAACAAATTCTCAAAATATGTTAGAACGTAAAATATACCTTGTGCACATTTGGATGCTGCTTAAATATAGATGAAAATTATATTTTATAAGCTTGATGGTTTGCCAGGGTTTCCTAAAAACCTTACATGATTTGCATTTTAAATGAGCAGATTCTTGATCTGTCAACATCTCATCTTCTTAACAGTACTCTTTGGTGTCTGTTGGAAGTTCCTTTGAAAGACGCATTATTTTTCAGACCTGAAGTGATTCAGTTATGGCCTACGTAAACAATCTGAGTGCACTTTGCGTAGTTGATTTGCTGTATATCAAAACATTTATGGAAATATAAAAATAACTTATTTTTTGGTTTGCTTTTGGTCAATATTTTAAATATACTTTTAATTTGAACTAGGTTATATATGCTATAAAGTTTTAGTACAAATGTCTGGCATTATCAATGCTTGTAAAAAAATAAAACAACAAAGGCACAACATTGTAGAGAGCAGGTTGTATTATCCACGTCCAAGTTGTGGAGTGCTGCTTCTTTAATGCAGTTTCTATATTTGTGTGACATTTTAAAATGGAAGTTGTAATTTCTAATTAAAATGTTTATTGTTGGGAATTATAGTCTGGGAAGCCTCTTAGAAACATTTTGAGTACCTAAGAATGCGGCTGTCATCAATTTGAGAAGAGGTGAGATACAGATTAGGCATATACAGTACAAATAGATTGGATCAAATGAACAAAACAGATCACTGGAAAAAGCAGTTATTCCACAGAAGGGCTATCCAATTTATTTATAATGAAATTACTCATCTACAGATTGATACAGTAAAATGACAATCCTTTAAAAATGAGTGGAACTCAATATCTTTTTTCAGGACATGGTCAATAGAGTTTCATTTATTAAATGTATTTCATCTAAACTTAAATATCCCATCTGTATTTCTTCAATCTAATGATATTAGGCTGATGATGACTGTATTCCTGTGCAGCTGAAATGAATCAGAAAAGATTTCCCAAGCTAAAGGTTCTTTCCAGAAACCTGATTAATTTTCCAGTTGCTTTGCTTGTAGAGTAATAGGAGTTACTTTTTCCCAAAGAAACTGCAGAGATAAATTTTCTCCTGACAGCTTTGACACTAGGTGAGCATGGGAAAAAGAACATAAAGAGATGTTCTGAACATCATGCTTTTTAACTTTTCAAATCACAGCTGGGACAGTATAGATAGTAATTGTAGCAATGAAGCCCATTTTAGAATATTACCTGAATGCATGGTTAATATGGGGTTTGTCCACAGGCTCTACAGTCTACAAATCCTAAACAAGGTGAATGGTGTGCAAAGATGTTTAAATTATTAAATAGTTTGCTTTTCCAGAAATGGGAAATCATTAAGTGGTCACATTCTGTTTATCGTTGTTCGAAATGTGAAATTCATCTTAGTGGACAGGGCCTGAAGATTATGTGGTGCCTGGGACCTTTTGATGGCCCCTTGTGCAGTGATATATTTAAACAGTTTAGGGTAGAAAATAAAGAAAAATGCTGTATTCAATTGAAACTCCGTGGGGAATTTAGGTAAGCAGGATATAATAGCCAAATTCCAGTTTGTGTAGAGACCCTGGACATAAATATCTGCTCTTGTGAAAAATGTAATGGGTTTTCAGGGTGTTTTTTTAATATCTCACCTGAAAGATGGCACTTCCAGCAGCAGCGCACTCCTAAAATTATGCTGGGTGATTGGATTAGTACTGACTCAGAAGAAAGGAAGTTGCTTGATTAATCACTATCATCGCTTCCTACACAACTTGAATTTTTCTGGTAGGTCTCAGGATGGAATCTCGAAAATGTATAATAGTACCCAGAGATGCTGGTGAGTTTGACATATAGCACTTTAGGAGATGTCTACTTTCACATTTAAAAAAATCTGGAAAACTCACCACAGGTTTCTATGCTTTTGCTACCAGAAAAAGTATTTATAGCTCCATATACACACTTCCCTATGAACTCTCTACTACTCCCACAGAATTTACAGAAAAACATATACACCTCTACCCTGATATAATACTGTCCTTGGGCGCCAAAAAATCTTACCACGTTATAGGTGAAACAGCATTATATCGAACATGCTTTGATCCACCGGAGTGTGCAACACCTCCCCCCTCCGGAGCGCTGCTTTACCGCGTTATATCGGGGTAGAGGTGTGTGTGGTTAGAGCCTTCCACCACATGTATTACCTTTTCTTGATATCTTGTTAGCAAGGGGTTTGTTGCTGCAGAAGGTCATGGTTCTTCTTCGAGTGCTTGCTCATATCGATTCCAATTAGGTGTGCGCGCGCCGCGTGCATGTTCGTCGGAAGATTTTTACCCTAGCAACACTCGGTGAGTCGGCCGGATCGCCCCCTACAGTGGTGCCACCATGGCGCCAGATATATACCCTTCCGACCCAATGGCCCTTCAGTTCCTTCTTACCGCCCGTGTTGGTCGTTGGAACAGTGGAGCGCGGCTTAGCTGATCTCCACTTCCCTAGCTACTCGTAGTTCTCTTGTTATTCTTTTGTATATAGTTGAAATTTCTATAGTTGCAGTTAATTCTTATTCGTTTTTATAACAGTTAGTGTATATAGTTAAGAGGGGTTCGAGGATTAGCCCCTTCCCTGCACCCAGTGCCAGGGCCCATGCCCGGTTCACCGGGTTTCAAACCGTGCTCGGCCTGTCACAAGCCGATGCCAACAGGAGATCCCCACGACTCCTGCCTTAAGTGCCTCAGGGAATCCCACTTCTCCTGTAAGTGCCGGATCTGCAAGGCCTTCAAGCCGAGGACTAAAAGGAGCGGGACTTTCGTCTCAAGCAGCTCCTGATGGAGGCAGCTCTTATTCCTCTGCCCTCGGCACCGAGCGCTGGACAATCCATTGGCAGAAGCGCTTCTTTGACACCGGATCGCATCAGTACTGCTAAGGCCTCTCGGCACCGACCGTTGTCGGCGCCGTTCTCTCTCCCTGCGGCTGAAGAGACATAAGACTCCCTCTGCTTCCGCGCCACCTGCACCGCAGCCAGAGCACCTGGCTAGATCGGACCACCCGGCACCTACACCTGCCGCTGCACCGACAATGTTGGCACCGTCGATTCCGGTCCTGCAAGGGTTGTCGAGTCTGGTACCTGAAAGCTCCCCGGTGAGAGCCGTGGTTGAGTTCACTATTCCCTCCACGCCGGAGACATTTTCCACGGTGAAGGAGCTGATTGTGATGACAGAGTCTGCCCTGCCTCATCCCCCGGCACCGCCGGTGTGGGTCATACAAGCTGTAGGCAAACCGGCCTTGATGAAACCACCCTCCGTCGGCACCACAGAGCTGCACCACTCACGATCTCGATCTCGCCGGCGTTCTCGGTCCTGTAGCCGATCGCAGTCCCGGCACCGATCCCCTTCTCGGTACTGGTCGCACTTGCACCGATCAGCGTCCCGTTCACCGGCCTGGTACTCTCAGCACCGATCCAGCTCCCGGCACCACTCCAGGCACCGTGACTCTCGCAGCCACTCCAGACGCCGAGCTTCGAGATCCTGGTCGACCTCCCGGCACCGCTCCCGTCGTAGGTCCCGATCTCGTTCCCGGTATCGGTATGACTCCCGGTGCCACACAGAGCAAGATCAGTCATAGAGGGAGACTCTTCCCAGGGGTTTTCAGCTTCTCCTTGACCATCCCGACATGCATCGGTGTCCTCTCATGCGGACAGTTCCTATGCACAGGACCGTGACTCCGATGTGCCCACCAGAATATTCCAGGAGGCCCAGGCCCAAGATCAAGGCCCCCATCAGTGGTCATTCTGGACATCTTGGGCGTATCACCAGGCCCAAGGTGTACCTCCAGTCCCATCTCTCTCTGCTCCATCAGAGTATTGGGTACCGGAGGCAACTATCAGCCGCCCTCCTCTTACCGGTACAGAGGAAGCGCCTCTTCAGCCACCACTGGAGCCGGAGGTTGTCCAAGAGCAAGAGTCCACACAGGACCTGCTTGTTCCTGGCCTCTCCTCTTCCTCTTCTCCTGATGAGGCGGTGGTGGGGACATCCTCCACGGGCCCTTCTCCAATTGACCTGAGGGCCCATCAGGACCTCCTGAGATGTGTGGCACTCAGTATGAATCTCCAGGTAGAGGAGGTACCGGACATAGAGGACCCGGTGGTGGATATTCTGTTGGCTGACACCCCCACAAGGGTGGCCTTACCATTCATCCGGACGATCCAGGCCAATGCTGATACCATCTGGCAGTCTCAAGCCTCTATTCAACCCGCTGCCAGGGGAGTTGAGCGCAAGTACTTGGTGCCCTCTAAGGGGTATGAGTACCTGTACATCCATCCTCCTCCCTGCTGCCTTGTCTTACAGTCTGTCAATGAGAGGGAACACCATGGCCAGCAAGCTTCAGTTCCAAAATCGAAGGAGGCTAGGCGCATCGACTTTACTGAGTCGTAAGGTATACTCTGCAGGGGCCCTCCAGCTCTGGATGGTAAACCAGCAAGCCCTGCTTAGCCGCTACAACACCTGGGCAGTGGTGAGCAAGTTCATGGAGGAGGGGAAGAAAGTGGCAAGGACTTCCCTCCAGGCCTCGCTGGATGTAGCAGACTCCGCAGCCAGGACTCTGGCCTCGGGAGTTGCCATGAGACGCATTTCATGGCTTCAAGTGTCAGGCCTCCCACCGGAACTACAGCATACCATACAGGACTTGCCCTTTGACGGTCGAGGCCTCTTTTCTGAAAAAAATGACCCTAGGCTGCAAAGCCTGAAGGACAATAGGGTCATTATGCGCTCTCTCCGCATGCACACGCCAATGACTCAGTGCCGCCCTTTCCGCCCCAGCCTCACCGCCCTTCCCCTCTGCCTAGACAGAGGCAGGACTTTGGCAGAAAGCGTGGTCGAGCCGGTCATAGACGGCAGTCAGGACCCCAAAGGGGCCAAAATCAGGGTCCCTCCAAGCCACCTACAGGGCCAAAGCCAAACTTTTGAAGGTGTGCCCAAGGACGGCATACCAGTTACTTTCCAGGATCCTTTCCCTCCTTTTTCCAACCGCCTCTCCTTTTTCCTCCCTGCGTGGTCCCAGCTAACTTCGGATCGTTGAGTCCTACGCACGGTGGAACTTGGGTACCATCTCCAGTTTATTTCGCCCCCCCCCTTTCCACCCCCCATCCTCGTCCCTCTTCAGGGACCCCTGTCACAAGCAACTACTCTTACAAGAGGTGCAGACGCTCCTTGCCATGGGAGCCATAGAGGCGCTACCAAAGGATGAAAGGGGCAAGGGGTTCTACTCCCGCTATTTCCTAATCCCCAAGGCGAAGGGAGGTCTCAGACCTATCCTAGACCTGCGAGAACTCAACAAGTTCATGATAAAGTTGAAGTTGCGCATGGTATCCCTGGGGACCATCATCCCTTCCTTGGATGCCAGAGAGACTGGTATGCCGCCCTCGATATGAAGGAGGCGTAATTTCACATTGCCATTTATCCTCCACACAGATGGTACCTCTGATTTAGTAGCCAACCGTCAACATTTCCAGTTTACGGTCCTTCCATTCGGACTCTCTGCAGCCCCAAGAGTATTCACAAAGTGCATGGCTGTAGTCGCCGCTCCCTCTGTGCCGCCGTCGGATACACGTTTTCCGTATCTCGACGATTGGCTCATGCGAAGGACCTCCGAGGCACAAGTCAACCCATCATGTGGACATCGACAAGGACCTATGCATGAGTCTAGGCCTGATGATCAATACAGAGAAATCCACTCTGGTTCCCACACAGAGAATAGACTTCATTAGGGCCATCCTGGACTCCAGTCTCACCAGAGCCTGCTTACCACAGCCTCGGTTTCAGGAGATGAATAACAATTATCCGAGGCCTACAGAACTTCCCGACAATTTCGGCTCACACTTGTCTCGGTCTCCTGGTCATATGGCTCCCTGCATGTTCGTGACCAAAACACACCAGGCAACGCCTCCGTCCCCTCCAATCTTGGCTCACCTCGGTATACCACCCGGGCAGAGACACCATAGACATAATAGTCACGATTCCCCCAATCATCCTAGGCATCCCTCGACTGGTGGTTGATGCCCTCCCTGGTGTGTACGCAGGGATGCCGTTCTATCCGCCTCAGCCCTTCTATGTCGCCTGACGACGGATGCGTCATCTCTCGCCTGAGGTGCTCACTCAGCCATCTTTCGCACTCAAGGCCTTTGGTCATCTCAGGAGCTGGCCTTGCACATCAATATCCGAGAGCTGAGAGCAGTCCGCCTTGTGTGCCAGGCATTTCAAACAAGCATTTGCAAGTTGTTCACAGACAATACAACAGCCATGTATTAACATAAACAAGCAGGAAGGGACACGTCCTCCCCCTTTGTCAGGAAGCCATCCAGCTCTGGATTCTGTATAGCCCACTCGATAGACCTGGTAGCGTCTTTTCTCCCAGGGGTATGAACACTCTGGCGGATCGAGCTCAGCAGATCCTTCCTGTCTCACGAGTGGTCGATTCGTCGGGACATGATTCATTCTGTTTCTGGGAAGTGGGGCTTTCCCCGTATAGACCTTTTCACTTCCTGTGAGAACAGGGAATGCCAGATGTTCTGCTCCTTCCAAGGCCTGTCCCCAGGCTCCAGTCTTGATGCTTTCCTGATGCCATGGACGAGCAACTGCTTTCACCTTTCCACCATTCCCGCTGGTTCACAGGGTCCTGAATAAATCCACAGGGGCAGAGCTCACGATCATGATCCGCTCCAGTGTGGCCCAGGCAGCGCTGATACACCATGCTGTTGACCTGTCGATAGCCAACCCAAACCTGCCTCTCGCCCAGACCTCATAACTCAGACCACGGCAGACTTCACCCCCACACCTGCAGTCCCTTCACCTCACAGCAATGGTTGCTGCATGGTTAAGCATCGGGAGTACATTGCTCTGCCTCAGTCAAGAAGTACTCCTAGGAGAGGAAACCTTCCACTCGTTCAACGTATCTGGCCAACGTGAAGGGTTCTCCTGCTGGTGTGAAACGCATATATGTTACTCCCACCGAGGTTCTCAATACCCAACATCTTGGACTTTCTCTGATCTCTCAAACAACAAGGCAGCATATCATCATTGAGAGGTGCACTTGGCACATCTTACCTTCCATCCAGGGAAAGTGGCTGCTCTTATTCTCACACCCTATGGTTTCTAGTCTCAAGGCTTGGACCGCCTGTACCCCCAAGTACGCCGTCTCGCCCCGAACTGGGACCTTCAACCTGTTCTACCAGACTTAGGCTGCCCCATTCGAGCCATTAGGCAACCTGCTTGCTACTATACCTGTCCTGGAAGACAGCTTTCCTCGTAGCCACTTTTCATTAAGTAGATAGTAAGGTTAATTTTCTTTACCGTAAAAGGTGAACAAAGGGGCGAACAAACAACCTGACCAGAGGACCAATCAAGACCGATTTTTTTAAAATCTGGGAGGAAACTGGGAAACTCGGGCATCTTTTTGTTTCCTCGCGCGTGAGTAAAACCAAGCTTTTCTTCTAAACTCATCTTCTTTCAAAGATGCTAACTATAAAGTGTGAGTACAAAGAACCAAAGTATCGCTTGATGGCTTATTGTATTTACATGGGTGTTATCTTGCTGGACTGGTTTAATTGGGATCTTTTTAAAAATCAGGCCTCGTTTTATTCCTATTCTATTAAGCCATTTGCCTGTATTGAATTCTTAATGCAGAGTTTAGTATATGTAAGCTTCTTTCTTCTCTTTATATAAAGTTTTTTTTAAAACTTGTGGAGTTTCTTTGCCTAGTGAGGCAACAGGGATTAAAAATTTCTGTACAGGTATCTGTCTTCCCTTCACGGAAGACAGGGAGGGGAGGAAGCATTACATTCTGTGTGACTTGCCTATTGTCCCCAGGCGGGGAACAGGCTACGGGGAAAGAGAGAAAAAAATCAATTCTGTTTCTTGTGTTTGGAGTGTTTTTCTCTAGTTCTGCCTACGAGACAAGGAGGGGTGAATCTCCTTAGTGTGTTAGCTGTGACTAGGCGATTTGACAGCAAGCCTCGAGGAGTAAATAGCTCTCTTGGTTTTGCATTCACGGAGTTAATATTAGCATCGCCCAGCTCACCCACCAAAAGGAAAGGGGAAGCTGGGGGATGAGACCAGAGAGACCCAGGGGCTCTGGTCTGGAGGGGTCCCCCAAGGAAAGTTTGGGAACCGAGGTGCGGCCAAAACCCTGGAAAACTTCGGCTGGTTGGCAGCGATATCAAATCCAGCTTGGGTTAAGCTGGGAGGTTGCACAGTAACCACCCCGATTTTAAGCACAGGTCCAGATCTGGGACAGACGTTTACCACACCATTATATTGGCCAGACGAGGTCTCGAGCTTAGGCTCTCATTGGTGACCCACCATTTATACTGTGTTCACAAGACAAGGTGCCATTGGCCACACTCGGCTTTCCTCCCTAAAGTGGTATCGGCCTTTCTATCAACCAGGATATCTTCCTTACAGTGCTTCTTCTGAAGCCACACTCATCACGACAGGAACAAAATGTACTCCCTAGACGTCCGCTAGAGCACTCACATTTATATCGAGCGGACAAAACCTTTCGTAAACGCCCCCATGTTCATCCCATGGCAGACAGATGAAGGCCTACTCTGTCTCGTCCCAGAGGAATCTCCACTTGGGTGACGGCGTGCATCCGTTCTTGTTATGGACTGGTGATTTCCCTTGAGCCACCTCACCGCCATTCTACCAGGGCTCAGACTTCATCTGCTGCCTTCCTGTCATGTACCCATCCAAGATAAATGTCACACAGCTTACCTGATCCTCACCCACACCTTTGCCTCAGATACACTCTGTCAACAGTCCAGAGGATGACGCGCATTTGGATCAGCATTTAGCATTCTCGACATCTCACTCCGGACCCCACTGCCGTAGTAAATCTTGGGAGTGCCTTAATCTGGAATCGATATGAGCAAGCACTCGAAGAAGAAAAGACAGTTACTCACCTTTGAACTGGGTTCTTCAAGAGTGTTTAGCTCATATCCATGCAGACCCACCCTCCTTCCCCTCTTGTTGGAGTAGCCGGCAAGAAGGAACTGAAGGGCCATTGGGTCGGCAGGGGTATATATCCGGTGCCATGGCTGCGCCACTCTAGGGGGCAACCCGGACGACCCACCGAGTGTTGCTAGGGTAAAAATCTTCCGACGAACATGCACGCGGCGCACGCACACCTAATTGGAATGGCTATGAGCAACACATCTCGAAGAACAACAGTTACAAAGGTGAGTAACTGTCTTTTCCTCTTGACCGTAAAGCTTCTAGTGCTTCTACTAAAATTTTCAGATTTTCTTCATTGAGGCCCTGTCCTTCGTCCCATTCCTGAAACCTTCTGCTTGGCTGCTGAACAGCAGGCATTACTAGAATATGTTGATCTCTACCCTTCTGGAAACATGTTTCCAATAGGCACTACTCTGCTGTATGGAAATGATACGGCCATTAACCCTGTGTCTCACTTCTTCAGAGTTCACCCTTAAGCACCGGCAAGAGCTCTTGGATGCCAGAAAACAATCTAAATTAATCTCTATCTTGCACTTAGATTTTCCTTAGGGTAGTTAGGTTACAGAATCTTCCCAAGGTCTTCCAGTGCTCTTTCTGAAGTCTAAAACTTGTTCTTCAAGCCCCCATGGCTCATCTCCTTAAGTCACTTTATTTCCTCTTGCTGAGGGGTAGTCTTCCTGGTGGCAAAAAGCCTTCTGATCTGGGTACTTTACTGATTATGTATTTGAGGAAGAAAAGGTAATCCATGGCATAGCCCAGAACTTTTTTCTCAATGCTAATGCCATCTACGCTGGGTCAAAATTCCTTCATTCTACCTTAACCTGAAGCACCTGAAAGAAATGAAATGGAGGTACTTTGGACCTAACACATGGAATTTCACCTCTTACTTGCTAATTTCCATTCTTAGGGGAACCCTGTCCAACCCTAACCCCCTCAAATTGGATTTAATTTATAGTAACCCAATTTTTTCATCACTTCTCAGATTTCGTATTTCTTCAGTTTACTGAGTTAGCTGTTCATACCTTTATAGGAGACCTTATTCTGGAGAGTTGAGATCGTGGACAAGGCTTAACGGCTTACTTGGCTGACAGTTTTGCTTCTACCACAATGTCAGTTCATTTCCTCTCACTAAGGATTTTAGACAGACTTTCTGTGAGAATAAAAATTAGGGGGTCATAGGTAACATTTTTCTTTTTCTTTCTTTGTTTGAAAACACAATTTATTGCATTTAAGACACTTAGAGGAAGAAAATATTACCTAAGTAGTCCTTTTCCATAGAAGCAATTTCTATAGTTGCGGCAAATTCACTACTATTGATGCCACAATTTATGATTGTGAAGGGAGGGAGTATGATCCATGTGATTGCCTGTGGAAGGGGAGATATCCATGAGACACTCTCTATTAATGTCCTCCATATTATGACAAGTTTGACAACTCTTGGGGTGTAATTATTCAATTACACATTAATTGCAGTTTTAAACATCTGTCATAATTTTGTAGACTATTTCCTTAAAATGAAATGCTGCATTTCACTGAAACTTGAGGGCAATAATTTATACTGAGGTGTTAGAAATTTTGTTTTGTGTTCATTTTGTAAGTGTTTTAATCACAGCAATGAACTATTGATTTTGCTACTAGCATGATACCTTTCCAGTACATTTTCAAGTATATGCATCATCTGTTCTTAATAATGCTTTTTAAATTAGCTCTCTACAGTTTTCATTGTCATTTGCTGAGTATCTTACTAGAAATATTAGTATTCCTGGTATAGGTAATGGAAATTACATTTCTTCAGTAAGAGAAATGAAAACAACTGCATTCAGAAATAAAATAGTTTGCCCCAAACAAATGGAAATAAAATTAAAAATATTTTGTTAATTAACTTTTCTTCCTGCAATGATGCCATCAGCAGGGGTGATTTTTATTTCCCTGTACATAATTCAGACTTCACACAAGAGGTGATAGAAAAATGGAACACTGCATGGCTGACATGTGGAAGGAACAAATTAAGGCAGTGGCTATGAAATATGTCTGTGTGAGACTAGTGCCATTCTGTGCACTGGTTGCAGTTTAAAAAAAGAGTACAAAGAGGAAGATCAGACTACCCCTGAATTATCTTCATTTAATTGTTTTTGGTCTGTCTGTCTGTAGGTATCTGCTTTGGGTTTGGATCCTTCAGGTGCCCGTTTGGTAACTGGAGGGTATGACTATGATGTTCGGCTTTGGGACTTCGCTGGAATGGATGCATCTCTTCAAGCTTTTCGATCACTTCAGCCTTGTGAATGGTATGTTTTGAGACTATCTTTCTGACTTAACAACCCCTGTATTACAGCTTCTAGCTACAATACACTGTAAGTTGCAAGATGATTCTGTTGGAAAGGTTTTACTATCCCCTAATATTTCTGCATTAGACAAAATGTGGATAGAGATAGTTACATGCTGCCTGTATTTCACACTTTGTTTGAAAGACATGCATATTTTCTCTTGAGCTGACTCAGCAAACTGTACTATTCAGATATTTAGCACAGCAAACATAGGTATCAAATAAGCTAATTACAGGATAAATCTCTCAAGACAAATGCAAATGTAGTTTGTTTATTATATGTAGCAGGTTGATAGAATGTGCCGTCCCCCATCCCTCCTACTCGTAGAATGCTAGCTAATAAAGAAAGAAAACGATTGATGGTAGTCTCATGTAGGGACTCTAATAGGAATAGGGCTTCTATATTACTAGTATTTTTTTTTTTGAGGAGAGCATCATCAGAGCCTTCAGCCCCAAAACCCGAGTCCTGCAAGCGCAAGTCAGCTGCCCTGGGCCAGCCATAGGTTCTTTTTCAAGTGCTTGTTCATGTCAATTCCAGTCAGGTGTGTGTGTGCGCATGCTGCGTGCACAACAGCCAGAAGATTTTTCTCCTAGTAGTATCTGTAGGGTCGGCCTGGGTACTTCCTGTAGTTGTGCCTTCATGGGGTCCAGTACAGGGCCCAGCTGACCACCCCGTAGTTCCTTCTACTGCCAGTGATGACTAGTTGGAACTTCCGTCGCTCTTGCTTCTGCAAGCACCTTTAGCAGTGACCCGTCATGATTTGTATATAGTTAGTTAGTTTTTCATAATGGTAGTATTAGTAGTTGTTTCTCTAAGTTTCTGTTGCAGGGGTGCCCTCCCCTTCCCCCAGTTTCTCCCCCAACACCAGGGCATGCTTTGGTCCCTGGGGTTCAAATCTTGTGAAGACTGCAGCAAACTTATGCCGAAGCGCGACCTGCACACTTCTTGCTCGAAGTGCCTTGGCGAGAGTCACCAAAAGAACGAGTGCCACATTTGTAAAGGGTTTCGGCTGAGGACCCTTAAGGATCGTGAGCAGAGACTCAAAATTATCCTCATGGAGGCATCCCTCCACCTACAGTCCGACCTTGGGTTGGCGGCGCATGTGCCGAGCGTCTCCTCTTCGATGCACAGTGCACTGGTGCCAAGAAAGGAAGGCAAGGTCTCCTGGCACTGACATGGCACCAAACATACTAAACCAACCTAATATCCTTCTCTGACAGGGTTACTGGCCTAGTGGATAATGGGAATGCAGTAGAAGGTGATACATCTTGATTTTAGTGAGGCTTTTGACAGAGTGCAACATGACATTCTCATAAATAATCTAGGGAAATGTGATCTACATGAATTTACTACAAGATGGGTGCACAACTGGTTGAAAAACCAAACTCGAAGAGTAGTTCTCAATGATTTACTGTTATCTTGGGAGGGTGTATCTAGTGGGATCCCATAGAAGCCTGTTCTGGGTCTGATAATGTTCAGCGTTTTCATTAATGACTTGGGTAATGTGTATGCTTGTAAAATGTGCAGACAACACCAAGCTGAGAGGGGTTGCAAGCACTTTGGAGGACAGAATTAAAATTCAAAATAATCTTGATAAACTGGGGAATTGGTCTGAAATCAATGATGAAATTCTTTAAAGACTAGGGCAAAGTACTTCACTTAGGAAGATAAAAACCAAATGCGCAAGGACAAAATGAGGAGTAACTTGCTAAGCAGTAGTACTGCTGAAAAGGATCTGGAGGTTATAGAGGATCACAAATTAAATAGACTGCATTAACACGAGTGTCATATGTAATACACGGAAGGTAATTGTTCTTTTCTTTTCAGCACTAGTGAGGCCTCAGCGGGACTGTTGTGTCTGGTTTGGGGTGCCACATTTTAAGGAAGATGTGGATAAACTGGGGAGAGTCTAGAGGAGAGGAACAGAAATAATGAGGTTTAGAAAATCTGACCTATGAGGAAAGGTGTCATGAACAGGGGGAAGGGTAGCAACCTTTATGCTATTGCATGCATAAAGGTTGCTACTCTTCTTTCAGGGTCCCCCCCACACTCTGAACTCTGGGGTACAGATGTGGGGACCCACATGAAAGACCCCTTAAGATTATATTCTACCAGCTTAGGTTAAAACTTCCCCAAGGCACGAATTCCTTTCTTTGTCCTTGGACGGTATTGCTGCCACCATCAAGTGATTTACACAAAAATTCCAGGAAAGGTCACTTGGAATCGCTATTTTCCCAAAATATCCCCCCAAGCTCTTTCACCCACTTTCCTCGGGAGGCTTGAGAATAATATACCAACTAATTGCCTTAGCAATGTGAGCACAGACCAGACCCGACCGTTTGTCTTCAGGACACTAAAATCAATCAGGTTCTTAAAAGAAGAACTTTATTTATAAAGAAAAAAATAAAAGAATCACACCAGCAAAATCGAGATGGAAGGTGACTTTACAGGCTAGTAAAAAGATTTAAAACACAGAGGATTCCCCTCTGGCTCAGCTTCACAGTTACAAAAAGAGGAATAAAACTACCTCTGTAGCATAGTAAAATTCACAAGACAAAACAAAAGATAACCAAATGCAATTTCTGTGGTTTTAGATGGATTATTCCAGGTATATTTTCAGGAGATATTGTACCTGTTTGGCTTCTCCCTCTGTCTGGAGAGGGACCAGCAAAAGAGAACAACAAAAGTATCTTCTTTCCTCATTGGTCCTTCTGGTCAGGTCCAGCTAGGTTATTTGAACTGCTTAGCCCCTTACAGGTAAGGCAATCCAGTACAGTTGCCAAGGAAGGATTTTATGCTACTGCATACGTAAAGGTTGCTACCCTTCCCCCTATTCATCACAAAAGGTTAAGAAAACTGGGCATATTTAGTCTTGAGAAAACAGGATTTAGAGTGGGCCTGATAAGTCTTTAAATATACTAAGGGTTGTTATAAAGAAGATGACCGTGATCAATTGTTCTCCACGTCCACTGAAGGTAGGACAAGAAGTAATTGGCTTAAACTGCATCAAGGGTTAGATTAGATATTAAGAAAAACTTTCTAGCTATAAGAATAGTAAAGTACTGGAATAGGTTACTGAGTCTATGTCTATACTACAGAGTTAAGGCGCGCAAGTTATTCTGACGATCATAAACCACTATAATTACATTGCTTGTACATGATCACACAATGCTCCTTTTGTTAGTAAAGCGCGTCCACAGTTGATTCTTTAGCATTGACAGTGAGAGCAGTGCACTGTGGGTACTCCACTGTGCTACTCACCATCTTCTGCAGCTAGGAGTAGTGAAAAGCCGGAGTAGATTACAGGACATCGTAGGGGTGGGCTAAACATCCTATGATGCAGTTTTTTCTGTCCCATCATTCCATGGGCTCCCAAATGTGTTTCACATCCTTTTCCAATGTCCCGTTTACTTTGTGCTTGCCATCTCTGCCTGAAAGGATGGATCCTGGACTGCTCTCTACTGTTGCGGTCACTGTTATGAACACATCACGGCTGGTTATGCAATATATCATGAGCTCCCAGTCTGAAGAGGAATCTGAGGTGCCTAATATGTGTGCCATAGAAAGAAACAATTCCAGATTACTTCTGGCATTGACAGAGCAGCTGCACATGGTGGACCGTCTCTATTGGGCTCAGCGAACGAGCACTGAGTGGTGGGGTTATTATGTAGGTCTGGGATGACGAGCAGTGGCTGCAGAACTTTTGGATGTGAAGCCGACTTCCTGCAACTGTGTGCAGAGTTTGTCCCAGTGCTGTGGTGCAAGGACACCAAAATGAGAGCTGCTCTCTTGGTGAAGAAGTGCATGGCAATCGCTGTGTAGAAGAAGGTGGCAATTGCAGACTGCTACCAGTCGATCTTAAATCAGTTTGGAGCTGGGAAGTCCACCGTTGGGGTTGCATTCACACAAGTGTGCAGGGCCATTAATCACATCCTGCTATGAAAGACTGCGACTCTGGGAAATGTGCTTGAAATAGTGGATGGCTTTGCAGTGGGGAGATAGATGACACACACATCCCAATTTTGGTGATGGACCATCTTGCTGTGGAGTACAGCAATAAAAAGGGGTACCTCTCTATGCTATTGCAGGCACTTGTGGATTGCCTGGGTCGTTTCACTGATATCAACACAGGGTGGTCAGGGAAGGTGCAGGATGCCCACATCTGCAGGAACATTGGCCTGTATACAAAGTTGCATGCAGGAACTTTCTTTCCAGACCAGAAGATTCCAATAGGGGATAGCTCATGAAGGCTTACACAGGAAACCTGAACAGCAGCATAAAGCAATTCAATAGTAGGCTGACCCAGGTGCAGAATGACCATGGAATGTGCCTTTGGCAGATTAAAAGTGCATGAATGCTGCCTTTGTGGCAGGTTAGACCTAAATGAGAAAAATATTCCCATGGCCATAGCAGCCTTCTGTGCGCTGC
Source organism: Chelonoidis abingdonii (assembly GCF_003597395.2). Classification (NCBI taxonomy): domain Eukaryota; kingdom Metazoa; phylum Chordata; order Testudines; family Testudinidae; genus Chelonoidis; species Chelonoidis abingdonii. The sequence continues at coordinate 27,703,489 of NC_133774.1, forward strand.
ATAATACTTGTAAGGCTGAGCATGAAAAGTTTCTCCAAGGGTGGAACATGAAGGCCGATAGCCTGCTGCTGATTTTGAGCAGCTAGATATCAGGGCTATTAGAGGGTCACAATGTGGGGCTGTTCGAATCAGGGAGGCTTTGAGGAACCATTTTGACAATGAGCTCCAGTAATGTGTCTTCCTCTAAAGCATTCTGCCATGCTTAACTTACCACCTTGCATGAAAATTTTGATTGATTGATTCCCGACCATGATTTGTAGTCTGCAAATATGCCAGTTGCCACTGTGTATTAATTCCAGCAGCAGCCACTGTGTATAGGAGACAAATAAAGATTAATAATTAATAATTATCTTTAACAGTTTTTTTATTAAATAGCAATAAACAACACACAGAAAACACTTGGCTGAAAGGGAGATAACTCTGAAGGGACCCTTCCCAAAGGAGGCTCTCATAGGTGAATGTAACTCCAACTATTACTCTGGAAGCTGTCTGAAATGGTGGAGTGAACAGGGTACTGCAACATGCTGGGAATGTGCAAGGAGTGTTTGGGAGGAGTATGGGGAAGGAATGGCAAGCAGTTCTTTATGGGATGCAGGAGGGGCGAGCATGCATGTGTTCTGCTTGTAGCACGATTAGGGTCTTCAGTATCTCCGTTTGCTCTTCCATCACTTTTAGCATCTGCTCCTGGCCCACCAAAATTTGCTCCTGGCTGTCTATTTTAAAATTTTCATTGACTCTCTCTCCACACCTTGTGTGCTTGCTCTGCAGCAGCAGAGGTTTGGAGCACCTCCCAAAACATGTCCTCTTTTCTTCTCGGTCATTACCTTATCTGGCGGAGGCGCTCCGCCAGTGTGTAGGGGGTTCCCCTGAAGGCCACATCTGCAGAAGAATAAGAAACAATAAACAGAAGCATGATTTTAGTGCACTCAGAGCATCGAATCATAATAGTAAAATACACCTCTTTCTCAGTGTCCCCTGGCAAGTGCACAGGTTGATGGATGCTCTAAACATGGTGAGTTCATCCTGGGGAAGCTGGAGCATTCAAGATGAGGCAAAAGTTCTTGTGTAGTTTTTTTGTTTTTGTTTTTTTTAAAGGGATTACTGCAAGTGACTGGGGGACAATATTTAATTCTGCCACTATTTTCCACAGGCAGGGATCTAGTATAGAATCTAGTATCTCACTCCTGAGGGTAAGCAAGAATGGAAGAGTTTATCTCTTCAGACTGGGTCCCTATTCTGCTTTCCCATGTGCCGCTTTGATGCCTGCACAAGTGATTGCTAATTGGTTTGGAAAAGTTTCTTACAATGGGGGAAGGAACAAAGCAGCTCTGCCAAGAACCTTCGGCAGAGGATTGGCGAGTATCTCGAGGAAAGTTTCCTAGAGATTTCTCTGGAAGATTCCTATGAAATCTTGATGTATATTAACACACTGTTCCGTCCCACTGTGTAGCTGCACAGGGGAATCTGAAGCACACGCAAACAGTTGATCTTACACATTTCTATCCTTTCACCCACTTCTAGCATACAACAAAGCAAAGGACAGCTCTACCTCGTGTACACTTACCAGAGCTCTCCTCTGCTGCATCATGTGCACCACAGACAGAGTGCTTGAACTGGGTCATACCCTCTGGGGTTGAGAAGAGGTCCTGGCTTGCCACAGTACCAGACAAGCCTTTTGCCTATCCTATCTCATTCTCCACTTCCTTGCCCACCACTTCATCCTTGGGGTTCAGTCTGGTGGCTGCTGTCTCCGGCCCCCTCCTGCAAAGTTTCCATGAGGCGCTTGGTGTCCAACTCCTTATAGAAACTGCAGGTCTTCGGCATAGTCCCAGAGAGATGGTTTGACTCTCTTGCCTTCTGGTACACCTATCTCAGCTCCTTTATCTTAAGACAGCACCGTACTGCACCATGTCCCATTTGTAGCCCTTATCCATCGTGCCACAAGAAATCTGACCATAGGTATCAAAGTTCCTACGGCTGGAGCAGAGGTGGGACTGCACAGTCTTCTCTCCCCACAGATCCAACAACTCTGATGTGCTCCAAGTGGGAGAGCATTTGCTGCGAGGAGTGCCATGGTTAGCAGGGAGGATGCAATGTGAGTGCTCTATACTGAGCAAACAGGAAATGGAATTTAAAAAATTCCCCGTCCTTTAAAGGAGATGGGGCAGATGCCTGTATACCTGGGTGCAGGGCAGCAGAATTCAAAGTGCTGACCCAGACCGGTCAGGATGGGCATTGTGGGATACCTTCTGGAGGTCACTTACAGTGACCAAATCAAGCGCAGTGTCTACACTTACACTTTGTTGATCCAACTTTGCCGCAAAAAGCTTTACACCGCTCATTAGCTTGGTGGCAAAGCTGAAGAGTTTTGTCAGTGGAAGGAGCGTTATAGTGTGTACACCTCTGCTGCTTTGTTGATGAAAGCTGACTTTTGTTAACAAAACTCTGTAGTGCAGGCAAGGTCTGAGGGAGGTTGTGGAATCCCCATCATTGGACAAACACCTGTCAGGGATAGTCCAGGTCTGTGTGATCCTGCATCAGTGTCGGGAGGTGGGGGACTAGGTGACCTCTCAAATGTCCTTTCAAATTTTACATTTCTTTGATTTTATGATTAATCAGTGGTCAAAGGTAAGGAAAAGTCTGTTCAGAAAAACTCGGTCTACAATGGCAGGAAAACCATATTCATACTTTTCTGGGGAAAATTATGTTTCAGCATAGTTCATTGGAAAGGCACAAGCACTATTTCTCTGTCCTCCATAGTCAGGACCAACTAATAAAACACTGACATTCCTTACTTCTGCAATACAGCTAGTCCAGAAGGAAGAAAGTTCAAAGTTAATACTACTTTATAATAATGACATGAGATTTAAATCTTCCGTTCAGGGTGGATTTGATTGTTTAAATCACTAGTCAGGAAGTTTTAATTTATGGATTTAATTTCATGGATTTCTGCATAAAAGTGCATTCTTGTTGGTTGTTATAACCTTAGTACATATTCTTCACAACTCAGAGATAGATGTAGGTTTAATTTTTAGAAGGTACACGCTACACATTTTTTAAGTAATTTATTTTGAAAACTTTTTCAGATTAGTTTTACAGCTATATCAGAAAATGAATGATTGTTTGGTTATTTCATTTACCAAAGGTATTTGAAGCAGATACTTATGAAGTCATTGGGAGGTGAACTGTCTCCAATTTAACAGGTTAATCATTAATATTTGGAGGGGAATGTCACCAGACAGACATTTAAATTGTTTTATTTAACTAAAACAACGTTATGTACTATGAATTTTTTTCTTCAATAAAAAACTTATAATATTTTAACAAAACAAGCATATGAAGTTTTGAATTTAGTTAAACATGAGAAACTTAAAAAATATTGGCTTCTGCAGCTAATTCAGTCATCATCACCTTCATTTTCCAGTTTATTCATAATCTGGAAAAGAAAAATAAGCTTTCCTGCTTTTTCGGGTCCCAAATGATTTCTCAGTTCGGAATTAATTAGTCCAAAGGAAGAAAATACTCTTTCTACCCCAGCAGAAGAAGCTACTGCTGTTAAAAGTGAGATTATCACTTGAACAGCCTCTGAATCCAAGTGCTTAAGTGACTTCCATCAGTTCACTGGTGTGACTTTCTTTAAAACATCATCAGCAAACATATATTTCTTGAGTGGTTCACTCTTAGCTCTGAAGTTTAGTATAGTTGGTTTTGGCTGTGACAGTGCCATCTATTTTTTCCATGATTTTGTTCACAAATTGTCATCAGATTAGGCCAGTTCTTGATATAGTGCTCAAAACAGTCCACTACTGAGTTCTATCAGATGTCTCGTGGGAGAATTAGCTTGGTTCCTCCCACTTTTTTCAGAGCAGCTGCTGCAAAGTGAAAAGCATGAGGAGTACTTGTGGCACCTGAGAGACTAACAAATTTATTTAGGCATAAGCTTTCGAGGGCTAAAACCCACTTCATCGGATGCATGCAGTGGAAAATATAGTAGGAAAATATATATACACAGAACATGGAAAAAATGGGCATTGCCATACCAACTGTAATGAGACTAATCAATTAAAGTGGGCTATTATCAGCAGGAGAAAAAAAAACTTGTAATGATGATCAGGATGGCCCATTTCCAACAGTTGACAAGAAGGTGTGAGTAACAGTAGGAGAAAAATAGCCTGGGGAAATAGTTTTACTTTGTGTAATGACCCATCTATTCCAGTCTTTATTCAAGCCTAATTTAATGGTGTCCAGTTTGCAAATTAATTCCAATTCAGCAGTTTTAATTAATTACCCACTTGGGAAATGGCTTTGTCAGAAAAAAAAATGAGTTCAGGCATTGTGCATTCTGTCAAAAACCAGAGCTTTGTCTGAGATCAGCACATGTCTTCTATTTGAAATTCCTTGGGTGGTTGTTCCTTATATGCTCTCTTCATCCCTGAAGCACATATCAAATAAGAATGTTTATAGAAAAATCTTCCTTTTTTTTATGTAGTCTTTCAAGATTCATTTTCCTGGAGCTATATTTTTGGTTTCTAGTGGTTTATAACCCAAACAATTGAGTTTAAAAAAAAAAATCCTGAATCTTGGGAAAGGATTCTTAAGTCCTCCCTTTTGGCATCTTCAGTTTAGAGTGCAAGAAGAATGATACTGTCCCTTGAGTCTAGCACAAAGATGATAGCAATATATATATATATATGTATGTCTTAGGCCCTTAAGTGCTGAAAGAATCCTCAGATATGTAGGTGCTTGGAATAACTTTAGATCCTTAAATCTGTTTGTTCATGTAAAATCTAGTTATATCCTCTTGTATTCTACAATAAAAAAAATCTTCAGTTGTTTGCAAAGATTTTTCTAGAACTCAAATACTATTTCATCCCTGTCAAGGTAGGGAGAATTTTTCCAGTGCTTCCTCTGAGCCTTCTAGGTTTTAGCCTCCATTCTCTTTTCCTGGTAAAGCATCCATTTATGCTCTTGAGGATCAAATCTTTCAGATGTAGCCTCTACTGAACTCTGGAAGTTCTCTGATTAAAGTTGTCTTACAAGTCCAAGTAGACTCTACAAGGTGAGTTGTTGAGATCTTGTTTGTTTAATTCCAAGATCTGACTCTCTTGGCCATAGCAAGGATGAAGTTTTTGGAAGCAGGATGTAATTAATCTGGACTAGAATTTGGCCAGGATGCCCAGGTTCACATTCCAGATCTTGGACAATGTGCTCTGGTGTCATAGGTCCTTAGCTATACCCAGTCTTGGTACTTGGGTTTTCCCCTCTCCTTGAAGGTTTTCTTATGTTTCTTTTGCTCCTTTGCCAACCATCTAGAAACTAAAAAGGAAAAAAAAATATTTCAGGGCTCTCCCTTTTCATTCTTCTCAAGGAGAAGATAGTTTCCTGACTAAGGGAAATATTCTTCAGGCTGGTTGTCTGATAAGCAGTCAGATGTCAATGATATAAGTAAAGAGGGAGATGGTTTTTCCTCTCTTCCCTCATCTCTTATCTCAGAAATAAAGTCAATTTTTATTTTCTTCATCAGTGTGGAATTGAGAACTTTTTAGATATTGCTTGTTTGGTTACAGACTGTTATGATTATTATTGTCTATATTACAGTAACATCTAGAGGTTTTGGTATTATGGATCCATTATTCTAGGCACTGAATGAATACATAGTAAGATAGTACCATCCCTGAAGAATTTACAGATTAAGTATAGAAGATAGAAAAAGAATGAGGGAAAGGATTTGTTCTCATTTTACAAATAAGTGCTTTTGAAAATGTTACCCTTAATCTTTGTGTCTATCCCATTTTCAAAAGTGACTTAGGAGCCTAAATATTTAAGTCAGTGTAATGGTCCTCACTCGAGGTCTGGTTGGGGAGCATGGCCTAGTGGTCACGGCCACAACCCCTGACTGCCAAGGGGGTTCTGGGGAGGGGAACCTGGGCCCTTCCACTCCCCTGGCTCTGACCCAGGGCCCTTTGGGCTACCAGTAGTCTGGCAACCAAGGCTGCTTAAGGCTGTCCTCTCTGGGCCTCTTCCTCTCATCCCATCCCCCCAGATGTCAGCTCAGTCCAAGGCCTTCCCCGGTGAGGAAATCCAAACCAAAAGAAGTAAGAGGGAGTTACTAATGTCCAAGGTCCATAGGATACTTCCCTCTCTGGTATGAGTCCTCCCTTCCCTCAAGTAGGGCCCCTTTGGGCAGCTGTGTCAGAGTCTTTAGGCTTCCCTCTGCTGTGGGCTGCAGGTCTGCTCCCTTCCAGCTCTGCCACCCAAATGAGCTAATTCCTTGCCTTTTAATTCCTCCATTAGAAGGAGCATTTGCTGGAGGTCTGGTGGGGCGGGGCTGGCCGAGTCCAAAATAATCCTTTAACCCCTTGTTGCCCATTGTGGGGTTTGTAGACCCGATCAGTCACTTAAAGTAAGATTTTCAAAAGTGCCCAAGTGACTTGGCAAAGGTCACACAAAAAGTCTGTGATGTATCTGGGAATTAAACCCTGATCTTTATGACCCCAGTTTCCCTACCTGGACAATTGGCTCATCGAGGGCCTCTCCCAGGCACAGGTGGAGGCTCAGGTGGTCTTTATCATACAGACCTTCCTTGAGCTCGGCCTCCTGCTGAATGAGGCCAAGTCTACCCTGTCTCCCGTCCAGTGGATGGAGTTCATAGGGGCAGTTCTGGATTTGATGCAAGCCAGAGCGTATCTACCGGAGTCCAGGTTTCAGTCCGTGTCTGACATCATTCTCAGTCTCTGGCATTTCCCAACTACCACAGCAAGGAACTGCCTCAAGTTGCTGGGGCATATGGCTGTCGTAGCTTCCTACTCAGATTTGAACCTTAGCGTTCATAACCTGAGAAGCTAGCATGAACTCCTCTACGCTTAATTACCAGCTCAGATCTGATAGGCTGCCACCAGCCAAGAATTTCCAGTGTCTTGGCTCACTCGGGTCTCCCCAAAACCTTCCCTGGGGGA
>NC_133774.1:27711056-27715386 GCF_003597395.2 Chelonoidis abingdonii
CCCTGAGTTTTGAAAAAATCCAGTTTCCTGATTGGTCCTCTGGTCAGGTGTTTGGTTCCCTTTGTTAACCCTTTACAGGTGAAAGAAACATTAACCCTTAGCTATCTATTTATGACAGCTGCATGCACCTATGTGGTTAGCCACGCCAGGCTTAGGTTGTGCCCTCTTCAGTCCTGGTTAGCGTCTGTGTATCTACCAGCCAGGGACTCACTGGACTCTGTGGTGACACTTCCCCTAACGGTGCTAGATTCCCTCCAGTGGTGGCTTGACCCGCGGGAGATCTGAGCGGGAGTACCGTTTTCCAGCCCCCAGCCAGCCCTATCCTTGTTAACAGTCGCGTCAGATCTGGGGTCGGGGGCCCATCTGGGGAATCTCAGGACCCAAGGCCTTTAGTCCACAGAGGACTTTTCCTTGAACATCAACGTCAGGGAGCTACGGGTGGTGCGTCTCGCCTGCCTGACCTTGAAATCTCGCTTGGCAGGCAGGTGTGTTGCAGGCCTCACAGACAATACCTTGGCAATGTTCTGTATCAAGGAACAGGGGTGCACACTCCTCTCTCCTGTGCCGGGAAGCCCTCGCATTATGGGACTTTTGCGTGCAGAATGTAATTCACCTAATGGCATCCTACCTCCCGGGGGTACAGAACAGCCTAGCGGATGCCCTCAGCCCCTCGTTCCATGGTCACAAGTGGTCCCTTTGCCGGGACATGTCATGTTCAATCTTCCGTCTCTGGGGCTATCCCCAGATAGACCTGTTTGCCTCGAGGGACAACAGGATGTGTCAATGGTTCTGCTCCCTCCTGGGGCACAATCCAGAGTCTCTCACAGATGCCTTCCTCCTCTCATGGAAAGATGGCCTGCTTTACTCCTTCCCTCCGATTCCGATGGCCCACAGGGATCACACTCGAGTCATACTGATAGTGCTGGCGTGGCCGCACCAGTATTGGTTCACATCGCTACTGCAGATGTCCATGCAGGCGCTCCTCGTGTTGCCCCTGCTCCCGGACCTGATCACACAGGATCGAGGTCTCCTCTGGCACCCGAACCTGGAGTCGCTCCACCTCACAGACTGGATGCTCCATGGCTAAACCCAGTAGAAATGCCGTGCTGACAGCAGGTTAGACAAGTCCTCCTTGGTAGCAGGAAACCCTCCACCAGGACCACATACATGGCCAAGTGGAAATGGTTTTCCATCTGGGCAGAACAGCAGGGACAGGCTCCATTGCTTGCCCCGATCCCACTCATTATCTGAAACAGGGTCTTTCCCTCTCTTCGGTTCGGGTTCACTTGGCGGCCATCTCCACGTTCCACCCAGGAGCTGACTGTGGTTCAGTCTTTGCACACCCACTGGTTGGTCGCTTCCTCAAGGGCCTGGATAGGCTTTTCCCACATACTCGACAACCTGTCCCAGCCTGGGGCCTTAATTTGGTTATTTCTGCCCTCACGGGGCCCCCCTTCAAGCCCCTAGCTACGTGCTCATTACTGTATCTCTCCTATAAGTTCGCATTCCTCGTGGCTAGCACCTTGGCCAGGAGGGTATCGGAGTTCAGAGCCCTGACATCCGAGCCTCCATACACTGTTTTTCACAAAGACAAAGTCCAACTCCAGCCACACTCGGCGTTCCTTCCTAAGGTGGTCTCCCAATTCCACATGGGTCAGAACATGTTTCTCCCTGTGTTCTATCCTAAGCCCCACTCCTCCAGCATGAAGCGTAGGCTGCATTCCCTAGATGTTAGCAGGGCCCTGACATTCTATATTGAAAGAACTAAACCGTTCAGGAAATCAATCCAACTCTTCGTTGCTGTGGCCAACAGGATGAAGGGGCTCCCCATCTTATCACAGCGTATCTCCTCATGGATCATGGCCTGCATCTGCGAATGCTACGATCAGGCTAAGGTGCCTCCCCCACCAATCACGGCCAACTCCACAAGGGCACAGGCCTCCTCCGTGATGTTCCTGGCTCAGGTCCCGACACAGGAAATATGCAGAGCTGCTATGTGGTTTTCAATCCATACATTCACGTTGCACTATGCCATCCTGCACCAGGCCAGAGACAATGCAGCCTTCGGCTGTGCAGTGCTCCAATCCGCAGTGAACTCCGACCCCACCACCTAAATTCAGGCTTGTGAGTCACCTGCTTGGAATGGACATGAACAATCACTCAAAGAAGAAAAAACGGTTACTCACCTTTTTGTAACTGTTGTTCTTCGAGATGTGTTGTTCATGTCCATTCCAATATCCCCCCTCCTGGCCCTCTGTCGGAATGCCGGCAAGAAGGAACTGAGGAGTGGAAGATCAGCGGGACCCTTATAGGGCACCATGGAGGCGCCACTCCAGGGGGCGCACAGGCCGACCCTACGGCACTGCTAGGGGAAAATCTTCCAGCTGGCGTGCACGCAGCGCACACACACCTGCTTGGAATGGACATGAACAACATATCTCGAAGAACAACAGTTACAAAAAGGTGAGTAACCGGTTTTTTCCCTTGCCTAAACATCCCATAAACCATTTAAAATAAGGGGCAGTACATTAAAGTAGAAACTCCTATGTAGGCAGCTCTCATTCTTGTTTTATTCCATTTCCCATGGACTCCAGAGTCTTATTTTTGCACAATTATAATTCATCTGGCAGCTATTGTAGCATATCAACATCTAGTTCAAGCATTTTCATTTTTTTTATAGCCTACACTTGAAAAGATTGCTCAGATAAATGCTTGATCTTAAAAAAAGTCTTCTGTGATGTCCACAATAAATGAGTCAATGTTCATTTTCCTGTATCTGTCTTTTTTTTTTAAAAGTCTTTTAATGAAAAACCCATTACAGGAACACAGATAGTTATGTGAATAAATTTGAGTATCTGCTTGATTATATTCCTGTATCCTCCTTCATTCCTCATCCACTTACCCTTCCTACACTTCAGATGTAGATTTTAAAGTCTTTGAAGCAGGGACAATTTTTAAATGTCCAAGAAGAACCAGTACACTTTTTTGAGCATTAAAATAACTATCCTTCAGTATTTGCTTTTATTATATTTAAGACTATGTTTTAGTCACGGGTATTTTTAGTAAAAGTCATGGACAGGTAGTGGGCCGTTAACAAAAATTCAAGGCCCATGACCCTGTCCATGACTTTTACTATATACCCCTAACTAAAACTTGGGCATGAGGCTACAGGTGCTTTGGGGGTGGGATGTTCTGGGGGTGCCACAGGTGCTGGGAAAGGTGGCCTGGAACCCCACTGGTGCTGAGGGGTGGGGACTGGGCCGTGGTGTGTGGCTCGGGACCCACACTACTGTGGAATGGGGATGGGGAGGGCAGGCAGTAGCGCATGGCCTGGGACACCTGCTGGTGCTGCGGGGTGGGGGGTAAGGTTGGTAGGGCTGGCAAGGGCTCCCTACCCAGCTCCACATGTTCTTCCAGCTCCTAGGTGGTGGAGGGGACAGAGGGCTCCACACACTGCTCCTGCCACAAGTGCTGGCTGTGCAGCTCCCATTGGACAGGAACTACAGCCAATGGGAGCTCCAGGGGCAGGGCCTGCGGGTGCAGGCAGCATGCAGAGCCCCCTGGTCCTTCACCACCTAGGAGCTGCAGGACCATGCCAGTGGGAGCCAGGGAGCCCCACACACCCTAGCCCGGAACTCCTTCCCACACTCCACTCCCAAACTGCTTCTGCTGGCCCAGGGGCTGCCCAAGCCAGGCAGCCCCTGAGCCAGCACTGGCTGCTACAGAGGTCACAGAAAGTCATGGAATCCATGATTTCTGTGACCTTGGTAACAGACTCGCAGCCTTAATTATACTTCATTAACATTAAACATAACAATTTAATATGTAAAAGAATGAACCCTGCTCCAGAGTGGACTCAATCAGCTTGGAAAAGAGACGACTAAGGGGGGTAAGATAGAGGTCTGTAAACTCATGACTGCTGTGGAAAAAGTACATAAGGAAGTGTTATTTCCTCCTTTCCATAACAAAAGAACTAGGGATCACCCAATGAAATTAATAAGCAGCAGCTTTAAAACAAACAAAAGAAAGTACTTCCTCACACGACACTTAGTCAACTTGTCGGATCCGTTGCCAGGGGATATGGTGAAGCCCAAGACTGTAACAGGGTTAAAAAAAAGCACTAGATAAGTTCCTAGAGGATGGGTCCATCAATGGCTATTAGCCAGGATGGGTAAGGAATGGTGTCCCTAGCCTCTGTTTGTCAGAGGGTGGAGATGGATGGCAGGAGAGAGATCAGTGGTTTGAGCATTAGCCTGCTAAGCCCAGGGTTGTGAGCTCAATCCTTGAGGAGGCCATTTGGGGATTGGTCCTGCTTTGAGCAGGGGGCTGG
>NC_133774.1:27715850-27770489 GCF_003597395.2 Chelonoidis abingdonii
GTGTGTGTTTTTCCCCAGAGATTCTTTGTATGCAAAACTTATGCTTATTTTAAGTTGCTGTTAGGAGAATTAAATACAGTTACTGTTAATAAATAACCCTGAGGTAGTGGATTTGCATTGGGAAAGAGGGTCAGATATGTGTTGCTACAGAAGGGCATTGCCCCATGAACCATAAAATGCTAAATTAGTAAGTGACAAATTGCTTTCATGAGTTTTCAGCAAAACCTAAATTGTGCATTAATTTCAGTGATTTACTCAGCTTCTTTTAAAAATAGGAGAAAAAATTTATGTTGGAGTTGAACAAAAAGTACATTCTCCTTCATCTGAAGGAGGAAACCCCACAGAACATGGATACTTACTGCTTGAAAAATTTACCACAAGCTTCATAACCAGAGGAATATACCTAGTTCCGAGAGGCTGCAGTGAAAGATTTTTATGAAGGGAAGAGGCAAGAGCAGAGGGTAGGGGGACAGCTCCCTATTGAGAAACCCAGTCCCCATTTGCTAGGGAGGGTGTTAGGAGTTTTAGAATCATCATCTATTTTTTGTCAAATGCTGAGCTAAGAAGATACTGAAACGTTAAGAATAGATATAGGCATCTCCACAGGGCAACTAATTGTTGTCTCATTAATAGAGTCCTTCCCACCACCAACTTGCAGTTTATCCTGGCCACGGTCTTGGAATTGCTCTTTCTAAGCAGCTTCATTCTGCCATGTAAATTTGATCCAGGATTTTGTATTGGGCACTGCAGGAATCTGTGTGCCTTAGGAAGAAATAGTCTTGCCAAAATAGAAAACCAAATATAAAACTTCAAGCAATTTGGAGCTTATTTCTTAAGTCACAGATCCTTGACCTTGCATTTTTGTCAGCAGTAAATTAATATAACAGTACAGATAATTTCTGTTTTACTTTAATAGTTAATATAACAAGATCATTCTTTACTCTCATCCTCTAATCATTTTGCTGACATTATTGTGGTACTGTGCAGCAGAAAATATTGCAGTCAGACAGTGCTCAGTATTCTTTCTATGTGCAATTCCTTAGTATTTATTAAAACAAACTCTACCTATACACACACGTTTTGCACATGAGGACTGATTTTAGCTTTGAATGTGTAAGCTGAAGGGAGGCATATCAACTCCTACAAACAGCTGCAAGAACTTGAGTCAGTGGCTCTCAACCTTTCCAGAGTTTTGTAGCCCTTTCAGGAATCTGATTTGTCTTGCATACCCCAAGTTTCACCTGACTTAAAAACTACTTGCTTACAAAATCAGACATAAGAATAAAAAAGTGTCACAGCACACTAGTACTGAACAAATTTCTTACTTTCTCATTTTGTTTGTATGACCTTTTAGATTGTACTGACTTTGTTAGTGCTTTTTATGTGGCCTGTTGTAAAACTAGGCAAATATCTAGGAGAGTTGATGTACCCCTTGGAAGACCTCTGCATATCCCCAGGGGTACGTGTACCTCTGGTTTAGAACTACTTTCTTAGATGGAACAATTCCAAAATGGTGACCACAAGTTTGAGAATTGATTCCCATCATACAAGTATCCAGTGAATTCTTAGCTGTGTTCATCTGGCATGTATTCCAACTCTTTATTAATCAGCCAGAGGGCTTGCTTTGGGAGAAGGGTCCTTTAAGTTTTTTTTCTGAAAGTCATGCAATGGCACCAGGCCTTCTCCTTCTTTTCCACCTTTGTATGCCAAGGATTGTGCTTGGGTTAAAGTCCACATTCACTTCCTTGTGAAACTTTGTTGCTTTTGATGTTTTGTTTTGTTGCACCCTATTATGGAGTTGCAATAGCAGCTTCATAGTTAAACTTGGTAACTAGTTCTTCATTCGAAGATTTTTTTTTTTTAACATATCCTATTAATCCTCTACTATTGCTCTGTGGGATTGTTATTGAAAACACAGGGAAAAAGGAAGTAGAACAAAAAAAAAAGGTTTGCTTAATGTGTCTAAATTTACACTTACTGTGAACTAACCTAGGTAGACTAGGTCAGTGGTTCTCAAAGCCCCTGGTGGGCCGGGCTGGCTTGTTTACCAGCTGTGGCTGCAGGTTCAGCCGATCGCGGCTCCCACTGGCTGCGGTTCGCCGCTCTAGGCCAATGGGGGCAGCGGGAAGCTGTGCGGGCCGAGGGATATGCTGGCTGCCCTTTCCACAGCCCTCATTGGCCTGGAGCGGTGAACCGCGGCCAATGGGAGCCTCTATCGGCCAAACCTGCGGATGCAGCAGGTAAACAAACCAGCCCAGTCCATCAGGGGCTTTCCCTAAACAAGCGATGGACCGGCTTTGAGAACCATTGGACTAAGTAATCCTTCCTTCTCTGAACACTAGGTTCTGCTAATTTGTATAGAGATGTCCAGAGACATCTATCAAGCCCCTCTGGCTGAGTCATCTTTCCTCCCTTGATCCAGGGATCATCTCTGCCCTGAAGAGACATACCTCTTGTGACACCTATCTACTGTTACCTATAGTTACAAAAGTACCCTTATGGTAAATATGTTTGTCCAAAAGTAAAATGTATAATACTCTGTAAATGTTATTATGTAGTCAATCAGGTAGGCACAACTTGTGCAAAAAATTTCGCTCACTGCAGGTGTAGCCTCTAATTCCTGCATATTAGTTGTCTCATAGAAATACTATATATACAGTATAAGTTTATATTCCGAGCATTTATGTTTTTAAGGATTTTCTCACTACTAATACATCTTCATTTTCAAATTGGCTTAAGGAAATTGTATTTAATGAAAACATATTTTGTGTGTTCTTATTTTTTTCAGTCACCAAATCAAATCTTTACAGTATAGCAGCACGGGAGATGTCATTCTTGTTGTGTCTGGTAACTCTCAAGCTAAAGTTCTTGACAGAGATGGCTTTCCGGTAATGGAATGTGTTAAAGGAGACCAGTACATTGTGGACATGGCAAACACCAAGGTAAGTTAAGAAACTTTAAATTGTATTGTTCTATAGTGATATAGTTGTCTTGTACTTTTATTTAGGTTATTTATTGTTCTGGTGATGGTCCTTGATATAACAGCATTTTCTTCCCTTCCAAGCTTTCCGTATAACGGGGTGGCCAAATTTACTGACCCTCTGAGCCGCCTATGACAATTTTTAGACGTTCAGGAGCTGGGGCTTGGGGCTTCAGCCCCTACTCCTGAAGCATGGAGCCTCGGCAGGCAAGCTCCACAGGGCTGAAACCCTGAGACCCTCCACTGGGCTGAAACCAGAGGTGATGCATGGTGGGGCACGTGGGGCTACTTGTCCCCTCCAATTTTTGCTAAGGTTTTCTGGTGCTGCTCAGTCACATGGTGCTGCTGGACCTCCTACCTGCATTGCAGTGTCTGGAGCTGACAAGCTGGGAGCTATGGCCATGAGGAGAGGCAGCAGCAAACACCTGGGAACTTCAGGGATAGCCGTTGCAGGTAAGGCAGGGGGGCATACCTGAGGAGTTTACTCAAACTGTGGGAAAGGATGAACCTTTAAATTGTGCCCCCCTGCCCCATGGGAGGCACCATTTGTCTCTGGCAGAAGTCCTTAACCCCACTGCCCCACCACAGAGCAGAAGCCCTGAGCTCTCCCCTGCCCCGCAGTTTGGTAGACTGAGAATAGAGGGTGGGGTGGGATGCTGCACTTTAACTGTTAAAGAGCTGCATGGTGCTTGCAAGCCAAAGTTTGACCACCCCTGCCATATAATCCAGAAAGAATGCAAGAATTTATCCCATACTTCTTAATACTTGCACCCTCTCCTTTACCTTTCCCATTAATAGACCACAAAGCATACACACTTTGTTCGCACTTGAAGGATGAGCAAATAGAGGAAAAAATCCCTATTAAATTAAGGGCAAAGATAATTAAATGTAGTGCGAGTCCCAGAGAAAGGATTCACTGTGCACCATGTCTTCCCGTGTCTGTCATCTAGGTTGTAAGCTGTTGAGGTTGGTATGATCAGGACACACAGGTGAATGAAAGCCTGACACAGAAATGGATTTAAGCATCAGGCTGCAACTTTATTAATAATGGAAGAGGGGTGCTATGCACCCACCCTATCTCACATACTAGCATTTAAACTCTGTCCAGTCCAAAGTTATAGTGCCCCCCTCTATAACCAGGGTAGACCCTCTTCAGCCCACCTCACGGACTCAGCTCACTTCTGAATACTGTTGCCCAAATTGGACCTTGGTCTGCAAAGACTTCAGGTCTCCCCTTTCCGTTTGGAAGGTGGCCATCCTCCTGCTGAGAGGGGAGGAACAGCTGTCTTGTTTGTGTCTTGGTGAGTGCCAAGAACATCAATGAATAGTAAATAGTAATAATAATGTGCATTTTTGTTTGTTAGCCCTTTTTCATGTACACTTTTAACCACTGACTCCTATTCTTGTCAGTGTAATTTATTTTATAGTTTTGTGTTTTATGTAAGTGGGAGAGAATAGAAACCTGTTTGTTATAAACACAATCATAATAAATTATATTTTAAAGTATTTTAACACGTGTTCAGTGGATTTTGACCACTCTTCCATCTTCTTTCTCCATATGTTACATGGGATAACAAGTCTGTTTACATAGATGATTTAAATGCAGGTCAGTTTTCTGAATAGTTTAAAATTAATAATTTAAGTGTAATGATAAAATCTACCACTCAGATTTGTGATAAATTTGCCTTATTTAGTGCTTGTAGGGCTTACTGCCAAGTAACTCGCCTAAGTACTGCATTACTTGATGCTGTTCATATCAGAACACTATTTCTTTTGGCTAGCAGAATGTATATAAAGCCCCATATAATATTAACAGATGTTTTGTTCTTGTTTAATTAAAAATAATGCAGATTTTTTTATCTTGTAAACTTCTGAAATCTCACTATATGATGGTCCTACAATCAAAGTGCTGAAGTAGTTATTGACTTTTAGGTATTTATTCTGTTAATTTTTTTAAATAATTGCTAAAACTGTCTCCTTAATAACTCTTAAAAACAATCTGAAACACTTCCAATTTTAGTTTTGAAGATGTGGTTTTTAAATTTTATGTAATATTATAGGAGTCCTTTGTTCTCTTCAAACTTATTTAATAAGCTTGTGCCAACACTTCAACTATGTCAAACTAACTAAAATACACAAAGGAACTGGATAAAGGCATTTTCCCTGAGAAAGATAGTTTGCTTATTTTTTTTTCCAGTTTTTTCCTGAAATCTTGTGAGTTGATATAGAATATCAGTGGCTTAAATTCTGGTAAAATGTCCATCAGCAGATATTTCCATCTTGAAGAAATGGGTCTGTCCACTCTCAGCTTACAAATTATCTTTTATGAAACTACATTATGATCCAGTTTCAGATCTGTTTCAAGGATCTAGTTATATTATTTAAAACTCTCCATGGGTTAGGCTGAAAGATGGCTCAAGAGCATTCTATTCCCACAACTCACTCCAACAGGAAGTGGCTGATAGAGCTCACAATGAAAGTTGTAGACCATGGCATTTTTGGTGAAGGACACTTACTGTGGAAATCCCAAGCACTTGTGATCAGAATGAGCTAGAGTCTTGTCTCCTTGTCTGTGTAGATTGTTCCATATTTCCATGAATTAAGTGATGATACAGTCCAGTTTTAAGTCTTTAGGTGACTTGCCATCGTGAGAGAGAGAAGAGACAAATGGAAGAAGAGTGACAGGAATAATTAAATTCAGAGGCACAAGTAAACTAGTAAAAAAAAAAAAAAAAAAGATGGTGTTTTGGGGGGNCAGGCATTAAAGAAAGAATACCTTCACTTCTTATTAGAAGCACCTAAACTTAAACTGAGTCTGGTGTAAAACTGCTTGGTATTATAATGTTATTTTCAGTTTTACAAAAATGACTAGAAAGATTTCTCCTTAATGGAAGTGTCATGTCATTTATTGTCTTCTAGATGTAAAAGTGTCGGATGTATTTTCAGCTCTGCCCTGACTCTTTGTTGCCATGGGAAGTCACTCAGCCTCTCTGTGTATAGATCAGGGGTCAGCAACCTATGGCATGTGTGCCAAAGTCGGCACTATAGCCAATTTTTAATGGAACACTGCTGCCTGCCGGAGTTCCAGCAGGCAGCAGTGTGCCATTAAAAATCCTGCCTGGCCCACTCTTCTCCTCCCTCCACCCCCTCCCGCGGGGGCAGGGGGCAGACGCTTGATCCTGCCAGCTCCCCGGCCTCTTCCTGCAGTGGGCTGGGTTCCTTCCCCTCCTCTCCTTCCCTCCCTCCCTGCCCAATCAGCTGATTGCCCTTGCAAGGGAGAGGGTCAGGGAGGAGCGGAGTCAGCTCGCTCCTCCCAGTAGAGGCAGAGAAGAAGCAGGGGCAGGGCCTTGGGGAAGGGAGGTGGTGGAATAGGGGGTTGTGATACTACTACTCTTACTTCTGCGCTGCTGCTGGTGGCAGCACTGCCTTTGGAGTTGGGCAGCCGGAAAGTGGCAGCTGCTGGCTGGGAGTGAAGTTCTGAAGGCAGAGCCATTGCAAGCAACAGTGCAGAAGTAAGGATGGCATGATATGGTATTGTCACTCTTAATTCTGCGCTGCTGGTGGTGAGGCACCGCCTTCAGAGTTAGGTGCCTGGCCAACTGCTGCTGCTCTCTAGCCTCCCAGCTCTGAAGGCAGTGCAGAAGTAAGGCTGGCAATACGTGATCACCCTAAAATAACCTTACAACTCCCCCTGCAACTCCCTTTTTGGTCAGGACCCCCAATTTGAGAAATGCTGGTCTCCCTCATAAAATCTGTATAATATAGGTTAAAACACACAAAAGTCCAGATTTCACGGTCCGTGACATGTTTTTCATACCATGAATTTGGTAGGATATTAGTTATGATCTTATGTTCTCTTCCAAGTCACTGATATAGAAAGTTTAAACAGTATAGGGCCAAGAACTGATCCCTGCAGGACCTGCAACAGGGGTTGTCTCTTCTCCTTAGCTTCAAAGCATGCGCTGCTATGTTGATTCTTTTCAAGGAGGTTTATTTCTTTAAACAGAGGTTATCAAACAAACGGAAAATAGTCTTATCTCAGTCCTTGCCCCAAAGCTTCAGGGACACCCCTCTCAGAGGTCTGACACTCCAGTTTCTGGCAGCCTCCCAGCCTCAGTCAGCTCTGCTCCCTTCCTGGAGCAGCAGTCACAGGGCTGGCTTCCCTGCTAACCTGGCCCCTCACTCCAGGGACCCACCACAGGAGCCAGTTACTGTGGTGTTCCATCCATAGGGCTCAGCCTGTCTCAGTCCTTTCTTCTTCTACCTCTTTATATAGGCCCAGATATAGCCCAGCCCTGTTTAATTAGCTCAGTTGGGTTCACGTGCTCCAGTGCAGGGAAGCTGAACTCAGCCTAGGCGCACAGGCAGCTACCCTGTGACAGCACTATGAGACCCATGCACTCAATGATGATTCTCTGTTTTATAGTTACATTTTGAGACCTATCACCCAGATTAATTTTATGTTGTTCTAGTGTTTAATCAAAATGTTGTGCAGAGCTAGTCAAATGCCTTAGAGAAATATGTCTATTACATCAGCACTATCACTTTTATCAAACTTGTAATCACATTACAAAAAAATCAAGTTAGTTTGATCAGACCTTTTTTTTCCATGAACCCATTGATTGACACTCATTATATTACCCTCCTTTAATTCCTTATTGATGTGCAGTTCCAATATCTTGCCTGAAATGGATGTTGGACTGAGGCCTGTAATACCCAGGTTGTGCCGTTTACCCATTTAAAATATTAACACATTAGTTTTCTCTGTCTTCTAGAACTTGCCCAGTGTTCCAAGACTCATTGAAAATCAATATTTAAGGTCCAGCAAGATTCTCAGACTGCTCTTTTTAAAAATCTTTGCACGCAAGTTATCTGGACCCTGCTGATTTAAAAATCTCTAACTCCCCCAATTTATTATTTGATTGGAAAAAGTATCATCATCATCATATGCTATATGTCAACATAAACCATTTTTCTCTAAATACAGAACAGAAATATTTATTGAACGCTTCTGGCTTTTCTGCATTATTTTTGATAATTCTACCATTTCCATCTAGGAATGTATCAATACCATTGTTAGGTTTTTGGGTTTTTTTGTTCTTAATAAATTTAAATATATTTATTGTTCTTTAACTCTGCTGGCCATAGATTTCTCCCTGTATATTGATATTTTGTATTTTAAAAAAGAATCCAACATGATGATTGTGTATTACATTATTGGTTTGAAGGACTGTTCTTAAAAGACTGTCCATTTTACATATGAAATAATTGGCAGTAAGGAATATAGTTAATAGTGTAGGTTATTTTAGGTGGAGGTCCTGAAAAATGAGGGGAAAGTAAATGCCTACTTGAAAAAATTGTTTGCCATAGAATTAGGTTCTCATGTTTTTCTGTGTTTTTCCAGGGTCATACAGCAATGCTTAATACAGGCTGTTGGCATCCCAAAATAAAAGAAGAATTTTTGACTTGTTCCAATGATGGGTGAGTATAGGTTCATGTCAGTGCCAGAATGTTTTTGGGGTTTGTCAGCTTTTGCATTTTAGGATCTCTGTATACCTTCCCCAATTATAACTTGGTTGCAAACAGTCAATTGTGAACTTGTTTGTAGAAATCTGGAACCCAGTGTAAGACTTGTCTATAATTTGACTTCTAGAAGAGTTTATTGGTTTGTCTACATTCTTTATTTTTTTAATATGGTGCTTTTGGTGATGCAATAGCAGGAAAAATATATGGATGAATATACTGTAATATATTTCAAATTAGAAAAATGTAAAAATGAGCCCCCAAATTTAATATTTTCACTGAGTGACTGGATGTCTCAAAGGATTTGTAGGAGGGATGGCACAGCCTTTCACTTCAAAGTCATAGGTTTGAGTATGGCCCAGGTAGGTATTGATTAGTGTTAACATTTGACAGCTGTCTAGTAGATGATTGGAAATGAATTTGTGGTCTCAATCTTGATCCTAGTGGCAAGTGTCCAAATCACAAAAGTCACTGTGATAGTTGGCACTAATTTACTCCCTTCTTGGAATTTTAAGCAGTGAGGCCAAGTATTAAATGGGAATGGAGACTTAAATATACTGGTATCATTGTGCTCAGGGCTGAGGACAGTGATTAAACAGAAGATTCCTTTGCAGTTAAACAGAAGATTCTGGTAACCTGTGCCTTCAATATGGCACTTTTCAAAATGACAAAAGCATTGTATTAACAATCCCCACCCACTCACCTATACTCTCCCCTCCCACAGTGAAACTAATGCTCCTTGTTGGAAAGTTCACACAGTTTGAAGGAGAGAAAAGAAGGCATGTGTACCAAAAAACAACATTTTAAACTACTAGTTTTTTTTAATGTAAAAAAATAAACAAAACCATTGAAATCACATTTTAGTTCTTAGACAAAAAAGTAAAGCAAAAATTTCTCTACTATATTCAGCTATATTTATGAAGTGATAGGATTTTAAAATGTTGTTTCTTTTGTAAACACAAAGGGTAGACAGTTTTACTGCTTTTACCACTTTAAAATTCAGTATTTTTACTTAGCTGAACAGTTTGTAGATAGTGAAAAATAAATTAAGAAATTATATACTCTCAGGACTGTCTAATTTTGTCTGTATAAACATATGCCTAGCAATTATACCAAATAGGGATTCAATGGCTCTCTCATGCTTAAATTGCTGTGAATTAAAAGGGTCTGGTCAAGTGAGTAAAATGCAGATACACAATGCTATAAATGGATGTGTAATTATATTCTCAGAGAAACCAAATGGATGACATTATAAGAAAAGTATTTGAAACCATCCAGTGTACTTCCCATTTCCTTTTACGCTAGCAGCAGTTTTCTCCAATGTGTGGATATATCACTTTAAACAATTAAGAATTGAGACTTAATGTTAAATCTGCAACAAAGCTTTTATAGACTAAAGAACATCTTTTGTCGGGAAAATTTCTTTTTCATGTTAACAAGGTCAACAAAGTTTCCTAAACGTAAGCAAAAATTATTCTCAGAAATTATGCATGCTTTAGGAAAGAAGAGTCTATGACAGTTTAGATAAAATGTGTGTGGTCGTTGTCTGTTTCTGCAATATTATCATCACTTGAAAAAAGTGACTATTTAGGAGATACAATTACTAGTTTAAAGAGACTAGTTCTTGTAAGTCTTGATCATTAGTTTCACTGTTTAAAGGTTTCTTTAGTAAGCATATATTTCACAATAGTTTAATGGCACATATTATGCAAATATATATTAGGTGAATTTCTGGCTTGATTGAAGTCAGTGGGAGTTCTTCCACTTCAGCAGGCCCAGGATTTCACCCATTGTGTTCAAGTGGGTCAGCTTACTCATGATTACAGTTATTGTCACAGAATGGACAAGAGCAAGAATGGTGCTGAAGAAGTAGGAAAGAGGTCACTGCAGTCTTCTCCAGAATTAAAAAAATAATTACTGTAAGGTTTTTCTGTAGTGATTTCAGAGAGTTTTTTTAATTTGGCAAAATAACTTCAGGATCGTTGACAAGACTGTGGAGTAAAGACACTTAGAGCTAAGCAGAGAACTAGGTAGACTCAGGCAGAAGCAATCAAAACCTGTGCTTTTGCTTTGTGTATGCGAGAAACTATATTTTCCTGAATTTTAAATGAAACCATTATGGGAAAAAATTATTCTGCTTACTTCAGAAAGTGGCTATATTTGTATTTTCTCTGATTATTTTGTATTTATTAGGGCTATCAATTAATCACAGTTAACTCACGTGATTAAGTCAAAAAAATTAACTGCGATTAAAAAAATTAATCGTAATTAACTGCACTGTTAAACAATAGAATACCAATTGAAATGTATTAAATATTTTTCAGTGTTTTTCTACATTTTCAAATGTATTGATTTCTGTTACAACACAAAATACAAAGTGTTCAGTGCGCACTTTATATTACTTTTTATTACAAATATTTGCACTGTAGAAATGATAAAAGAAAATATTTTCACCTCATACAAGTACAATAGTGCAATCTCTATTGTGAAAGTGTAACTTACAAATGTAGGGGTTTTTTTTGTTACATAACTGCACTCAAAAACAAAACAATGTAAAACTTTAGAGCCTACAAGTCCAGTCAGTTCTACTTTTTGTTCGGCCAATCTCTAAGACAGACAAGTTTGTTTACATTTACGGGAGGTACTGCCGCCTGCTTCTTATTTACAATGTCACCAGAAAGTGAGAACAGGCATTTGCATGGCATTTTTGTAGCTGGCATTGAAAGATACTTAGGTGCCAGATATGCTAAACATTTGTTTTCTTCTTCATGCTTCGGCCACCATTCCAGAGGACATGCTTCCATTGCTGATGACGCTCATTAAAAAAGTAATGCATTAATTAAATTTGTGACTGGACTCCTTGGAGGAGAATTATATGTCTCCTGCTGTTTTACTCGCATTCTGCCATATATTTCATGTTATAGCAGTCTCGGATGATGACCCAGCAAATGTTACTCATTTTAAGAACACTTTCACTGCAGCTTTTAGGAAACACAAAGAAGGTACCAATGTGAGATTTCTAAAGATAGCTACAGCACTTGACCCAAGGTTTAAGAATCTGAATTGCCCTTCAAAATCGGAGAGACACAAGATGTGGAGCATGCTTTCAGATGTCGTAAAAGAGCAACACTCTGATGCGTAAAGTACAGAATCCAAACTACCAAAAAAGAAAATCAGCCTTCTGCTGGTGGCATCTGACTCAGACAATGAAAATTAACATGCAGTGGTCCGCTCTGCTTTGGATTATTATCGAGCAAAATCCGTCATCAGCATGGACGCATGTCCTCTGGAATGGTGGTTGAAGCATGAAGGGACATATGAATCTTTAGCGCATCTGGCACGTAAATATCTTGTGATGCCAGTTACAACAGTGCCATGTGAACGCCTGGTCTCACTTTCTGGTGACATTGTAAATAAGAAGAGGGCAATATTATCTCCCATAAATGTAAACAAACTTGTTTGTCTTAGTGATTGGCTAAACAAGAAATAGGACCGAGTGGACTTGTAGGCTTTGAAGTTTTACATTGTTTTGTTTTGGAATTTTTTTTAACCCTCCCTGCATTGCAGTGTCTGGAGCTGACAAGCTGGGAGCTGTGGTCATGAGGAGAGGCAGCAACAAACACCTGGGAACTGCAGGGATAGCCATTGCGGGTAAGGCACGGGGAACTGTTTTGTTTTTGAGTGGAGTTATGTAACAAAAATCTATATTTGTAAGCTGTACTTTCACAACAAAGAGTTTGCATTACAGTACTTGTATGAGGTGAATTGAAAACTACAATTTATTTTGTTTATCATTTTTACAGTGCAAATATTTGTAATAAAAAATAATATACACTTTGATTTCAGTTAGAATCCAGAACACAATATGTATGAAAATGTAGAAAACCATCCAAAATATTTAATAAATTTCACTTGGTATTCTCTTGTTTAACAGGGTGATTAAAACTGCGATTAATCGCGATTAATTTTTTTGAGTTAATCACGTGAGTTAACTGCGATTAATCAATAGCCCTAATTCACACACAAGTGAATTGGCCTATGCTCTGGCCTGAGCTGGTCTGTCAGAATGACATCTATTTCTTCACTCTTTCAAGTTGACAAGCATTTCATTGATGTTGAATAGAAGATGACAATCTACAACAATGTTGTAGTTTAGATTGCTCAAGTCCACATGTGAAGATAGCACCATTAGGCTTCCTGGTGAGAACAACAGAAGAAATCCATTCTCATGAATCAACGGGTATCTGCTTTGCATAGTATCAGAATTTCCTCTTTGAGTGTTTGTCTCAGTTCAGCTGATATGTTTCACACTTTATGCTGTACAGGCATTGCATTGTTCTTTAACTGGATCTTGTGCTTGAAATTTTTTTTTTAGGGGTGAGGGTGGGGGCAACAACTATGGTATCAGTGAAAACTTCTGGAAATTCAGAGATGATTCTTGGTTGTAGCCTGTCTTCAGTTTGCAGGACAGGTTCTGTGCTATTCGTAGCTAATGTCTGAAGATCCCTTTGTTGATTCCATCCTAAAATAGAAACTCCCTTTTTAGCTACATAGATTTTTCCCTTGGGCACTATGGCCTTTGTACGCAAAGACAGGTGTAAAATAGCCATTGATGGGAATGGGAGATCGCACCATACCCTCTGGAGTATATGTCTGAAGGATGCAACTCAGGTCAGGAGCTGTCAAACAGCACAGTGTAGAGTTGGCTGGGAATTATAGTGTAACATCCTCATCTGGTAACATCCTCATGCCATGGCTGTTGACTTGCACTTGCTAGTGTGCAGTGGCTTGGTGATCTGTCACATTTAGAACCTCATTAGTATTCAGTTCACTATCATCCTCATCTGTGAGAACTTCAGGTAGGATTGACAGAGGACTTACAGATTTTAGCACAATGTCCTTTTTTTGTTGCACTTCTTGCATACTGATTTCTTGGCAGGATATCCTTGAAAGTCTGCATTGTGACCAAGGTCACTGCATCTGTAGCATTGATAGCAATGTGGTGTGTGTGAGGGCAAAGGCACTGTGGATGTAGACTTAGAAGCTTTGTGGGTTGCAATTTGTATTGAAGTGCATTAACTTCTACAAACTGGAAGACATCTGATATTATCAAAAGTTACTTGGCACAGTGGATGGCACTTTCCACTTGTTAGGTGGTTTGCATAGTTTTTTCCAAGGTAGGGCCTTTTATGCGCGAGGAGTCATTCATGAATCTTGCAACTGGTCATCATCTTGACAATGTAATGGCTGATGATTTCATCTACTATGCTGGCAAATTCACAGATTGCACTTAACTCATGTAATGTAGCTATGTAGGGATCGATGGGTCCGTGGGGCATTTGTACGTGGAAAAGAACTTGAAGATTTGGCAACAATATTTAGTAAAGGCTTAAAATGATTAACCAGGGTTCAGAGAGCAGCATCATATGGAGTCACATCTTGCCATATGTCAGTAGTGGGAGGAAGATACTTGAAGATAAATTGTCCTTCAAGTGAATGGAGCAGTAAGGCTTTCCGCTTTTCTAAAATGTACGTAGAAGTTTCTATAGCAAGGATGTAGTTGCTGAAGTAAGACTTCCATTCTTCCCCTGGGAACGGAGGATGAAGAATGGTGGTGGTGGAACTTGTCATGGTAATAAACAAACATTTTCAATATTTTAACCCCTTCCATAATAGCAAGAATCTAAATCTAATTGGATTCTGTAGGATTTCAGTGTTGTATTCTGGCACCCAACTATTAACTGAAAGTAGATGAGTAAATGCTTGAAAGGTTTGGACTATTTTTTTCATTTTTTGAACTTGTTTTATTAAATATTAAATCATTTAAGAGCAATAAACTACAGTCCCATCTATATGCTGGGTTCTTGGGTTGTCCATGATATGGAGCCCCCTTGTGGCTCCGCCCCTGCCACTTGGAGTATTGATGATGGTCATTTCCCTGTTCCAGAAATGCAGGGGCAGCAGAAGGCCAGTAACACCCCAGGACAGACAGGGAGGCAGCAGTGGGCCCCTTTAGTATTTAGTCCAGCAGCTACCATTTATCTACTTGGTTCCAGGGGCCAGGCCAGTTGCTCTTTTTTCCTCTTGCTACATGCAGCGTGCTCTGCTGTATGGTAGTGGTGGGATCCCCTAGAGCAAAGGATTTTTGAGTTAACATCTCATTGAGATGCATGAGGCAGTTCACTCTTCTCAGAGCTCTCTCTTGAATGAAGTCAACTGATTTCAGAACGTAATCATCCCAGAGTAACATCCACTCAGACCAGGGATTACACACCCAGGTTGGGCCACATTTTAAATTTATTGGTTGATTTCTAGTCAGATTCATAGATTCCAAGGCCACAAGGAACCATTGTGCTCACCTGATCTGACCTGCTTTATAGCACAGACAACAGAACTTTCCCAAAATAATTCCTACGATGTAGCTTTTAAAAATTGCCAATGATGTAGAATCCACCACAACCCTTGGTAAATTGTTCCAATGGCTAATTACCCTCACTGATAAAAATTTCCACCTTATTTCCCATCTGAATTTGTCTAGCCTCAACCTCCAGCAATTGAATTGTGCTGTACCTTTCTCTGCTAGGTTGAAGAGCTCATTATCAAATATTTTTTCCTCATGTAGATACTAATAAATGGCCATTAAGTCACCCCTTTTCTTTGTTAAACCTCTTCTCTTTGTTAAACTAAATAGATTGAACTCCTTGAATCTATCACTTAGGGCATGTTTTCTAATCCTTTGATCATTCTTGTGGCTCTTCTCTGAATCCTCTCCAATTTATCAACACCCTTCTTGAATTGTGGACGCAGAACTGGACACAGTATTCCAGCACTACTTGCACCGGTGCCAATGCAGAGGTAAAATAATCCCTCTGCTCCTGCTTGAGATCCCCCCTCCACCTTTATTTTTTTTTTACATCCGAAGATCTCATTAGTCCTTTTGGCTGTCACATCAATTGGGAGCTTATGTTCAGCTGATTATTAATCATGACCCCAAAAATTTTTTTATAAGATTGTTAGATCTGCAGTTGCGTATCACTTGAGACATGAGTCCACGTGCTTTTGATGTCAGTCTCTGTGGAGAAGGCAAGTTGCTAAATGCTGGCCCTGATGCAACTTGAAAGAATTATCAGAATAGTTGTATATTTGTTTCTTGTACATCTATTAAGGAGCAACAGTCAGCTTTCTAAACAACTTATTTTGTCCCTAGAGGCTAAAGCCAGTAGTATTTGCCCCTACCTTTCAGTTGCCTAAAATCCCAGATTTCACAATCTTGACTAGACATAGACAATAAATCTAAAATGTGGCCCAATCTGGGTGTGTGATTCCTGCTCTGAGTGGATGATTAAGATCTGCAATCAGTTGGCTTCGCTCAAAAGAACAAAGGTATAATGACATCTGAAAAACAATCATGCAAGAATTAGCATCAACCTCTAACAATTTTCGGACAGATGCTGCCATCCTTACGCATATTGATTGGCACCTTACTCCACAATTAATATTGCTGAAATCAGTGGGACCACGCTTAGAGTAAGATATTCAATGTGAGCAAAGGATGCAGACTCTGAACATATATAAGAATAAAGTATAAGAGGTTTGTTTCATCAGCCATAATATTAGAATGATTATAACATAATACACACACCACATACAGATTTAAAAATAAAGGAGGAAAAATTAGGTTTAATCTTTTAATTGTTATGCTGAAACTATAATATAATTCTCTAAATGCGTAGGGATTTTAAAACAAAAGACCTGGAAAATAAAATGCAATGAGTGAGAATAGTATAAACAGTAAAAAAGGAAAAAGCAAAACTTCAAAAGTATTTTAATACAGCCCTGGAATATCTCAAATTCTAATCTGTTAGTAGACTTCTTACGCATTTGACAGTCTCCATTCAGCTGATTAGAGCTATGGAGTCTACTTAGTGAGCTAAAAATTAATCTAAATGAAGGACCTAAGAGATGCTAATATAGATGAAGTATTTCGAAACATGGGCCGGGGTTTGTTAGATTGGTTCATACGGACATCTAAAGCAAACTTAAATCATATGACAATTTTTCTGGATAAGTTTTGACCTCTTTGTATTTCCTAACTGGCGGTGGTTCTTCAAGTTATTGCCCCTGTCGGTGCTCCATGTGAGGAGGTGTGTGTATCGATGTGCTCTTGATCAGAGATCCTTGTCAGCAATGCTCACAGGTCTATGCCTGTGCCCAGCATCCCCTGGTGGTTTTGTATGAGGGCGTATAGGTGGGGTGGAACTGCCACTGCTCCAGTGCCTTCTCATTGACTTGAGACAGAATTTTCATTGTGTCTGACACCTAGCTGGTACAGCATATTATTGTTTATTTTTTATTTTATTTTATTTTATTTTATTTAGCACAGGTTTGTGCTTTGGGGTGGGGAGGGAGCAATTAGTTTCCAGTATTTTACCCCAAGCCTTTCTCCTCAGTAGAAGAAGTCTGTTTTCACACCTTGGACATAAGAAGAGCTCTTGCCTTCTACCTAAATAGGATGAAACCCTTCCAAGTTTCTTTCAAACTCTCTTTGTCTCTTTTGCGGAGAGATTGAACCCAGTTTCCATCCAAAGACTATCAAAATGGGTTTCAGGATACCTCTTGGCCTGCTACAAAGCTTGAGGCACATCCTCCCCTAGAGTTACTGCCCATTCCACCAGGCCCTACTTAAAAATAAACAAGAATGGCCATACTGGGTCAGAACAATGGTCCATCCAGCCCAGTATTTTGTCTTCCGACAGTGGTCAATATCAGGTGCTTCAGAGGGAATGAACAGAGTAGGCAATCATCAAATGATTCATCCCGTCACCCATTCCCGGCTTCTGGCAAATAGAGGCTAGGGACACTTCAGAGCATGGTTTTGCATCTCTCCCAGCCCTGGCTAATAGCTATTGATGGACCTATCCTCCGTGAACTTATCTAGTTCTTTTTTAAACTCTGTTATAGTCTTGGCCTTCACGCCATCTTCTGGCAAAGAGTTCCACAGGCTGGTTGTGAGTTGTGTGAAGAAATACTTCCTTTTGTTTGTTTTAAAACTGCTGCCTATTAATTTCATTTGATGACCCCTAGTTCTTGTTATGAAAAGGAGTAAATAACACTTACTTACTTTCTTCACACCAGTCATGATTTTATAGACCTCTGTCATATCCCCCTGTAGTCATCTCTTCCAAACTGAAATGTCCCAGTCTTATTCATCTCTCCTCACATGTAAGCTGTTCCATACCCCTAATAATTTTTGTTGCCCTTTTTCTGTACCTTTTCCAATTCCAATATATATTTTTTTGAGATGGGGCAACCAGATCTGCATGCAGTATTCAAGATGTGAGTGTACCATGGATTAATGTAGAGACAATATGGACATTTGTATGGCTGCCACTTGGCCATCTATACACACATTTTTTCAACACTATGCTTTAGTGTATGCTTCCAGACTGTATGCAGCCTTTGGAAAAGCTGTTCTCCAGTCTGAACTGAACCCGCCTCATAGATTCGAAGGCCAGAAGGAACCCTTGTGATCATTTAGTCTGATCTCTCTGTATGGCCATGGAATGTCCCAAAAATAATTCCTAGAACATATATTTTAGAAAAAATCCAGTTCTTGATTTAAGAATTGTCAGTAATGAAGAATCTACCATGACCCTTCATAAATTGTTCCAATAGTTAATTACTCTGTGTTTAAAAATTTACACCTTATTTCCAGTCTGAATTTGTCTAGCTTCAACTTCCAGCTGTTGGCTTGTATTATACCTTTCTCTGCTAAACTGAAGAGCCCATTATCAAATATTTGTTCCCTGTATAGGTACTTTTAAACTGTAATTAAGTCCCCTTAACATTCCCTTTTTGAAGCTAAATAGATTGTGCTCCTGGAGTCTGTTACTATAGGACATGTTTTCTAATCCTTTAACCATTCTTGTGGCTCTTCTCTGGACCTTCTCCAATTGATCAACATCTTTCTGGAATTGTGGACACCAGAACTGGGTACAGTATTCAGCAATGAATGCACTAGTGCCAAACACAAAGGTAAAATAACCTCTCTACTCCTACACAAGATTCCCCTGATTCTGCATCCAAGGATTGTATTTGCCCTTTTGGCCACAGTGGGAATTCATGTTCACCATGACCCCCAAATCTTTTTCAGATTGTTGCTTCTTCTCAGAATAGTCACCCATCTTATAAGCATGACCTACATACTTTTACATTTAGCCATATTAAAACATACATTGCTTCCTTGCGCCTCTGTTGCCAGGTGAGTCATAGAATACCAGGGCTGCAAGCAAGGGACCTCAAGAGTTCATCTAGTCCAACCCCGTGACATATTTTTGTCCCAGACCTCTAAATGGCCCCCTCAAGAACTGAACTCACAACCCTGGGTTTAGCAGGCTAATGCTCAAACCACTGAGCTATCCGTCCCTCAACTCTAAATCAGTGACTTGTCCTCTTCATTATTTACCATATCCTCAGTTTTTGTGTAACCTGCAAACTTCATCAGTGATTTTATGTTTTCTTCCAGGTGATTGATAAAGACATTAAATAGCCAGGGCCAACAACTGGTTCCTGTAGAACCCCATGGGAAACATCCATTTGATGATGATTTTCTATTTACAATTACGTTTTTGAATCCTATCAGTTAGGTGGATTTTAATCTATTTAATGTGTGCCATGTTAATTATTGTTCTAGTTTTTTAATCAAAATATTGTACAGTATCAAGTCAGACGCCTTCCCGAATTAGTTTGATAGAATCTATTTTCCATAAACCCATGTTAATTCACATTCATTACATTACCCTCCTTTAGTTCTTTATTAATGAAATCCCACTTCATGTGCTCCATTATCTTGCTTGGGACTGATGTCAGTCTGATGAGCCTATAATTACCCAGGTCATCCTGTTTAACTTTTTAAAAATTGGCACAACATTAGCTTTCTTCCAGTCTTCTGGAACTTTCCCAATGCCCCAAGATTTATTGAAAATCAACATTAATGGTCCAATGAGCTCCTCAGCCACCTCTTTTAACACTCTAAGGTGCAAGTCATCTGGACCTGCTGATGTTAAAACATCTAAATTTAGTAGCTACTCTTTAACATCCTCCAGGTACTAGTGGAATGGAAATCATGTTATCACCATATGTTGAAACTGCATCATTTCTCTGAAATACATAACAGAAATGTGTATTGAACATTATTTACTTTTCTGCATTATTGATAATTCTATCATTTCCATCTAGTAATGGGCTTATACCATTGTCAGATTTTTTTTTTTTTTTTGTTCCTGATATCTTTTATAAACTGCTTCTTGTCCTTAACTCTGCTGGCCATAGATTTCTCCTTCTGTTCCTTAGGTTCCATTATCAGCTTTCTACAATTTTTAACTTCAGTTTTTTATTAGCTAGTATCAGCTTCCGCTTTCTTCTATTTTTTATATATTCTTTTTTACTTTTTACACTTCCCCTCTAAACTTGATTAATTTCTTAAACAGCACGGCCTTCTTCCTCAGTTGTGGGACTGTGGCTTTTTGGGCATCTAGTAAGGTTTTCCGAAATGATTCCCAATTATCAGTCACATATTTCTGATTAAATTCTTCCTCATAGATGATTTGGCTCATAATTGTTTTCAGCATTGTGAAATTGGCCCTATTAAAGCACCAAGTATGTATATTACTTTTCTGGACTTTATTCTTCTTGCACATTATAAATGAGATCAACTCATGATCACTTGTACCTAAGCTACTATTAACTTTTAGTCCTGTGATCAGTTCCTCTTTATCTGTTAGGACTACACCTAATATAGGGTTGGCTGTAACACTTTTTGAGTCAGGAAATTTTCATCTACAATGTTTAGAAATTCCAAGAAGTTTTTAGTACTAGCAGCATATGACTTCGAGCATATGCCACTCATATTGAAATCCCCTGTGATCAAACAGGATTTTTTCCCCCCGGACATTATGAATGGGTGCATGAGGTGACAGTCATCCTGTTCCCTAGTATGATTTGGTGATTTATAGCAGTCACCAACGAGTACCTTATCATGTACTTTTATCTGTTAGTATTCAAGTAGTCATTAGTATTCAAGATCATTTTCTTCTGAATTGTCAGTGACTCAGAAACTGTTGATGCCATTTTTGACATAGAGTGCCACTCTCCATCCCCTTTTGCCCACTCAGTCCTCCCTAAATAGGTTATAATAATTGATTTTAACGTTCCAATTGTGTGAATCATCCCACTAGATTTCAGTAATACCAACTAGACTGAATTTATGCTCATAAATGTGCAATTATTATTTGTTGCTCAGGTTCCTACCATTAGTGTAGAGGCAATTCAGGAATTTCTTCTCTTCGTGTGCTTTGGTTCCTTGACTAATTTTGTTCTCAACAGCTCAATTTTGTGCTAAGTGCTCATATCTTTCCGCTTTTTACCCTCTCTTTTTGCTGTTAGTTTAACCCTTCCTCACTACCCTAGCCAACCTCCTCAGCACCCTCCTTTGAACTACTCAGGAATTTCCTCAGGTAGAGCACTGATAGAGACAATAGCTCTAAGAAGGAGAAATAACTTATCTGTATAGTAACTGGAGTTCTTTGAGATGTTTTGCCACTGTGGGTACTACACTATGTACTCTCTTTTCTCCACTGCTTCAGAGTCCTGCTACGCTTTGAGGTTGAGAAAAAACTGGAGCGGTGGCAGGTCCACCCCTCTATATATTCCCTTTTACTGGAACCTGATGGGGATGTAGGGCTCAGGTGCTGGCCGATGAGCACTGCTTACAAGAATTTCTGATCATGTATAAGGCCAAAACATCTTGAATAACTCCAGTTTCTCTGCAGGTAAGTAACCTCTCCTTATTTAGCTATCCATGTACTTATTACACAATGTAGATTGCAGTTATCTAGGTTACCAGCAGAGAGTCTCAGAGTGTCATATTTGACTGTTCAAAGACCTACATGTTTCCACTGAGAACAAAACTATAAGACTCAATTATTTTGGACTCCTCTATTAGATAAACAAAGATGGTCAGCTGACACATTACAAATTCCCTTAACCTGGGAATTATTGAGTAAATCTGAAGTATATTCTTATTAACCAGCTTTAGTTCATGTCTTCTTTGCACAATTGTTAGCAGTAAAGATAATTCACTGCAATACACCTGACTACAACTATTTGTTTTCCTTGAAAACATTCCAAATGATGGTTTCATGTAAAAACCTAAGCCTTATAAGACCAAGCTGCAGTTTGTCTTTTGGGCTTAGATGAAAATAGGGCATAACAAAATGAGCAAATAAAAGTTTCTTTATCCTTAAATTAAAGATAAATACCATTCCATTGTTGTGCTTTGCAGATACTTAGCATTGTAATACCATAGAGAAACTTCTATAAAGAGACCTGACATTTTTATTAGGAATATGGTGGTTATCCTTATGTATATACTTGAATAACACTAACAAATTAACATGGATCTTTTCTGAAGGAATTGTTTGTTTGCATGTACATATCTAATCAGAATAAAATCCAACACATGCTCCCTTGCAATGTAACAAATGACTTTGTTTGCTTTTCTGTGTCTTATAACATTTAAAGTAAAGTTGTATCCAAAGGATGTAAGTTACAAATATATAACCCCTATCCAAATTGTTGGTTATGTGAAGTACCAATTCTCCCTTTAGAGTCTGACTGTTCTGTCTCTGCGAGCGAGGACATGTATTCCTGGTAACTCAGTTTTAGTGTATTTGGCCATTTTTAATCCAGACAACATTTCTAGTATTTTTAACATCAATATGTATTTACAATTGAAATGTTACTCTGATGTAGCCTTTTGCATTTCTTATGCGAAAGAATGCCTCCAGAAAAGGAGCTGTCTGTACTCATTAAATTCCCTAACTCTGAAAAGTGAGTACTCCAGTCATCTTCAAGTTAATGGAAATTGCAGGTACACATCACCACTAAGCATGAGGTCCAGAATTAGAGTGTTAAAAGAAAAACTGGTGGTGGTGGTGGTATTCTATTAATAGAAGAATATAAACGTACCATTTCAAGACATAAAGAATTTAGTTTGTTTATATCATTCAAAAAATCAGATGATTTTTATGTTAAAATAGAGGACGAAGAGGAAATGGACCATTTTGTTTTTCCTATCTGGATATTTTCTTATCACATATGTGATGTGTATTTCTATATGAGCAAGCAAGAGAGCTGGGTGATATTAAATTCTACAGCAGCAGGTGTTTTGTGTCCCTAGTCTTACTTCCTTTCTCCTTTTCAGAAATAGAATCACAGCCAGCCTTGAAATTTAGCAGTCCTGAGCTTTGTGATTTGTTGATGCAGCCAGGACTGTGGTTACTTTACAGCTGGTTTACCATTTAAAAAAAAATCCTTTCCCAACTATTATCTCTCCCATCCTGTTAAAACCCAAGTTCATACTTATACGCTTTAAAATGTATCTTAGCGACTGATAATCACCAACCTCAAGGGACTTCCTTAATAAAACATTTAGAGCTTAATTCTGCTTAATTACACCAGTTTAAATCTGGAATAACTCAGTTTACTTCATTGACAGCAGTGAAGTTATTTTATGTTTACAGCAGTGTTATCGAGTACAATGTGGTCCTTAGACTTGTTTTCATTCTTATATTGGTCAAATGTATGATTCATAATTGTGGCTAAATGCTTTACTGTGTAATGTATTAATGTTGGCATTTTCATTATTCTTATTTTATTTACTTCAGGCCTATAGGTATGTGCATAGCACTTTATCAGTAAATGACAGGACGGTTCCTTTCCCCAAGAAGCAATCTAAATTAGACTAGGTAGGTTGACAGAGGACCAGAAAGGGAGCATGGAAGGAAGAATTGCCAATAGGCTCAATTAAATTTGCAAATATGATTTGTTGCTTCAGATATGCACAGTGTGTAATTTGCATCCTAGACTAGAGGGAGGAGTAATGGAGCTTCTGATCCTCTATAGCGTCTATGTAATAGTGGCTATTATTGGCATTGAGATGATGGTGGTTCTGTCTTTGAGTTATCTATAAAAAAAACATTTTAAAGATTTACCTTCTCAAGCAGTGATACTGAGGTTCGTGGGCAGCAAGTGGCTCTTTAATGTGTCTCCTGTGGCTCTTTTCAGCATATGGTATTAAAGCACTATATGATTTATTTATAAACTGATCTAAGTCATTATCCAATAAGAATGCTTTTACTATGTTATTAACCAATTGAAATTGATAAAATATACGTGGTTAGTCATTTTGCTGTGAGTATAATATATATATAAACTAAATATTTGCCTTGTCATACTGTTTAAATATAAATATCTAGTATTATAATAAATAAAACAATGAATTCACACTACTGTGGCTTTTTTGGGTAATGTTGATACTAATTTGGTTCTTGAACTACTGAGGTCTGAGTATAACTGGTCAAGTGTTTGCGCTGTTAGATTGTTTGATCTTTTTAACCTTTTTAGTGAAGACAGGTACATTAATCACTATTTTTTTTAAAACTCAAAGGATGGGATTTTCAGAAGCACCTCA
The DNA here is from genome assembly GCF_003597395.2 of Chelonoidis abingdonii. Classification (NCBI taxonomy): domain Eukaryota; kingdom Metazoa; phylum Chordata; order Testudines; family Testudinidae; genus Chelonoidis; species Chelonoidis abingdonii. The sequence goes on from NC_133774.1 coordinate 27,739,886, forward strand.
GAATATGTCTACACAGCAACTACACTGCCAGCTGGGGGTGTCTGTCTGCTGGGTAGACATAACCTAAGTGACTTTTGAAAATCCCACCTTAAATGCTTTAAATTAAAATGTGGGTTGTGCATTTTCCTTAAAGATTTTAATCTTAAATTTGAACTTTTGGTAAATGTTTTGGATTTTTTTCTATTTAGGTTCATTTTCTTTCATATCGCTAGGTGATATCGCTATATATTTATTTTAAATCAAGACATGGCATGCTTCTGAAATTCTGAAGCATTTCTATGCTTGTTTTTTTAAAAATTCTGTACATGTTTGGTTCAGGTAAAGTTAACTTATTATTGTGTAACTATATCATCATAAAGTTTTTTGACAGGTAATTCACAGTGGTCCAGAGAAAATTAGTTAGTTGTCATGGAGGAGAGGCAGGCAGTTTTGAGAGTTCTCAGAGTGTGTTGGTCGGGGAGATAGCTAGTACTTATTCAGCATGTTTAATATGCTATTTTAAAATATTTGTAACTTTAATTATGAATCTATTGTGTTCAAACTCACCAAAGGCACTTGTCTTCTTCAGTAAATAAGTATGTGGAAAGTCTGAAGGGTTTAAATCAAATCATGTATGAGTTATATGGTAACAGCCTCACTAAAAATGGGAAAACCGTTTCCTCACCATCAGAGAATTAAAAAATTGCTTAATTTTTCAAAATAGAAAGTTTGTATTTGGGTGAAAACTACAGGTTAGAATATAATGACACAGCCTTTCTATGAAGTTGCACCTGTGATTATAATATCAGTCAAAGTGTGTGATAATAGTTAGAATTTTGATTGTATCCACGATGGGACAGTTTCTCAGCTGGTGTAAATCGGGGTGGCTCCATTGATTTCAATAGGGCTATGTCAGTTTACAGCAGGTGATAATCAAGACCATAATATTCAAAACAGCATCCTAGCTTCCAAGTGGTCATAAAGAGTATGGCCTAATGGAGTGGGTTAATTCCTTGCTTTCTATGAAACCGTGATTGGATTTTACAGGAGTCCCCAATGCAGAGGTTGCTCAGGAAAGAATCAGACTCAATGTTATTTCCTACCTTCCTGGCACTGACTCCCACAGACCAGCCCCTGTATTAATACATTTCCACTCTAGGTGTCCTAAACCACCACTCAAGTCCACAGCCTGCAGTCTGTGCACTTCAGTTATCACATGGTAGTTCCCCAACCTGGTTAAAGCATATTTACATCTTGCAGTATTTACAGGACTTAACTGCATTTTAATCATCTCTCTGAATTGTGTTAAAGACTGACATGGTCTAACCATCCAGCTGGATTGCTGGAGTTATGGTACAAGTGTTCCTAGAATTTTGTAAGATAAACACTGATATTGGTGAGGCTATTGTTGAGGCAAGACCAGAATTTGTCCCAAGGAACCCCATTATCAGCATAGCTGTTGTATGACCTGGCTTAAAATTTTATTTTTGTATGTAGTGAATTGTATGAATTTTTGTATATAATAATAGATTTGGAGAAATGTGAAGATTAAAATTCTTATTTACACATGCCATCTAGCAGAGCTTTTTGGATAACATTACTATCGTGAAGAAAGTCTTTGGATAAATATTAGTAGTCCGAACACCTTTTGCGTCATCACAGTGTTATACAAACACTTTGTGCTTAATATACACAGTTAATGCTGGCTATGCTGCAATTTTCAGAACTGCTAGGAGTAGTAGGGCAGCCATGCCAAGGCCAATACCAGACATTTGTATAAACATCACATATTATGACTTAGATTAGATACAATATTTATCTTTACAAATTTGAAGACTAGTTGTCAAAGTGCACTTGAAACTAATCCTCCATCTTTCTGCCTTCCCCCAAACTCTCAATTAAAAATATTTTGCTTTAACATGCTTTCCATGGGTTACTACTATACCATAGAGTCTCTCTTAAGTATGAGCTCAGGTAACTGAGAGAGTTGAAAGCTTCTTAGGTCTTTCTGTGGGATCAGTGCAAAGATAAATCCCACAAATGGAGCTGTCAGGTAGCCCTAGCCCTTCATTTAATTCTGAACTAAGCTGAATTTGCCAGGGATTTGAATTCTAAAATTCAGAGTTAATGGTCAGGTCTGGGATTCCTCCCAAGAAAATATTTGAAAAGTGGAACTCAGGAAGCATGTTAATATCAGATGAAATTTGACTCTTCTGCTTTAATTTCCTCTTCCAAACGATCTTTGTTTTCAGACAACACATGGTTGATTTAGTGCCTTTGAGTATATCTACACCGCAATAAAAGACCCACAGCTGGCCCAGGTACCAGAGCCAGGGCTCCAGCCTGATCCTAAATGTCTACACTGCAGTTTTATAGCCCCGTAGCCCAAGTCATGCGAGCCCGAGTCCACTGACCTGAGCCAGGTATGATTGTGCTGCGGTCTTTAATTGCAGTGTAGACATACCCATTATGTCTTGTCTGCACTAGAGGAACCTGCATCCTGTATGCTGCTTCTCTAACTAGCACCAAGTTATACCTAGGTGAACTGGAAAGAACAAAGTTCCTTTGGAGGAGGAATGGGACGGGTACGAGACTGGAGCATTGCACAGCTATGTCTCTATTTGAGCCCTCTTTGTTGTTGAGTAAACTCTTTTCATTACTGCATGTCATACGCCTATAGACCCATTTCCATCTATATGTGAACCTCAATTTCCCAAAATTAACTCTCTGGTGAATTTTAAACTATCACTTAATTTACAGTGGTATTTTCTCATGAGATACACATCTTGTTTTAATGACCAAAATTTTCCATTTACTGTAGTAAGCGTAGGAAGTACAGTAGACTTAATAAACCAAACTCAGATATTTGTGTTTGATAGTGAAAAAATATATGGGGTAGAACCGAATATTTATCTTGGCATGTTTGCTTACAAAGATGATGAATCTGTTCTCTTTAAGAAACTGAAAGTGGTTGATTAAATTGGCACCATCAACTTGAAAGTCAGTTTTCTCACTAAAATTTCTACTGATTGTTAATAACGTTAACATTACTATACATAACCATACAATACATACTAACATATAAATACCCACTATACTATATATAACAGTACGATAGCTAAAAGGAATTATCATATATACTCGATCATAAGCTGGTTCATTTATAAGCTGACCCCCCCCAAGATGGATAAGTAAAAATGGAAATTTTTTATAACCTGTTCATAAGCCGACCCTATCATTCAGGGATCAGCAAACTGGGGGGCCAAGCTGCTGGGGGACCAAGACGGTTTGTTTACCTCGAGCGTCCTCAGGCACGAAGGTAAACCTAAGTAAACAAAGTGTCCCAGCGTGCCAGCGGCTTACCCTGATGGGCCAGGGCAGCAACAGATGCGGAAATTTTTGGGGGGGGAGAAGCTGGGAGTCAGGGGAATAACCCGTCACCATCCCCCACATGACCCCACCCCTAGCCCGGGACCCCCACACTCTCCCCATCCCTTCCCACCTTATCTGGGGAGGGCCAGGGGAGGATGTCTCTGACCTTGCTGGAGCTGCTCCGGCAGGCTGGGCAGCGAGGCTGCAGCCTGTTCTGGCTGGCCAGACCGGGCGGCGCAGCCGCAGCATGTTCCAGTGGGCTGGGCCAGGTGGCACGGCCACAGCATACCCTGGTGACATGGCCACAGCATGCTCTGGGGGGCGGGGCTGGGGGAGAGCAGTGTGGCCAGAAGCAGAGAGACTCTGGCCCCACCTCTTCCCTTCCGGCTCTGCTGCCTCTCCTTGCTCCCTCTGTTGGGAGGGGTCTGTGTCCCAGGTCTCCCTCTCTATACCCGCTCATAAACCGACCCCCTTCTCTGGTGCTTCCATTTTTTACTAAAAAAAAGTTCGGCTTATGAACGAGTATATATGGTAATTCTGTGTTTTTTCAAATTTTGCACAGTTACGAGACAGTAGAAAGTGCAGATAATTTTGCAATTTATAATGTAGAATTTATCATTTGTTCCCTTCATTGAGATTTTATTCCTCCTGATATTTTTAAATCAACATCCCACTGACTTCTGTCACTTTCTTAATTTTCTGCCACAAGAAAGATGTGAAGTTTCTTTAATGTTTGTCATTAAATGGGTGGTAGCGGAGTGAGGTTGCATTCTTTAATTACTGTTCTTTTCAAAGTCATGGAGTGTTCTGGCTGCTGGTTGGTCTGGAAATATTTTTAATGGTTTGGGAAAAAATGTAGTTGAGTTGAAGTTGATATATTCTTTATCACAGTTTTTGATTAAAACTAAAACTCCATTTGCCAGTATATTTTCTAATGAGATAAATGTGTAAATCTAACCTATCTAGCTCTCATGTATAGTCTCCTTCACTATGGTATTTAAGCACAGAAAGGATCTGATCCAAAGCCAATGGAAGTCAGTGAGTGTTTTTCTATTAATTTCAGTGGGCTTTAGATCAGGCCTTTACTGGGGACTCATCTTGCAAACACATGTGACTCATGTGGCACAGATTAACTGGTTTAAAAAGTGGTTACCTGACTGTATTAGCTCTCAAAATGTAATTGCAGCAGAGAATCCTGTGGCACCTTATAGACTAACAGACATTTTGGATCATGAGCTTTCGTGGGTGAATACCCACTTCGTCAGATGAATGTTGTGGAAATTTCCAGGGGCACGTATATATATGCTAGCAAGCAAGCTAGAGATAACGAGATTTGTGGATCTTGGGTAGTAGATAGAATAAGCCTGGTCGGGGCTCTAAGGGTATGTTGATTTGTTCCAGTGTTAGTGTAGGGAGTGTCCTGAGTAGATGGTGCAGTTTCTTAGTGTATTCCTCAGTGGACTGGGGCAGTGGCCTGTAGACATTTGGTATTGGAGGTTGTCTTGGCAGCCTCTGTTTGGTAGTCAGACCTTTTCTGACTGACAACAGCACTCCTTTATCAGCCTCATTTGATGACTAATGTCAGGTGGATTCTCATTGTTTGGTATGTGATGCTTGCCGATTTGACATGTATATTGGCTCGCGTGGGGCTCTCAGGGGTCCCGAGTTATGTTGGCCATGCTGTATGGTACGAAGTTAGACAGTCTTCAGTCCTATTTCCTTTGTAGAGAGGTGAGTGAGTTAATATAGATCTCCTGTTTATTTTTTAGTGAGTTAGTCTATATATATCTGCGATGGTGGGTTTTTATAACAGGACATGTAAGCTGCTATCACTCTCCTATCTCTCCATGAGCCATCCGTTGGGTACCAGTCACCCACCACATTATCATCTATCCAATGCACACTCAGCCAGAAGAAAAGTCTTGTCCTAGCTCGGGGGACTCTCTTTCTGCCCTGCCACTCACCAACATGATACCAGTTCTGTGGCCATCTGGAAGCATTCTTTCGCTCCGTCTCGACTCAAGATACTTCACGGACACACTGAACGTGCACTGATCACAGGTCCCCTGCACATACGCACAGAAGAAGAACTCACGTGGACTCCTCCTGAGGGTCGAAATGACATCTGGACTATTACATTGAATGCTTCCGCGACGTGCACAGCAGAGATTCGTGCCAAAAACGACATCACTTGCGCTCATAACCTAAGTCGTGCAGAACCCAATGCCATCCACAGCCTCAGAAACCCCCTGACATTATCATAAAGGATGATATGGACCAATCGATATAGGGAGATGGGCATATTACAAAACCTGGTAGTTGTCGAACTGTCCTCTCTCTGCGGCTCCCATTTGAGCCAGTACTTACTAGGTGGCCACTCTCCTGCAGCAAATAATACTTCTTAGGACCACTTCAGGAAGAAACTGCTTAGTCCGCTTCATCTGCTAATTTGACACCATCAGCTCAGGTTTTGAACAAAGACTGTAAGAATCTGTGACTTGCCAGCCTATGAACCAGTTTCTCCTCCTTGTTTTCAACTGCTCCACTGCTAGAACAGGGACCTCTTCTCCCTGATTGGACTAATCTCGTTATCTCTAGCTTGCTTGCTAGCTATGTATACCTGCCCCTGGTTTTCCCTACCTGCGTCTGACGAAGTGGGTATTCACCCACGAAAGCTCATGATCCAAAACGTCTGTTAATCTATAAGGTGCCACAGGATTCTCTGCTGCTTTTACAGATTCAGACTAACACGGCTACCCCTCTGATACTTGACAAAATGTAATTGTTAATATTGTCTAAAGTATAAACAGTTACTTGAGTACACTTGTTTTTGATATAAAAAAATGTTCAAGAGACCAAATAACCAGGATTAACCAATTTATTGTCTAAAGACAAAGTAGTACAATATGAAAACAAGCAGTTCCCTTGCAGTGTGCAGTTCATCTTGCACAGAAAATGTGTTCCAAAATATGCTTTCAAAATTAGCCATACTTATAATATGATTGTTTACAAGCTAAAAACATTTCATACATCACCCAGGATTAAAATCTACCAATCACTTTTTACTTTTTTTTCCCTGTATTGACCTGTTCCTTCCTTATCTTTAGTTTTGGATACCACATTCCAAGTACTAAATCCATAAAGGTACAACCCAACCTGTACTAGGACACGCTGCTCATATATGTTGCCTTTAACACGTTTCATATTAGCTAATGCCAAAAGCTACATTTAGCTTTGCAGAGTATTATGGGATAATATATATATATTATCAGCAAACAAGTCAGTTACCATAACTATGCAACATTCCTATTTAATATTATGTATGGAATATTAATATTGTGCTCATAATACATATTCATAGGGAGGGTGGTTAACATAGTATGTGTAGGCTAACATTAATCCAGAATCATCAGTTAATGGAAGTGTTTCTAGTAGGGTCCCATAAGGATTGGTTCTCAGCCCAAATCTCTTCAATATATTTATCAATGATTTCAAAGATAATATAAAATTCTTGCTGCTAAAATTTGAACATTGTACAAAGATTGCTGGGGTCATAAATAACAAGTACAAGTCACTGAAAAAAAGCAATCAAGATTGCTTGGCAAGATAGATGCTATCAAGGAACTGCATTATGCAAGATCAAACATCTAGGAAAAAGAATGTAGGCTGTAATGCAGGGTGGGGATTATTTTATGGAAATGATTTAGGGGCCATTATAGATAAATATCTCAACATGAGCTCCCAATGCAATGCTGTGATAAAAAGGACTAACATGATCCTTGGATATATAAACAGAGGAATAGTGTACAGGAGTAGGGTAGTGATATGAGCATTATGTGTGTGAGAGAGAGATGGAGTGTATAAATTCCACACCCTCAAGGCAAGAGTTAATGGGCTGCTATGAGCTCAAGTAGCCCTGCCCCGCCACAGAGGAAAGATGTAAAAGGGAGAAACCCAGCTCAATTGGTGGCAGATCTGGCACAAGAACAGAGCTTCAGTCCTCAGATTCTGGACTGGTCCTGGCTGAAGACAGGAGCTGCTCAGGAGACCACTGCCAGTTGCCTATGACTGAAACAAGGGCCCAGTGCTGAACCATTAGTTGGAGACTATTACTAAAGGCTCACCTGTGGGCAACTGAACTGGGTTATGGCCTACCCAAAGAATCTCTGAAGGAAGAGAGTCCTACTACAACCTTGTATTAGTTTATTTGTGTTTTGGTTTTCCTTTCAGTCTTTGATAGCCCCAGAAGGAGTGGACTTCCATGGACTCTGTCGGACAGCTGAGTCTCCTATGACCAGCCCCCGTGACAGTGTGGTATTGGAGAGACCATTACTGGAATACTGTGTCCAGGTTGGAAAGAGTTCAAAGAAGAGCTACAAGCATGATTTATGGGTTTGAAAATACCCCTTCAGTGAGACTAAAGGAGCTTGATATACTTAACTTATTAAAGAGAAGGTTTAGAGGTGACTTGTTCTTTGCTAAGAAGCACTTACACAAGGAAAAGATATCTGATCTTTGAGATCTCTCTCAATCTATTCGACAAAGACATGAAAAGTTCCAGTGGCTGGAAGTTGAAGTCTGCATCTTTAAGCTGGAAACAAGATGCACAATTTTAACAGTGAGATTAATTAACCATTTGAATGGGTTGTCAAGAAGTTTAGTACATTTCTTGGAGTCCTTAAATCAAAACTGGATATCTTTCTGAAGCTGTGCTGTAGTTCAATCATAAATCCTTGGGCTAGATACAGGAACCACTGACTGAAGTTCTGTGGCTCCAGTTATGCAGGAGGTCAGATTGAATAATCTTCTGGCCATAAAATCTATGATTAGTCCTGTTGAAATAAGTGGGGCTACTTTTGTATGTAAAATTACTTGTGTGGGTCAGAGTTTACAGCATTGGGTCTTAAGCATCTACTAAGTTTGTTGTTTGACTCTATAAGGCTGTAATCCTGCAAACAGACCCGTAACCTCTCACAGAGTCCCAGAGAACTTGATGGACTCTATGTGGATAGAAGGGCCTGCCCATGTGGAGCTTCTGGCAGGATATGAGTCTAAACCTTATCTGTGAGGTGTGTTCATTGCAAGCACGTGTTTGAGTAGTGGCTGATCCTTTCAAAGTCCCAGTCAGCCTCTGTAATACAACTAGCCATTTCATCGCCGTTCTCCTTCCCTGCCTCATGTGCACCCTCTTTGGTATCTGCAAATAGTTCTTCAATAGATGCTTTCCAGTAATTTTTCTATCGTGGAGGTGTAATCTTTTGATTTTATCCTGATTGTATCTTTCCAGTATTTGCTAATAAAACTTTACACTGAACAGGTTTCCCTTGAGAGGGATTAGTTCAGTTTTGGCAACTTTTGTGCACTTTCTTGAAATGTTTCCAAACCTGTGATTTGAGATATGTACAGTGTGTTATAAAAAAAAGAAAAAAACGTGATCAATACTCTACATTTTAGCTCATGAAGTGGTAGTGGAAACTTACTGTCCAATTATCTGTCCTATTGAGATGTACATTCATTGGTGTCAGTATGATTTAGAATCTGTTGGCAAACTATTCACTCTCCAGTGGCTGAACTTTCAGTGAGATAAGTTGCAGATCTTCTTTTGTCATCATAAACCTACTAGACTATGTACATTCCTCCCTCCCAAAATAAATACTTTACTTGTAGCCATATGTATGTACCTTCTTTTATGTGAATTACAGTGCATTAAATGGATACTCATCAATATATAAAGTTACAGTATAGGAGTGCCAAAAGAGAGTTTTGTTGTTAAAGGAATTTTTTTTAAACTATTTAAATTTAACATAATTGTTTATTTCAGTGGCACCCACGAAAATAATTACTCTGTCAGCATTTCCATTATAAAGTCCTGCTAACAACTGAGCCATAAAAATTTGTTTTGGGTTGAAACTAGGCATATAAAATCTGTCAAGGGAGCAGTTTTTGAAAATGAAATAGTTTTTATATTCAAGTTACAAGAACGGGGAAAAAACAGAAGTTAGAAGTTGTGATTTCAGATTGGTTTTATGCCATTACTAAAAAATGATTATTTTTTTGCCCTAAATGTGACCATCTGTAAATGTGAACTTGTGCCTTTAAATTTGTATTTTAGAACAGGGTTTGAAAATTAATATAATGCTGGTAAAAATTGATATTCCTAAATATCGAAGTTCTCTATTGATTACAGAACACAACATCAACACTGCTGCTTTCCCACACAGCACTGGACATTTGTTGCCAGATATTTGACCTGGAGGGACCACCTCAAAGGGGAAAATATGATTCCCTTTCAATATCTTATTAGTCTAATATAACTTATTTTGCATAAGTTACTGATTAGCCATCCCGCAGTAATCATTTTAATGACTCTGTAGCTGGCCACTATTTGCACTGATTACCTAGATTTGAAAGGCTCCATATCATATTACCAATCTGGTGAGGCAATATACTTTGAAAATAATAGCAGTATTGTCAGCTCCAAATGTTCTAAATGTTTGAGTCGTCCCAAATAACCACGAGATTTAAAAATAATAATAATAATAATAATAAACTTTGGGGTTCTTCTTTGCAATCTGGTTTCAGAGCCCTTAGGTTTCACTTGATGTTTTCAAGCTTTTCTGCATGATGATTTTAAGCTAAAACTGAGATTCTGATGCAAACCACTGATTGAGCTTTAAGAAAAATGCCAAATATTATGAGACTTGTGATAAAATCACTAGAATAGGCAACACTTTTAAAAAACTTAATTTGTGGGTAAAATAAATTCATACAGCTGTTTAGTGTCCATGGATGGGTTATGGATGGTTATTATAATTATCTGTTTCGTTAAAGAATAACTAAGGGCTAACTGATACAGTTGACATCAAAGGAGCACTACCAGACTGTGGGTAGTTAGCATTGCTCTGTGCAGCTATCTGTGAAATGGACACAACTGTTGGTATTGTGACATAGTTAGGCCCAGGAAGGAAATTAGAGAAGGAGCCCATCACTCTAAAGTGGACAGAGGAGGAAGTAAAGTTTTACGGCTCCAAAGGAACCTAACATTGGATGAAGATAGAGGGAGAAAAGATGAACTTGTGATTAAGATACAAGACTGTGAGCCAGCAGCACAGCAGCCAGCAAACAGAGATGTAAACAGGGGAGTTTCACTGAGAGTTTACAGGGGGAGTTTGCGGGGGAGACTTAGATACCTAGGCAGAAGAACTGACAGGCTAGTGAAGGGAGTGGGTGGTGGTCTGCCAGTGTTCTGGTGCCTGGTGAGGGTTTGTTTTGGTTTGTGTTTCTTTGACTAACAGGTTTTAGGTGGGAAGGCTATGATCGATACAGAGGCAGCAGTGAAAGACACAATGAGGGTGACTGGATGTGGAAGCTGCGGCATGTACATGATCCTGGAGGCGGTACCTGGAAAGAGTTTCATCTGCATGAAGTGCTGCCTGATTGAGCTAATGGAAGAAAAGATCCGAGGACTGGAGATGCAGGTGGAAACTCTGGTCGAGTTTAGAAGGGAGTTCGAGCAGATGATGGAGCAAAGACATGAGGACGCTGAAGGGATAATCTCAGACTTGCAGATAGAAGCAGGACCAAAGAATTCTGAGGGGAGACTGCTGGGTGAGGAAAGTGGACAGTGGAAGCATGTGACTAAGAGAACCAGGCAGAGGAAAAGACGGGCTAGTGAAGGAGAAATAGAGCTCAAGAACAGGTTTGCAGAGTTGGAAAATGAAGAAGGGACACAGCAGGTGGTCACTGAAGGTGAGAGGGCATGGAAAAAGAGAAGAGCAGCTCGCCCTACATGAAGAAGGGAAGAGTCAATGGAGACAACATCAAATATGAGCTCCAGGAAGATACGGGACGGGTTGAGGAGGATTGCAAGGGCGAATAGGAATCGAGAGGACTTGCAGCCAGTGGGAGCAGGGGATAGACCGGAGAATCACACTGTCACCAGGAAAAGGTAGATCTACGTGATTGGAGAGTCCTTACTGAGAAGAATAGACAGGCCTGTAACTAGAGCTGATCTGGAGAACAGAAGGGTGTGCTGTCTGCCAGGTGCTAAGATACAGGATGTGGACCTGAGGCTGAAAAGGATCCTAAGGGGAGTGGGAAAGAATCTGTTGATTATCTTTCATGTGGGAACGAATGATACGGCTAGATTCTCGCTGGAACGTATCAAGGGAGACTATGCCAGGCTAGGGAAGACGCTTAAGGAAATCGAGGCTCAAGTGATCTTCAGTGAGATTCTGCCTGTTCCTAGAGAAGGGCAACAAAGGTGTGACAAGATTATGGCAATCAACAGATGGCTCAGGCAGTGGTGCTATAAGGAGGGCTTTGGGATGTATGGCCATTGGGAAGCATTCATGGACAGAGGACTGTTCTCTCGGGATGGACTTCACCTGAGTAAGGAGGGAAATAGACTTCTAGGATGGAGGCTCGCCCAACTAATTAAGAGAGCTTTAAGCTAGGAATTTAGAGGAGATGGTTGGGAGATGTCCAGGTAATCTCCACGCTGGAATTTAACACTGAGAGGGAAGAAAACAAAGTAAGAGAGGATACAGCCATGGGCAGAAGAATGGACATAAGGAGTAAGGGTAGTTTAGATACCAGTCTAATAGGTGATACTAGTAGTAAAATGTCTGTGCCTAATCGGATAAAGAATGTCAGTTAAGCCAAATGGCAAAAATTAAGATGTCTGTACATTAATGCGAGGAGCCTAGGTAACAAAATGGAGGAACTAGAGCTACTGGTGCAGGAAGTGAAACCGGATGTTATAGGGATAACAGAAACATGGTGGAATAGTAGTCATGACTGGAGAACAGGTATTGAAGGGTATGTGCTATCCAGGAAAGACAGAAATAAAGGTAAAGGTGATGAAGTAGTACAGTATATTAATGATGAGGTAGACTGTAAAGAAATGAGAAGTGATGGAATGGATAAAAGAGAGTCTCTTTGGGCCCAAAATCACTTTGGGGAAGAAAGCTACCAAAAGCTCCCCTGGGTTAGTGCTTGCTACAGACCCCCACGATACAAGTTGGATATGGATAGAGACTTCTTTAATGTTTTTAATTAAATAAATACTACTGGGAAACGTGTGATTTAGAGAGACTAATTTCTCAGATACAGATTGGAGGACAAGTGATACTAATAATAGGAGGACCCATATTTTCCTGGATGTGAGAGCTGACAGATTTCTTCACCAAACAGTCACCAAATCTACAAGATGTGATGTCATTTTAGAATTTTTATTGGTGAATAGTGAGGACCTCACAGAAAAACCGGTTGTAGAGGAGAACTTTGGTTCAAATGATCATGAGCTAATTCATTTTAAACTAAATGGAAAGATAAACAAAAACAGATCTGCACTGAGGACCCTTGATTTCAAAAGGGCAAACTTTAAAATATTAAGGGAATTAGTTAGGGAAGGGAACTGGACTGAAGAACTCAAGGACCTGAATGCGGAAGAGGCTTGGAATTACTTCAAGTCAAAGATGCAGAAACTATCTGAAGCCTGCATCCTAAGAAGGGAAAAATATTCATAGAGAAGGATTCTAGATCAAGCTGGATGAACAAGCATCTCAAAAAGATGATTAAGAGAAAGCAGAGAGCCTACAAGGAATGGAAGATGAGATCGATCAGCAAGGAAAGTGACCTTGGAGGTCAGAAAGTGTAGCGGAAAAGTGAGAACTTCCAAAAGCCAAGCAAAATTGGACCTTGCAAAAGAAATTAAAACTAATAGTAAAAGGTTCTATAGCCATATAAATAAAAAGAAAAGGAAGAAAGAAGCACTGAAGATGTGGAGATTAAAGATAATCCAGGCATGGCCCAACACCTAAACAAATACTTTGTCTCAGTTTTTAATAAGTGTAATGAGGAATTTGGGAGCAGTGGCAGGGGGGCTAATGGAAATGAGGATATGAAGGAGAAATTGCCATATCTGAGGTGGAGGTCAAACTCAAACAGTTTAATGGAACTAAATCAGGGGGCCCAGATAATCTCCATCCAAGAATATTGAAGGAACTGGAACATGAAATTACAAGTCCAATAGCAAGGATTTTTAATGAATTTGTAAAATTGGGGGTTGTACCCTATCACTGCAGGATTGTTAATGTAGTTCCTATTTTTAAGAAAGGGAAAAAACGTGATCCAGGAAGCCTGTTAGTTTAACCTCCATTGTATGCAAGGTCTTGGAACAAATTTTGAAAGAGAAAGTAGTTAAGGACATAGAGGTAAACGGTAATAGAGATAAAATACAACATGTTTTTATGAAAAGTAGATGGTGACAGACCAAATTGATCTTTTTCTTTGAGAAAATAATTGATTTTCTAGACAAAGGAAATGCACTAGATCTAATCTACCTATATTTCAGTAAGGCATTTGATACAGTTCTACATGGGAAATTATTAGTTAAATTGGAGAAGAATGGGATTAATATGAAAATTGAAAGGTGGATAAGGAACTGGCTAAAGGGGAGACTACAATGGGTCATACTGACAGGTGATCTCTCAGGCTGGAGAGAGGTTACTAGTGGAGTTTCTCAGGGATTGGCCTTGGGACCAACCTTATTTAACATTTTTATTAATGACTTTAGCACAAAAAGTGAGAAAAAGCGGAATGTGCTAATAAAGTTTGCGGATGACACAAAGCTGGGAGGTATTGCTACACAGAGAAGGACCGGGATATCATACAGGAAGATCTGGATGACCTTGTAAACTGGAGTAATAGTAATAGGATGAAATTTAATAGTGAAAAGTGCAAGGTCATGCATTTAGGGATTAATAACAAGAATTTTAGTTATAAATTGGGGACACATCAGTTGGAAGTAACAGAGGAGGAGAAGGACCTGGAGTATTGGTTGATCACAGGATGACTATGAGCCGCCAATGTGATATGGCCGTTAAAAAAGCTAATGCGGTTTTAGGATGCATCAGGCGAGGTATTTCCAGCAAAGATAAGGAGGTGTTAGTACCGTTATACAAGGCACTGGTGAGACCTCATCTGGAATACTGTGTGCAGTTCTGGTCTCCCATGTTTAAGAAGGATGAATTCAAACTGGAACAGGTTCAGAGACGGGCTACTAGGATGATCCGAGGAATGGAAAACCTGTCTTATGAAAGGAGACTCAAAGAGCTTGGCTTGTTTAGCCTAACCAAAAGAAGGTTGAGGGGGGATATGATTGCTCTTTATAAATATATCAGAGGGATTATATTAGGGAGGGAGAGGAATTATTTAAGCTTAGTACCAATGTGGACACAAGAACAAATGGATATAAACTGGACACTAGGAAGTTTAGACTTGAAATTAGACGAAGGTTTCTAACCATTAGAGGAGTGAAGTTCTGGAACAGCCTTCCAAGGGAGTAGTGGGGGCAAAAGACATATCTGGCTTCAAGACTAAGCTTGATAAGTTTATGGAGGGGATGGTATGATGGGATAGCCTAATTTTGGCAATTAATTTGGCAATTGATCTTTGATTATCAGCAGGTAAGTATGCCCAGTGGTCTGTGATAGGATGTTAGATGGGTTGGGATCTGAGTTACTACACAGAATTCTTTCCTGGGTGCTGGCTGGTGAGTCTTGCCCATATGCTCAGGGTTTAACTGATCGCCATATTTGGGGTCGGGAAGGAATTTTCCTCCAGGGCAAATTGGCAGAGGCCCTGGAGGTTTTTTGCCTTCCTCTGCAGCATGGGGCACGGGTCACTTGCTGGAAGATTCTCTGCAGCTTGAGGTCTTCAAACCACAATTTGGGGACTTCAGTAACTCAGACATAGGTTAGGGGTTTGTCATAGAAGTGGATGGGTGAGTTTCTGTGGTCTGCATTGTGCAGGAGGTCAGACTAGATGATCATAATGGTTCCTTCTGACCTTAAAATCTACGAGTCCATGAGAGATACTTTTTATTCCTGGCTCTGCCACAGACAACTTGTGTTGCCTTGGACATGTCACTTAGTCTCTCTGTGCATCTGTTCCTATCTGTACAATGAAGATAATACATTCTTCTCTGTGAATGAAGATAATACTTTCTTCTCTGTGTACGTATATATTCATTTAATATTTGAATTAATGTTTAAGGCACACTGATACAGTGGTGATTGTAGATCTTTTAACTACCTAAATCGAAATACTGTCACAAGCTATCTTAAAAGCTGTACATGAGAGTTGCATGGGCTGAAAATCAAGACAGAATATGTCCCAGTATATGTTTTGAGGGCAGAAAAAAGGTATTCTCCAAGAAACGGCCTGAAAAAATGGTTTAAGCCTTCTCTTGGCTCTTGCTACATTTCCAATTCTAGGATCTTACCTTTCATTACAAATAGGTTGCTAAAATTCTTGTGTGATTCAGGCTTGATCTCCACTTACAAAGTTCTGCTGGCACAACTATGTTGATTAGGGTGTTATTTTTGTTTTTCTGAAATAGTTGTGCTAGTAAAAGCCCTAGTGTAGATGCAGTTATACCAGGATAAGTCATTTTATACTGATTTAGCTTATTTTGATTCCTGAATCAGAATAAACTCTACTGATATAAGCGCTCTTATAATGGTATAACTGCATCTGTGCTAAGGGAGTTTTTTTGCCACTTTGCTGGCATAGTAATATTTAAAGCAGCAAACATTTCAATGGTAAACAAGGCCAAATTCTATTCTAGTATTGATAGCAATGCCTGTTATTATGATTGCCTGGAAATTCCCATTATATGATCCTATTTTCTCTTGCTTATAACTGACATTTTTTAACCATTTGGACCGTGTGTCTGCCTCTGGCTGAATGTTTTTGGAAATTTTCAGCCAGAACAGTTCATCCATTTACAAGAAAAAGACGGGAAAATTCAGTATTTTCCCCATGTTAAATTCTAGTAATCTTTTCTTTGAACACTCTGACCCCCTCATGATTTGGAGCAAGGACTTGAAAATTGGCACATTGTTGGCCTTTGTGCCAAGAATGTGCTTTTTGCCATTCCTGTGAAAATCTGCTTACATTTTGTCCAAGATATTAACCTTTGAAAAATCAGTTTGCACATGCTCAGAAGAGACTTGCTAGAGTTCAATAGCTAAAATATCTGAAGTTTCCATCTGCACTGAGTATGCTTCAGCCAGTGATTGTAGGGGGCTGAGCAGGACTGTCCCTGAATTTTCAACTCTGTGTTGCTGTGGGCCATGGCGGGGGAACCAGTGGGGCAGGGGAAAGATTTGATGATGAACCAAGGTGTGGAGTGAGAACTGAGTATCTTGGCAAAGACAGTGGAAGCCAGAATAGTGGTTGTGATAAATTACCATATATACTCATTCATAAATGAAATTTTTTTAGTAAAAAACGGAAGCACGAGAGAAGGGGGTCGGCTTATGAATGGGTATAGAGAGGGAGAGGTGGGACACAGTCCCTCCCCCCAACATAGGGGGCAAGGAGAGGCAGCACAGCCAGCAGAGCCAGAAGGGAAGAGGCAGGGCCAGAGTCTCTGCTTCTGGCCAGCTGCTCTCCCCCCAGCCTCCAAAGCAGCTGCAGCTCTGAGGCTGGCAGGCTGCACCCATGCTGCTCAGCCCCGCCCCCCAGAGCAGGCTGTGACCATGCCACCCAGCCTGCCGAAGCATGCTGCCGCCTTGCCACCCGGCCCAGCCCGTTAGAACATACTGCGGCTGCGCTGCCTGGGCTGGCCCACTGGAGCAGGCTGCGGCTGCTCTGCCCAGCCTGCCGGAGCCGCTCCAGCCAGCTCAGAGACATCCTCCCCTGGCCCTCCCTATATAAGGTGGGAAGGGATGGGATTGGGAGAGTGTGGGGGTCCTGGACTAGGGATAGGGTGTCCCCCAGATTCTCCCCCCAAAAAAATTTCCCCACCAGTTGCTGTCTCAGCCCGTCAGGGTTTACCTCCATGCCTGCGGACGCTCGAGGTAAACAAATCATCTTGGCCTGCCAGCAGCTTATCCTGATGGCCAGGAGCCAAAGTTTGCTGACCCCTGAATTATAGGGTTGGCTTATGAACGAGTCATAAAAGTTTTCCATTTTTACTTATCCATCTTGGGAGGGGGGTCGGTTTATAAACGAACTGGTGTATGATCGAGTATATACCGTAATGTTTGTGTAGCAATCAAATACTGTAATGATGAATACCATAAAAAAAAACCCATGAGAAAATTAACAATTCTGTCTTCTGGGCAGTATTTGAATAATATGCAGTAATTAAAACCTAGAACTACACATTAAACATCAAAGAGAAAACAAGATATTGAACAGCTGCTCTTAAATGACCTCCATCCCATCCGTTCTGGGCACTGAATGAGGAAAAAATATGTGATCAAGTAATTAAAGACAGTATTATAATGCATAATAACAAGGGGACCAAATTGAGGCATTTCTAACTTTTGAGTGCTTGATTTTGCAACCTTAATGTTTCTTTTAACACAACAGCTTTTATTTATGTGTAATTCTGTGTAGGTGCTTATGCTGCACTCATTGCAGTCATATCTGAGTGCCTTCTAGTGTAGTGCATTAAGCATGTGACTAATATCTATCTGATACTGCAGTGAAGATATAGCCCACAGCTATAGTAAACTATAAGCAGCCTGTGAAAAAATGTTTCTCAAAATCATACCTTTTGTGTGAAGATTCAGGAGCTCAACATTCTTGCAGTTCGGACTCAGTTATGAAGCTATAGTACGAGAGCTCAGTATCACCAAGTTGAGCCTCAGCATTGTCATTTATAATGATATAGTGAAAAACTAGTTCTTTAAAACAAATGCTTCATGTAATACAGAATTCTTTTCATCCAGAAATTCCCCTTCTACAGCATCCTGTTTTGTGTGTAGTGCACCATTGTGATAGGTGTTGCCCTAGCATTGTTGTGCGTGAAGGTATTAAATTCACTCCAGCTATGTGAGGATGGCTTTCATAGCTGAACTTGTCTGTTTGTAAATATATACAATACAGAGCTGATTAAGAAAGCATAGCAAGTGAGCAGGCCTGGCACAGAGAAGTGTGAATAATTAATCTTTCTCTGTTCTGGCCCTTGCTGAATGCTGTATGTTTATAAAAGGGTTAGTAAAGCTATTTTTGTCTTTATAAACTATATATGTTTATATTAATATTTTCTAAGTTTTTTCTTGGTGAAAATGTTAGCTGCTGATTTAAAAAAATGTGGTCTTTTGAAACAGCTTGCATTTACGAACTTTTTCAACTAACGTATACTTTTACTTCAGAATGTCTGCATTTCTTCAGACAGCATAAGAAAAATGGGTTAAATTAGGATTTATTTGAAAGATTAAAATTTAAAAATTTTTCTGTGCCATTCCTGTCTGTGAACTATTTATACTAAGTGCTATAAGACAGTACGACGGACAGTGCCAAAGCATGTTACTTCTTCTAATAATTTTTGCCATATCCTGCTTCCATTAGTCATACAAGTAGTCTTATTAGGCTGTGGCACTATTAAAGTGAGAAAAGTTTGGCTCTATGCCTCTATAGTATGTTTTTTATTAAAATCTATTATTAAAGAAGTCATATTTTCCAAAGTATGGTTAAAGTGAAGTAAGTTTAGTCAAGTGTTTTTCGCATTCCAGCATTTATAAACAGTAACTTTTTGCTGGATGTTAAGTTTTCAGCTAAGCATCATGGGTTAGTACTTTAATCTCTCGTCTTAACTTTTTAGAGACTCTGACTATGGTATCGTATGTGGCTAGATCAGCTTGCTCTGCTGAAATTGTAAACATGGAATCGAATGTTGTCTGTGAGGCCCAAGTTTATAGCTTATGTAGTTGGGGAAGCTCCCTCTGTTTATCTACATAAGATGCAAAAACTCTCATTGGAAAAACTATGGAATCCACTGAGTCATGGTGAATCATAAATGAAGAGTTTGTAGCTCTTTCACTCTTTGTAGTTTGTAACTCTTTTACTTGTAGAATATTAATCCTGAAAAGTTTGAGTTTCTGATTTTAGACAATAGTAAGACACTTGCTAAAATTAAATCACATAAGCTAAAAACTGCATAAATATTTCACTATGGATAACATAATCATTAATGGCAGGATTATACCATAAATCAGTTTATGCAACCTACAAGGCAGATGAGTTTTGAAGTTTTAAAAATAAGTTTTAAACTTGACTTGTTTGATCACTAATAATGTGCTTGGTTCAATACAGAACAAAGAGATATACTATTCCTGCTCTCATACTGCTTCAGTCTCAGAGACATACAGGCAAAAAGAACAAAGCAGGTTGTCCCTTTCCTGATTTCCAGTACTTCTGAGGCTGTAATTGAATATGTTGTAATTGAACTTTTACAATGGTAAGCTATCATTTTGTGTGAGTGTATGTATGTTATATATGTGTATATGTGTGTATATATATCAGCATTTCTGAGTGGTATAAAATTATACTTGTTTTAATCATATTTGAGACCACAACTGCAGTCATGAACCCATGTTTGTCAGCTGTAACAGAAAAATAACTAAGAGGGAGAACTTAGACCCCACAGGCAGAACCATGGCCAAAGGCTGGAATAAATATCTGTTGTTTTTATCTCTCTGATCTCCATGTTTCTGTGCCTACTGCCTATCTTTTAAAACATCTCTTCCCTTCTTTATTATTCTAAGGAGTTTTGTAACTTAGCAAAACCACACTGTGAGAATTTTAAACATATATGTAAGAGCATGCAAAAACCCCCATTTAATTTGGGCTTCAGATGTTCAGTTGAATACCTCCCTAGCCCCTTCTTTCTCTCCTCCTCTTCTCCCCCCACCCCTCTTGTAAGTTGGAGGAAGATACTGGAATTAAAGCCACTGGGATCTTCATTCTTTCCCAGCAGAGGGAGGTGAGCAGATAGTGGAAGTTCACTGCTTTCTCCAACAAAGAGAGGGATGGTAACTGGACTTCCAGTTATCTCTTTATTTGAGGAGCAGCTGAACTCTTGAGCACGTGGTCTGTAGCTCTGCCTGAGGAAGTCCTAACTGAGAGTTTGCCCATCATTCAGTCAAGGCCTTCAAGTTCAGGATTCACATCCGGTTGAGCTAGGAAAGTTCTGAACCTGAAATTAGATAGAGTAGCCAAGTAGGCACATGATAGAATCATAGATTATAAGGGACTGCAGGCTTCATCTAGTCTAACCCCTTGCCAAGATGCAGGATTTGTTGTGTCTAAACCATCCAAGACAGATGTCTATACAGCTTCCTTTTGAAAACCTCCAGTAAAGAAGCTTCCACAACCTCCCGAGGCAGTAAGAACATAAGAATGGCCATACTGGGTCAGACCAAAGATCCATCCAGCTCAGTATCCTGTCTACCAACAGTGTCCAATGCCAGGTGCCCCAGAGGGAGTGACCCTAACAGGAAATGCTCACGTGATCTCTCTCCTGCCATCCATCTCCATCCTCTGACAAACAGAGGCTAGGGACACTCTTCCTTACCCATGCTGGCTAATAGCCATTAATGGACTTAATCTCCATGAATTTATCTAGTTCTCTTTTAAACCCTGTTACAGTCCTAGCCTTCACAACCTCTTCAGGCAAGGAGTTCCACAGGTTGACTATGTGCTGTGTGAAGAAGAACTTCCTTTTATTTGTTTTAAGCCTGCTACCTATTAATTTCATTTGGTGACCCCTAGTTCTTGTATTATGGGAATAAGTAAATAACTTTTCCTTATTCACTTTCTCCCCACAACACCTCATGACTTTATATACCTCTATCATATTCCTCTTGTCTCCTCTTTTCCAGCTGAAAGTCCTTAGCCTCTTTAATCTCTGCTCATATAGGATGCTTTTCAACTCGTAATAGTTTTAGTTGCCTTCTTGAACCTTTTCTAATGCCAGTATATCTTTTTGAGATAAGGAGACACATCTATACACAGTATTTCAAGATTGAGCATACCATTGATTTATATAAATGGCAATAAGAATATTCTCCATCTTCTTCTCTAATCTTTTGAATGATTCCTAACATACTGTTTGCTTTTTTGATTGCCACTGCACACTGCGTGGGCGTCTTCAGAGAACTATCCAGGAGACTCAAAATCTCTTTCCTGATTAGTTGTAGCTAAATTAGCTCCATCATATTCTATGTATAGTTGAGGTTATTTTTCCAATATGCATTACTTTACATTTATCCAGATTAAATTTCATTTGCCATTTTGTTGTCCAATCACTTATTTTTGCTGAGATCTTTTTGAAGTTCTTCACAATCTGCTTGGTCTTAACTATCTTGAGAGTTTAGTATCCATCTGCCAAATTTGCCGTTTTCTCTAGATCATTTATAGAATAAGTTGAATATAGATTGGTCCTAGGACTGACTCTTGGGGAACCTGCCAGTTACTCCTCTCCATTCTGAGAATTTACCATTTATTCTACCCTTTATTCCTGTCTTTTAACCAGTTTCAATCATGAAAAGATCTTCCACTCTTATCCATGACAATAATTATGTAAGAGCCTTTGGTGACGGACCCTTTGTCAAAGGCTTTCTGGAAAATCTAAATAACTGTCCAGGATCCCCCTTGTCCACATGTTTGTTGACCCCTTCAAAGAACTCTAATAGGTTAGTAAGACACAATTTCCCTTTATAGAAACCATGTTGACTTTTGCCCAACAATTTGTGTTGTTTTATGTGTCTGACAATTTTATTCAATACTGTTGTTTCAGCTAATTTGCCCGGTACTGACGTTAGACTTACCGGTTTGTAATTGCCAGGATCACCTCTAGGGCCCTTTTTAAATATTGGTGTAATATTAGCGCTCTTCCAGTCATTGGGTACAGAAGCTGATTTAAAGGACAGGTTATATACCATAGTTGTAAATAGTTCTGCAATTTCACATTTGAGTTCTTTCAGACCTCTTGGGTAAATGCCATCTAGTCCCAGTGACTTGTTACTGTTAAGTTTCTCAATTAGTTCCAAAACCAGCTCTAGTGACACTTCAGTCTGTGACAATTCCTCACATTTGTCACCTACAAAGGATGGCTCAGGGTTTGGGAATCTCCTTAACATCTTCAGTCTTGAAGACTGAAGTAAAGAATTCATTTAGTTTCTCTGCAATGACTTTATCGTCTTTAAGTGCTCTTTTTGTATTTTGATCGTCCAGCGGCCCCACTGGTTGTTTAGCAGGCTTCCTGCTTCCGATGTACTTAAAAAACACTTTATCACCTTTGAGTTTTTGGGTAGCTGTTCTTCAAACTCCTTTTTGGCTTTTCTTATTACATTTTTACACTTAATTTGGCAGTGTTTATGCTCCTTTCTATTTACCTCACTAGGATATGACTTCCACTTTTTAAAGGAAGTCTTTTTATCTCTCACTGCTTCTTTTACATGATTGTTAAGCCACAGTGGCTCTTTTTTAGTTCTTTTACTGCTTTTTTTAATTTAGGGTATACATTTAAGTTGGGCCTCTATTATGGTGTCTTTGAAAAGTGTCTGTGCAGCTTGCAGGGATTTCAGTCTAGTCACTGTACCTTTTAATTTCTGTTTAACTAACCTCATTTTTGAATAGTTCCCCTTTATGAAATTAAATATCACAGTGTTGGGCTGTTGAGATGTTCTTTCCACAATAGGAATGTTAAATGTTATTATATTATGGTCACTATTTCCAAGCAGTCCTATTATAGTTACTTTTTGGACCAGATCCTGCACTCCACTCAGGACTAAATCAAGAACTGTGGGTTCGTATACCAGCTGCTCCAAGAAGCAGTCTTTTAAAGTATCGAGAAGTTTTGTCTCTGCATTTCATCCAGTCTGTTCTATTGTTCTTTGTTCTTACAGTT
Organism: Chelonoidis abingdonii; assembly: GCF_003597395.2. Lineage (NCBI taxonomy): Eukaryota > Metazoa > Chordata > Testudines > Testudinidae > Chelonoidis > Chelonoidis abingdonii. The sequence goes on from NC_133774.1 coordinate 27,762,951, forward strand.
AGGAAGTTTTTCCTGAGATTTAATCTAAATTTGCTATCCAGTAGTTTGAACCCATTGCCTCTTGTCCTGCCCTCTCTGGGAAACTTTCTACATCTTTATGATGTCAGCCTTTTAAATATCTGGAGACTGCTTAATCTTCTCTTTTCCAAACTAAATATACCCAGCTCCTTCAGCCTTCACTTATTATGCTTGCATTTCATCCCTTTGATCATCTTTGTCACTCACCTTTGGATCATTTTGAGATTCTCTACATCCTTTCTATACTTTAGTGACCAAAACTGGACACTGTACTCCAATTGAAGGCTAACCAATTCCCAGTAGAGCGGTACTATCCTCTCCCATGACTTGCATGCTGTGCCTCTGTTAATACAACCTAAAAGTGCATTTTCTTTTTTTGCAACAGCATCACATTGCTGACTCATGTTGAGGTTGTGATCCACCACAACTCTCAGATCCTTTTCAGCAGTGCTGCTTCCCAGCCAGTTTCCCACCATTCTGTATTTGTGCATTTGGTTTTTCTTCCTTAAGTGTAGTGCCTTGCATTTGTCTTTTTTGAATTTCATTTGGTTTTCCATAGTCCAGTTCTCCAATCTATCAAGATCCCTCTGAATTTTAACTGTACCCTCCAAACTACTGGCAACCACCATGGCTTTGTGTCATCTGCAGACCTGCCCTCCATACATATATGCAGATCATTAATAAAAATATTAAAGAACACCAGACCCAGAAGATCCCCGTGGAAACCCACTGGAGACCTTCCTCCAATCTGACATCATTCCATTAATAGTTATTCTTTGTTTGCAGTTGTTTAACTGCAAAGGAGTTTGTCATTTGAATGGGTGAAATTTGTGTGTTTTGGAGTCACTCGCAAAATGTGAGTCAGCTGATAAGCCTGGAAAATGACTGAAGGCTCTGTCATTTTCTCAAATTCCACAGTTAATTTCAGCTTGCTTCTCAGTGCTGTAAAAGTTGATATTCCTTTTATAAAGTTAACACAGTTGTATGCTTTTTAAGAATGTCCTTCTTTTGGTTTCAGATTTAAAAAGTATTTTTTAAGAAAACTGAAAATCTCATTGTCCTAAACTTATTAGCTTTTTTTAAAAAAAATGTTCATATTGGTTAATAGAAGTATAGACATGAAAAGAGACAGGATTTTGAGTAACATACTCTTAGATTCTAAATCCACTGAGAAATACTCTTGTCAGGCAGGCGATGATCAAAGTGACAGCAGGGTATGCAGCAAATGAGGTGAATCTATGAGCACACTGAAATTTCAGGGTGTAAGGCAAGCAGAACCTTGTGGATTAGAGAAATAACATGTTTGAGCTCCAGGAACAGTAGCAGTGGTATTGTGTAGGGCAATGAAAGGGGCCCCTTCTCCATTCCCTTCCATCAAAATAAGGCTTGTAAGTATGATGAAGAGTGAGAAAGTCTTATTTTAAATGGCCTGTCTCCTACCTTTATTAGTTTTGTTTATAAACTGCCCAGTTCCTATACCACACACTTCCTAGAAAAATGGTATGCGTATGAATAGTGACCCAGAATGTCTTGTTGTAATGTGAGAAAGGGAACTAAGCCCTTGTCTACACTACCTGATTAATTCGAATTTGTTTAAACCAATTTTATGAAACCGATTTTATAAAATCGATTTAGTGCATCCACACTAGGATCCTTAAATCGATTGTGTGCGTACATGGTCCAAGGCTAGCGTCGATTTCAGGAGCGGTGCACTGTGGGTAGCTGTTCCACAGCTATCCCATAGTTCCCACTTCCTGGTTGAGAGCCCAGTGCCTGATGGGGCAAAAAACATTGTCCCAGGGTGGTGTTGGGTACAGCCTCACCCCTCCCTTTGTGAAAGCAGCAGGCCAACCATTTCGCACCTTTTTTCCTGGGTGAAGAGAGCAAAACGCCATAGCACAGCAAGCATGGACCCTGCTGAGACCATGGACCCTGCTGAGATCAGTAACGCAATCGTGCAAGTTGTAAACACCTCGCGCACGATCGTGCTGTGTCTATGCTGAGCCATGAACTGCAAATTCAGGAGAGGGGGATGAGGAGGAGGAGGAGGAGGAGGCAGCTACGACAGCGCACCGACGAAGAGCGATGACGACATGGAGACTGAATTCTCTCCTAACTGCGGGGACCGAGCATTTTGGAGCTACTGCTGGTAATGGGGCAGCTTCTACCCATTGAATGCCGATTTTGGGCACGGGAAACAAGCACAGATGGTGGGACCGCATAGTTTTGCAGGTGTGGGACGATTCCCAGTGGCTGCAAAACGCTTTCACATGCATAAGAGCATTTTCTTTGAACTTTATGACTTGCTTTCCCCTGCCCTGAAATGCCATAATACTAAGATGAGAGCAGCCCTCACAGTGGAGAAGTGAGTGGCAATAGCCCTCTGGAAGCTTGCAACTCAGAACAGCTACCGGTCAGTCGGAATCAATTTGGAGTGGGAAAATCTACTGTGGGGGCTGCTGTGATGCAAGTAGCAAAGCAATCGTTAAGCTGCTGCTACGAAAGTTTGTGACTCTGGGAAAGTGCAGGTGATAGTGGATGGCTTTTGCTGCAATGGGATTCCCTAACTGTGGAGGGGCCATAGATGGAACCCATATCCCTATCTTGGCCCAGAGCACCAGGGCACCCAGTAACGTGAACCGCAAGGGTACTTTTCCATGGTGCTGCAAGCACTGGTGGATCACAAGGGACGTTTCACCAGCATCCACGTGGGATGGCCAGGAAGGGTTCATGACGCTCGCGTCTTCAGAAACACAACTCTCTTTAAACGGCTGCAGCAGGGAAATTACTTCCCAGACCAGAAAATAACAGCTGGCGATGTTGAGATGCCTGTCGTTATCCTGGGTGACCCAGCCTACCCCTTGATGCCATGGCTCATGAAGCCATACACAGGCAGCTTGGACAGTGGTCAGGAGCTGTTTAACTACAGGCTGAGCAAGTGCAGGATGGTGATAGAGTGTGTGCATTTGGCCGTTTAAAGGGTCACTTCGATCATTACTTACTCGCTCAGACCTCAGCCAAAAGATGTCCCCATTGCTATTGCTGCTTGCTGTGTGCTCCACAATCTCTGTGAGAGTAAAGGGGAGACCTTTCTGGCGGGGTGGGAGGCTGAGGCAAATCACCTGGCCGCTGACTACGAGCAGCCAGACACCAGGCGATTAGAAGAGCACACCAGGAGGCGGTGCACATCAGAGAAGCCTTGAAAAGTAGTTTCAGCGCGCGGCCAGGGTACGGTGTGACTGCTGTGTTTGTTTCCCCTTGATGAACAATCCCGCCTCTATTGACTCCCTCTAAGCAACCCACCCTCCCCTCCCCTTTACTTACAGCTTGCTGAAGGAAATAAAGTCAGTATATTTTAAAAATCATTTATTCTGTATTAAAAGTCATTTGGTATTGCTTAAAAATCATGAATTCTTTCTTAAAAGTCATTCCCTGTAAGAAAAACCACCCTCCCCTTTGGATGTATTCTTGATTAAAAAGTAATTTATAAAAAGAGGCACAGAATTATCTAGGTATCCCTGCATGGTGTAGTTTGGGAGGAGGATCGGAAGAAAGGAAAAGCCCATTAAGCACATTTCAGCTTAATGTCAGCCTTTTGGTTGGGCTGTCCATGGGGTGGAGTGGGCTGGTGCAGAAATCTGTCCCCCCACGCGTTCTAACACGTCTGGGTGAGGGAGATATGGAATGTGGGGAGCTTTGAGGGTGGTTAAACATGGGCTGCAGTGGCACTCTGTACCCCGCTGCTGTTCCTGAACATCCACCATGCGCCTGAGGATCTCCAGTTTGATCACGCAACAGCTCCAGCGTTGCATCACGCCATCGCTGATCTTCCTGCCTACACCTCTGATCTTCCTGCCTGTCTTCCTGTCGCCACCTCTCTTCTTCCTGCCGCCATCTCTCATCTCGAGCGTCTCTCCTATCCTCCCGGTCACTGGCATCTTTCCTGTATTTTGCTATCACTTCCTTCCAATCATTCTGATGAGCTCTGTCACTGTGGCTTACTTCCATGATTTCTGAAAACATTTCATCTTGCGTTCTCTTTCTCCTCCGCCTTTTAGCTAGCCTTCCTGATGGGGTAGGGAGTACAGAAAAGTGCGCAGCTGCATGGGGGGGAAGACAGGGAGAGAAGTATGTAAAAAGATACATTTTACAGAACAATGATTGTACTCTTTCACAGTGAATAAAACTATGCACCTTACATAGCACATGTGATTTCACTACAAGGTCGAATTTTGCATCTTTTAATACTGAGTGCCTGTGTCCCTCGTGAGCACACTGCAGACGCAGGACCCGGTCCTGGAATCATAATTCAGCTTCCATGCGGCCATGGTAAGGCTTTATGTTTGACTTCTCCAGGGTTTATATCCACAGTGACCTATGATGCCTTGTTCCTTTTCAGAGAACCAGGAAACCCCAACCCCCCAGTCTTTCCACTCCTTCCTAGCGCATAGCTGCTATCCCGTAAGCTAGTTGTTATTCATCTTCCTCCTTCCCTCCCCCACCCCAAAGCGTGGCTGGTAGCTGGGAAGATTCCCTGCTCGCCAGAGAAACCCAGCGCAGCCTTCCCCCCCCCACCCAAAAGCATGGCTAGTAGCTGGGAAGATTCCCTGCTCGCCAGAGAAGCCCAGCGCCAGCCTTCCCTCCCCCCACCAAAGCGTGGCTGGTAGCTGGGAAGATTCCCTGCTCGCAGAGAAAGCCCAGCGCCAGCCTTCCCCTCCCCCCACCCAAGCGTGACTGGTAGTGGGAAGATTCCCTGCTCGCCAGAGAAGCCCCAGCGCCAGCCTTCCCTCCCCCTACCCAAGCGTGGCTTTGATTGATACTTACAAATGTACAGTCTCACTAGAGGTTCCTTCCATGGCTTCACTGTCTGGGATAGTGGCTTGGGTGGCTGGGAGTTTAATTCTGTGCTCTCAAAAAGCTCCTGGCTGCTGTGGGTAATTGAGAGCTGTGTGCTATCAGCAATCTCTTCCTCCTCTTCGTCTTCGTCATCTTCTCCCTCAGCAGAATCCTCAGCCACGGTTGATATTACAACCTGACCTCTGAATCCACGGCAGGGTGGGGTACTTGTTGCGCAGGCACCCAAATTGCATGCAGCTCAGCATAGAAGCGGCATGTTTTCGGACCTGCTCCAGACTTTCCGTTTGCCTCTCTGGTTTTCTGGTATGCCTGCCTCAGCTCTTTCACTTTAGTTCTGCACTGCACTGAGTCCCTCCTGTGTCCTTTTGCAATCATAGACTTTGAAATTCTTTCAAATATTTTCTCATTTCGTCTTGACGAACGGAGTTCTGTAAGCACTGAATCCTCACCCCAGATAGCGATCATATCCAGTACCTCTTGTGTGGTCCATGCTGGAGCTCTTTTTCTTTTCTCAGGAGACTGCATTGTTACCTGTGCTGTTGAGCCCTGCGTGGTCACCTGTGCTGATCAGAGCTCCACACTGGCCAAACAGGAAATAGAATTCAAAGTCCGCGGGCTTTTCCTGTTTACCTGGCCAGTGCATCGGAGTTCTGACTGCTGACCCCCGTGGTGTCTCTGTGGGATCCTCCCTGGTGAGTGCTAGTAACTTTGATGATTTCCGTCCACACTACCATAATTCCGATGTAGTAAAATCGATTTTAGGGTAACTCCTGTGGTTTTGATGGAGTACAGAAATGGATTTAAAGAGCCCTTTAAATCGATTTACAGGGTGGTGTAGTGTGGATGGGTGCAGCGTTAAATCAATTTAAAGCTGTTTAAATCGATTTAACTGCGTAGTGTAGACGGGGCCTAAGAGGCATAATCTCCTCTCACCTGTGAACCCATTCTTGATGAACAACATAATGGAACCAAGGGAGGGTCATTCCCTTAGTTGCATGGTGTTAAGTATCAGGAGGTAGCTGTGTTAGTCTGTATCCACAAAAACAACAAGTAGTCCAGTGGCGCCTTAAAGACTAACAGATTTATTTGGGCATAAGTTTTCATGGGTAAAACATCTCACTTCAGCTGCATCACATGAAAATTACAGATGCAACCATTATATAATGACACATGAAGAGAAGTTACTTCACAAGTGGAGAACCAGAGATGACAGGAGCAATTCGATCAAGGTGGATGTAGTCCACTCCCAATAATAGATGAGGTGGTGGCAATTCCAGGAGAGGCAAAGCTGCTTTTGTAATGAGCCAACCACTCCCAGTCCCTATTCACGCCCAAATTAATTACAAACTGAGATGAACTAGGAGGGGGAATTCAAACAAACACACAACCAATTCCCATGGACTCTGATTCCCACCTCTGAATTTCCCAGGGTAGTTTGTCATATTTATATCTGTCCTTTAGAGTTGATTATAAGCTCTTTGGGGCATGGACTGTATTAATTTTTTGTATTATAAAACATGCAGCATAGTGCCTGTGTTAAGCAAATAGTCTAACGTCTGAAACAGACATTTTATTTTTAAAGTCTACTACTGCACTTTTATCTCTCAATTCCTTTTGCTTTCATTTCAGTTGTTGTTATGCCAAAAATATCTTTTCCTAACAATAACAATAAATTCTTGGCTAGTGATGATGATATTACCATAGTAACAGAAACTGGTCCTAAGCAATCTAGATGGGAATTTAGAATTTCTTTTGTAAATTAATCTCTTCGGGACTGGATGTAAGGACTTGGCTTTATTAAAATTTGCAAATTACAAAACAATACCTTAGTTCATATTTTTTGGTTTTGTTGAATGTGAAACCATTGTATCTTCATGATGATTTAACTTTTCAAGAGGTAGTCAGAAACTTTTATGAAAAAACGTGCAGGCTATGCAGCACATTTCATTTTCAGCAACAAGTTTATTGCCCAAGGGTTTTAAAGTCTACTTGACCTTTAGGGGAGAAAATTACCTTTGATATGAAACTTGTATATATATGCTTTTACCAAAAAACAAACTTTGTGGTAGTTATGGAGTCAAAGAAGTCTAGATCAGGGATTAGCAACCTTTCAGAAGTGGTGTGCCAAGTCTTCATTTATTCATGTTAATTTCAGGTTTCACATGGCAGTAATACATTTTAATGTTTTTAGAAGGTCTCTTTCTATAAGTCTATAATATATAACTAAATTATTGTTGTATGTAAAGTAAATAAGGTTTTTAAAATGTTTAGGAAGCTTCATTTAAAATTAAAATGCAGAGCCCCACAAACTGGTGGCCAGGACCTGGGCAGTGTGAGTGCCACTGAAAAACAGCCTTTGGCATGTGTGTCATAGGTTGCCTACCCCTGTCTAGATTTTGAGAGCCTTTTCCAAATTGTTACAGTTACATCAATATCACAAACTCTTGGTCAGTCCGCTGTTCATATTTCTTAGGAACATTAAAGTGTGACTGTGGCACGGAAAAGGAAATTATTTGATATGTCTGCTGCCTGTGGGATGCATTCAGAGTTCTCTGTTGACTTTTATAGATTCATAGACTCTAGGACTGGAAGGGACCTCGAGAGGTCATCGAGTCCAGTCCCCTGCCCTCATGGCAGGACCAAATACTGTCTAGACCATCCCTG